>NW_024103874.1:0-315000 GCF_003945595.2 Pipra filicauda
GCTGATTGAGATGTGTTTTCAGCCAGGCTGAAAAAGGAAGAGATGAGAGTTCTCCTACACCTGGGGGGTGCTCCAGCTGCAGAGCCCACGGGAGGGGAGGATCACCTGTGGACAGCCCAGCCTCTGGCACCAGCACTGGCAACCCCACGGGACACGACCTATCAAAAGTGACCTCAGGAACACTCAGCTAAGTGACAGCCAGAGATGAGCCCCTCATATTCTCCATCTCATCCTTCTTTGTGAGACAAGGACCAGATGGTTTTTGCACAAGAAGTGATACTTGGGAACAACAATTGCTGAAGCTGCTTTGGATGGCACCGGCCTCTCCTCTCCTTTCAAAACCTGAACAGAGGTAACATGATACACTCAAACCCTCTCATTGCAGGAGAGGTTTAATGAACCCAAGGACTAAGAAAGAGACTTAATTTCTTTTTTCCTGCTTTCTTTTCTCCTCCTCCTGACCAAGCTGGGATGCATTTCTTATGCAATGCTTATATGAATGACAGCATGCAGAAGGCATAGCAGAGGATTTCCACAACACCAGGACTTGTATTGTGCTGCACCTTATTATCATTCTCTAACCCTGCACATATGGTCATCTTCCATTCTTCTAACTGGTTCCAGGGCCCTGGAATTCAGCATGACCCCTGAGGGCTATTCTAATGCAATCAGTAGGAATACTATATCCAGGGCCAGTCCAAAATCAAAGGCCTGGCCAAAGCCCAGGATAAATTACAGCTGTTATAAAGAAATCACCTTTTCACCTTGGCCCTCATATTCTTTCAGTTTACAGTCATAACTCAGCAAGGCCAGCAACATTTGTCATTAATAAACCTGGTTGGATAAACAAGACTGATGGATTAACAAGTCACATGTAAAGAAATCTGAGAAAGTGAAAAGCTTTAGACAGGAGGTAAGGATAAGCTGATTTTTTCCTCTCAGGTATGAGAAAAATTGACACATTTTTACATCTATTTCTCTGTACATTACCTTCACTTGTAACATGTGCTGGTGTGACTGACAGCTGTAAGTACAGTAGGTCTGAACAGCTGCTGAAGAGAGGACACAGCCCTGGCCTGTGGGACTTTGGAACACACAGATGACCATATGATCTACGAGCCTGATGTTACCAGGCACCCTGGTGTCACCAAAGTAGAGACTTCTTGCCAATATTTATCTTTTATCCTTATTGGACACCACTGTTTTCCTCCAAACAAAACCCTTTTGTGATTTTAAGTGAGAGGAAAGGATATTTGACTTAAAAAGATACATAGCCAATGAAGACCCTAATTTCCAAGTGAATTAAAGAATTACCTTGCATAAGAGTAATTTCATTAAGAATGTTAAACTAAGTTGTTTCCAACTGTGCATTTCTGCCACTTGGACAATGAATGATTTTCTACTAATGAAACAAATATTCCATGGGGAGAATGGCATGCCAGAATGGGAAGGGTTAAAAAAGAGCTCGTGGAGACCTGTGAGAAAGAGGAAGAGCAGATTATATTCCCCAGATCTCTTGGGAAAGCCTGTGAGAGTATGATTTTTCTTTATTAATCTCTCTGTGATTTATAGTATCTTGATTTGAAAGTTGTTAAATACCAGTTAAAAACAGGAAGAGCAGACGCTGTGAAACACATGTAGCGAATTAATAGTTTATATAAAAGATATATACAGGAGTATATTACATTAAAAAAAAAGGGACAAAAATATTATCAGAACTGTACAGTAACAAATATCCACTAATGATCTCAGATCAAAAATCCTCCCCAGTGCTACTGTGAGAGCACATGGACAGCAAGGGACAAGACACTTCAGTTGGCTTTAAGAAAGTGATGTCCAGGTGTTCAGAGATGTTTGCATTGAAATTCAAACTGATTGAGAAGTCTGTAATCTCTCTATTTTTGTTTCTGACACAATTTGGTCTAATTAGTCCTAATTTGCCACTGGGGTAGTGGCCTCTACCCAGGAGAGAGAGAGAGAGAGAGTGTGCTGGCAGGAGCTGTGAATGAATATTCAAACACCACCACGTTAGAGGCTCAAAACAATATCCGGGGCAAAAATAATTTATTAGGTTTTCGATGGGTGTTTTTTTTAAACTATTTGGCCTTAAACTGTCTTCATGTGGCCATCAGCTGTTTACTCTGCAAACATCCCCACCCAGCCGGCACAATGCGAGGTGCCGGCAGCTGCGCAGCACCTTTTGTGTTTTCAATTTAAAGCCCCTGGGTTGATAGTTCACATTAACATGGAGAGAAATATACAACTTGTGAGTTTGAAAAGCAGTTTTTACTCATAAAAACCTTTGATAGTTTAGCCATCTGGTCAGAGTGAAAGAAGCTCATAAAAGAGGCCCAAATAGGGTCAAAGGTCTCTTGCTACGTGGGTCAAGGGGGCCGAGGAGGGTTTGCTGTAGTGGACTTTACTAAAAACTTGTCAGTGAGGATCTTTGACAAATTATGGCACATTCCATGGCTTTTTGGGAAAGTATTTGATTACAGTGTGCAGGAATGTTGTTGATATTTGCAAGCTCTAAGGAAAAAGGCATTTAAATCAGAATCTGCAAAGGTCCTTTTGGAGCCGTCTCGTGCGTGAACATGTGCAGGGAACATTTTTATTCCGGTCTGCTTTAATTTTTTTCTTTTTTTTTTTTTTTCCAGTATAAAAAGATTCGGGGGAAAACAAAACAAAAACCTCTCTACTGCAGAAAGCACAAAGGCTTTGACCTTTGATTCAGGTCATTTATTCTTTTAAATGGTCACAAATTATAAACCATCCAATTACTCTTTTTTTTTTTTTTTTCCTTCTAACTTTTGGTAAGTGACAAAGCAATAAACAAAACGAGGGGGAAGAAAGTTAAACATCTCCCTTATTTTTCTGCTTTGTTCTTATCAACCTAAGTTAATTATACTGCTTTTATTTAGAGGAGTTTGCTATGAAAAGGAACAGGATTTGAGCAGACTGAAAGCAATTTTCTTGTAAAGGTTCAGAAGAAAGCAGAGGAAATAACAACTTTATGAGGTGTTTCATGGCACAGCATTATAATAAGTTATAGTACAGTAGTCATGGTTTAAGGGACAAGGCTACATCACTAAAACCCACAAAAATAATTGTGTTGTAAGTTTTGGTCTGTTCTCTCATCCCTAGGGAGGAGGAAAAGCAGCAGAGAAATGAGTCAGTTAAGATTATGTATGTAAAATATGCAATACTAACGTTCCTTTGTAAAAATTCATCTTTTTCAACTTAATCCAGCTTTCAGTTGTGCACACTCCATGGACTGCAGTCTCAGAAAATTGGATGCAAAATCTGCACATCATTTTCTGAAGACTAACCTCAATTGGGGGAGGGAGGAAATTAGGACTATTCCAACTTATTAAAAACTTGCCTGGCCGGGATGACAGCTTGAAAAGCATTTTGCAACTCCTTGATTTAAAGGTATTTTGTTGTTTTTAAGGTTGATGGGGCGGTTTATAGCTACTGTGAGTGTGGAGGGGTTGGTGTTGCAAAAGATCTGTGTTTTCTTTGCATGCACACAAAGCAGGGCTGTGCTGCCTCGGACACTGCCTTCCTTGTGACAGCTGAAATTAGACTCTGACCTGAAAACAGTGAAACATCATCTCGGCGAGTGCAAAACAGAAATGCAGGATTACACCAAAGCAAATAAAGATATGCATCGGTTAGTTGTCACCTGACTGTTTTTTAACAAACATAAATCAGGTTTAATAAGTTGGGTTACTCGTTAAGTTTTCCTTTAAAGGAACTCTGATTTCTGTACCTGCTATTGACCCTGAAACGTCTGTGTGTCATACAAACACACCAATTTATCTGGCTTCTGCATATACATATATCTCCTACCTCCTGCCTGGAATTTATTTTACATGGAGATTCTCAGGGGATGTAAATCAGTAAAGCCCCATTGATTTCGGCAGATCCTGGCTGCTGGGGGCAGCTGATGTATCCACAGAGGTTCTGGCCTAGGGTGTTTATACTGCCTCTAAATAAATAAATAAGAAGCATTAAGAGGTGATTATGTTTAGAGTGCAGCTCTGCTCCCAAGCAGGTTACAGTGTGACAGTTAAATAGAAATCTGGGCTTGTTAACTACCCTTTAACAGACTTTATAATAAATAAGCTTGCCCATTAGTCATGATGATCACTGTGGAAGGGCAGTGGCTTTCTGAAATGAAGAAAGGAATAAAAAAAGGTGGGAGGGCAAAGCCCCAAACTGCTGAGAGTGTGGAATAGTCCTGACCTGAACCACAGGAACAGAATAATCCTGCAACAGGATACTGAGCAGTTGTGGCTCAGTACAGTATTTTGCCCTGAGTGACAAGCACGTTGATACCTCATCCTTCTCCAGGAAGGGCCAACCTTGTCTTGGAGACCTGCTGGAAGCCATGGGCTGGAGAAGACATTGCCCATCCTCATGCTGGTGATTGTTTGATGACCTTATGTATTGAGTTGCACCGGGAAGAAATCACCTTTCCTAAATCTAGAGAAGGTAACTAGTAAATGCTCTTCTTATTCATGTCTCTAATCCCTAAATCCTACTAAACTATTTGCCTCAGTAATATCCTACTGCAGTAAATTCCACGGGTTAATCATACACCAAACACAAGATTATTTGCTTTTATCCATTTTCGTTGATGCATAAAAGGACATTTTAAATTTCACTGCTATTTATCTTTAATCATCAGATGGGTAAATATGTGTAATTAACCACACAACTTCAGAGTGTGACACGCACAGAAGCATCTCTGGTACTTGTGGGGACCCCCAGCAAGATGGGTGGTGGCCCCTGTGCACTTGAAGGCCTCAGTGGCCATACCTACAGGCACAACTGGGTGGGACACAATCACCAGGACAAGTGCAGTGGCAAGGCAGCCGTGCTGTAATTCCTCCTGAGGAGGAAACTTGGTTTCTATCACTGAAATTCCTCAGAGATCCATTCAGTTAATGTGGGACATCAGTTGCCCTTTGATGACAGAGTCCATGGAGCCTATATATGCCAGCAGCTGCTCTTTAATTATAACATTACCCCAGGACCTGTGGGGACAAGCACTTGCAGAGCATATGTGGGTCAGTAGCTGATGAAGCTGAAATTTATCATCGGAATGATGCCCAAGTGCTTTGCAAAGCAGGAGAATGATTAAGTATGAAGGTAGCACTAAGTAAGGTTTAAAGATTAAGCTCAGATGAGAGGTATTTAAACTCAGATAATGATGTGAAAGCAATGGACAGTACTCTTGGTAAGATGTTAAAGGTTAGAAATACAAAGTTTTACAATAGAGAGGCATCTCTTGGATCAGGAAAGCCTTTCTGCAGTCAGCAATAGACCAAATCAACTCTCAGTCACACTGGGTTAAATCACAAAGTTACTCTCAGTCATTCCTGTGTAAGGGAGGTTGAATTTAGCACATTTTGCTTGTTCTTATCTTTGGTTAATTTTGTTTCATTGGCAGATGCATATTGGACCTCCTTGTAACACAGACACAGGAATAAAACAAGCACTATATAGATATGTAGGTATTTACTCCCTGCATCTGCAGTCAGGAAATTGAAATTGTTCTTCAGCAAGGGGGGGTAGACCTCTGTTCACAGCACATATCATGGTGTTAGGTTTCACATTACTGATTCACAGACCTGAAGCTGCACTGAATCACAGAATTCATAGATTCCTTTTCTTTGGAGAGTCAGAAGTCCCCAGGTCTGTCCTCGTTGAATTTCAACTGGGACAATGCATTTCTAGTTAGACCCTGTCCTGAGCACACACTGCATTTCTCATTTTGAGACCATCCTTTCACACAAGAAAAAAACCACAACCAACCCAAAACTTAAATCAAGAGACTGACAGGTGAAACCAGGGTGCAAGCTGGACTCACTGTATTTCACTCAGTTATGGACAACTTCAGCTTTATATAAGACAGCTCAGATTAAAAGACTTCTCTGATAAATACAACAGGAAACATGCAACAAGAAGTGACTAAGGCTTGAGTCATCCACCTGAAATATTTCCTCCTAAGAACAGTTTGATGCAGACAATATTCCTGAATATCTACAGTGCAGAATAGCTGTTATTTTTAGGCAACTGTTTGACACAACCACGACCAATGATTTTACTTTTTTAAAACAAATTCTAACTCCTCTGTTGCTCAGTTATCCACTGTCTTTTTACTTAATGTGGTGCTTAACACTGGACATTTCCTTAAAAATACTTCATATTCACAATATTTCACAGACTGTAACATGACAGTTGTGACTGTTGAGCTGCTATTACCACCCAATTTACACTTCTTGCACTCTTCTATTGCCTTTTTAATCATGATTTTTGATTATCCCCTTTCCAGCACAACAAACAAAACATGGGTATTGGGATGAATTTATCAATCTCCATTAATTATATCAGCAATGTGGTGAAATCATCTATTGTGTCATCTCTGGAATATTGCTTGCCTTCAGGTTTGGCTCTCTCAATCCGATTTGTAGATACTTATTCTTGCACTTGTGACCTCCTGATTGGATTATTGGAATTCTTTGCTGACAGCTCCTCCTGATAAGGCCTCGCACAGGATTCAATTAATCCAAATGCAGTAGTGAAGAAATTCTGTTAAACAACTGTTCTCTTCTGGTGATGTTTATGGCCCTTGAGTAGCTGTTTTAAGGGCTGCAGAGGAGCCCTTACTGTATCAGGAGGCAGCAGGCATTTCACTCTCCCCCTGCTCATCTCTCTCATCAACCCTCTTCCTGGCTCCACAGCAAGATGTGCTGACCTTTGGGGTGCTCTTAATCTCTTTATCTACTGACCTTCCATTGTCTATCTGCCCTAAGTGTTGAAATAATTTCGTCCTTAATATCACTCTGTGATTAAGAGGGAAAATTCTCCCCTTCCTATTTTACAGTGTTGTACTCAACTCTGGAGTCTATAAAGTTAAGTTTTCACAGCAGGAGACCATGAGGAACATCACATAGTTTACCATCCCTCCCTGTGGGCAACTGAGATCACTGTGGTCTTTCCACCCATAGTGTTTTTGGCTGGGGGAGGGTGGAGCAACCCCCCAGCAAAAACTCTACAGGCTCTTCTGGTAGATTTATATTGAGTCACAGAATCCTTTAGGTTGGAAAAGCCCTCCCAGACCATGGAGTCCAACCTGTGCCCGATCCCCACCTTGTCACCCAGCCCAGAGCACTGAGTGCCATGTCCTGTCATTCCTTGGACACCTCCAGGGGTGAAGACTCCACCACCTCCCTGGGCATCCTCTTCCAATGCCTGAACACTCTTTCCATGAAGAAATTCCTCCTGATGTCCAACCCATTCCCTTTTGTTTGACTGGAAGCTTGATGAGCAACTGCTGTGATCTGTAAAAGCCTTACTGAGAAACAGGAGGAAAGAAGTAGGAACCTCCCATTTTTGAGTAGAAAAGGTGAATACACTCAGAATTCAGAAATTAAAAGAAGCTAAACAAGCAAAAAAAAGTTTTAAGATAATTAACAAAAGTAACAAAGTAATACTCCACTGAATACTCTCGAGATTTAACGAATAATACATGAAAAACTTTTACCACTGTCTCAAGACAAGTAGAACTCAGTACTAACAATGCAGCCTGGAGTGCAGAGACACTGCAGTCAGGAATGCTGGACAGACTCTTCCACAAGATCAAAACTTAAAGCATAAAGTTTGCCACTTACAGATTTGAAGGCAGTATTTACTTGGGCCTTCATCTCTAAACGAAAGAAAAAGTCTGGATGACACCTCCCTTTGCACAGGATGTGACTGATTTCCCTGGGATGGCACCTGAAGCTTAATGTTTGCATGGACCTCTCCCAGACCAAGATGAAAGTTCTTTTTTGTTTTCTTCATAATTTTGAAAACATCTTTCATTGTTATTTTTAATACAGCCTATTATAATAACAGGCATGATATTTTTATATCACAGTTTCAACCTACTACAATATCTGACTTCACTGCCATACACCAGAAAAATCAGGAAAAGTATTTCTGCTCTTTTTGCACAGAACATTGATTATATTTTTTAGTCAAAACCTTAACTGGGGTAAAAAAGATATCTCTTAACTGATACAGATTTTAGACCTCCTTGGTTGTATTTTCAGGAACTAGTGGGTTGGAGAACCTGGTGAGCCAAACTACTGCATCCATTGGTGTAAGGCAAAGAGGAGAAGCTGGAAGTTATCCATGCTATGGGCAGCCACGTGTCCACACATCCTGCTCACACACAACCTGTGCAAATAGTTTTAAAATTCCAGAGCCCACAGTATGTGTGGGAGGGATGAGGGGACCCTCATGAATCTTCCTAGTAAATCCTGAGGCTTATCAAATATTTATCAAAACTTAGCAGCTGTTTTGCCAAGGGTTTATGATAGATAGAATTTAGATAACTTCTGAAAATTAGGAGTGGATAATAAAGTTCACATGAGGAATTTGTTGTTGCCATTCAGGAGCGTGATCTGGCACAGGGTTCAGAGGTCCTGGCCTACTGATATTTAGAGAAACTAACATTTCACTCCAAATTTCAGCTGAGTATATTTTACACCACAGAAAAGCAAGCTTGTGTCAACTGAATCTAATGTAACCCAGAGCTCAGAATCACAGATTCAACAGGTGGGGTTGGAAGAGCCCTCTGGAATCAACCAGTCCCACCCCCCACCCAGACAGGGTCACCCAGAGCAGGTGACACAGGAACATGTCCAGGTGGGTTTGGAATGTCTCCAGAGAGGGAGACTCCACGCCCTCCCTGGGGAGCTGTTCCAGGGCTCTGCCACCCTCGTGGGAAGAATTTCTTCCTCAGGTTGAGGTGGAACTTGTTGTGTTTTAGTTTATGGCCACTGCTCCTCATCCTGTCACTGGGCACTACTGGCACCATCCTCTTGGCTTTGCCTTTGAGATATTTGTCTGTACTCATGAGATCCCCTCTCAGTCTTCTCTTCTCTGGACGAAACAGGCCCAGCTCCCACAGTCCCACACACTACTGTTGGGTTGAGGCTATTCCAAGGAGGCTTGGGAAGTTCAGAAACATCAATGGTGGAGGACTTTGCTCCTTAAAGCACAGACCCACCATGTCCACAGCCTGCAAACCCGAACCAGCTACTTCTCACTGCTGCCAGCCAGGTGTCCTGTTCTCCTCCTGCACACTCTGAGCTCCCCACACCACCCTGCAGCTCTCAGCAGCTTTGCAAACCACCAAGCCCTGGAAGGGCCATGGGCACCAGTGTCCCAGCAGGACACACCAGGCTTGATCTTTAGGGGGTAACGAGATGCTTTAACTAAAACCTGCACCTCTGTGGCCAGTCTGCAGAGAACAGAACAAAGATGGATGGGCTAACACCCACTAAAGCACTGTATGTTGTGGCCTCTTTTTTCCAAGTAAGATGTTCCCAGCCAGTGGATTATAAATGCCATGCTTCATTACATTTTAAACAATAAAAATGAATGACCCATCTCCAGAGAGTGTCATATTTCTGGAAGGGAGGATAACCCGTGTGGTTAGGAACATGTCCTAAATCTATCTGCTCCATTAACCTTTGGAAGTTAGAGTAGTTCTAAGGTTTGAGAAGCAATTAATATCTCACAGGCAACAACATTCTTGGATGGATGACCCAGGATTTCAGTTACACCTGAGCAGAAAGTAATACCTCACCAAGCTCTCACAAAGGAAAAAAAAACTCATTTGAAAGTGCAGTGAGAGGTCATAAAAATTGTGGATTACTTTAGTTAGTCATTTGTAACAGGTAAATGCATGAGTATAACTTCCTGGAGTGGGGGGGAAAGGTCTTTATGATTTTTCCAGGGTTATGAATACATAAATAACAATGGTCACTTAAGAAGGACAGAAGCTTTGGGATTAACCTTTCTACACATTTCTGAATAACCTGTTGACCCAGCAAAGGATTTTTTTCTTGTTTGCTCTCCACATCAATCATATCTATAGGAGATGTAAACATTTCACCATCTAGTTCAAAATGAAAACCAGAAAACAATCACTCGACCTTTACAATTACTTGTTTACACTCAAGCTGCCTTTTGGTAAATGCCTTACTGCAAGAACTCTTGTGTAAGGAATGAGGAGTTTTGGCTACGTCATGTATTTGTCCCAGTTCAGACACGAGTCCTTTCTCCAGGTTCACAGTGACCCTCCCCACTGCTCAGGGTACAAGAAATCCCCTCCCCACTACAGCTTCTCCTTCAGGATGGGTTTAAAGTGTTGTTCTGTCCAAGGTGGGGTGTGTTCTCCAAGAGGCTCTCCCTTTCCATGCTCACATCTGAGAGTGGGACCCCTCAAAGGGCATCTCCACCCCCCCAGTCCAGGGCTGGGAGCCTGTGCAGTTGGGTCATTAATAACAGGCCTGAACACTAACCAGCAAAACCCCAGAAATTTAAGATTAGATATGTTCTAGTGGGCTCTGCCAGTGTGAACATCAAGCCACAACACAGAAAATATTTTTCTTTTAGACTCTACAACACACAAGTTTGACTGGGGAGAGGAGAGGCCCACATGTTTCAGGCTACATTATTGTGTGCCAACATCTGGACCTTACAGATAACTTACCAAGCTTTCCCATGCAAGCTTTCCAACATAAAAATAACATTATTTGTCCAAAGCGGTCAAATCAGATAGCCAGCACAGAATCCCATGAAGACAGCAACTGATTTCTGCTGGCATTGGGATAGGCCTTTGTTGCCTACCAAATATTGAGTAAGAACTAATTAAACTCAGTTTAGACACTGCCTCACCCAGGAGAGTTTAGCTCATGGTTCATTTGTAAACACAGCTATTATTTATAAATTGTGAGTCAGATGGAGGGACACAAAAAGCTCTGCACTGTTGCTTTATAGGACCCTTCATCAAGTAAATAACCAGTGAAAAGAAAATCAAAAAGAAAATGGACTCCAGAGCGATGGCTCTGTCCTAATCACAGTGAGTACATTAATCTCTTAATAACACATCAGGTTACCTTTAAACTGGGCTAATTCTGCTCTTTCCATAAGCTTTTTCATGCAAGGGGTTCTTTCTTGGTTTAGTTTGTTCTGGTTTTGCTTATGCCTTTACAAGGTAGGCATCGAATTCAGGTGCTCAACCAGTTTCCCCGCGGGCACCCAGCCCTTCCCATTGGCTTTGTAGGGCACCCAACTCTCATCCTGCAAAGGATGGTCATCTTAAACCATGGTTCAATACCACAAAGCATTCAGCATGGAAAAGCAGCTCGTGGCACTGCCACCCCAGCTGTCCCTCCTGTTGGACCCAGCCCTGGAGATTTCCAGCCCTCCCATTCCACCACATCAGGACACTGGGCCAAGCTGAAAGCAAAATAATGCCCAACAACTGTATTGGTCTGTCAGAGAGGCCAGAACACAACAACAGGATAGAAGAGGATGGTGGAGGGAAGGGAAGCAGGAGCTGATGGAGCTGTCCTTGCCCTTGCAGTGCCCATGCCTTGGCTGAGGTGCCCTGAGCAGCCTCAGCACCCACATCCCTACAGGAAAATCAATGGGATCAGTCAAAGAGGCACCACTGACTCCAGTGGGTTCTCAAAAAATAATTTTGAGTCTGAGATAATTAAAGTAATGATCTGTTCTAACTTGCCATGTCAATGAACTCATGCCACCCACAGCCATCTGCATTTATGGCCTCACATCTACATCAGGATCTACTTTACACTCAGGTTTGTCAAAAGGAATAAGTGCAGTACTTGGGATGTAAAGAGCATCAAACACCAAATTGTACCTTTAATTTGCACACACATTTTCCATGAATGCATATGGAAATAAGTAAACCAGAACCTAATTACCTAATCAGCAGTGCCACCACTTCTGTCTGCAGTAAATACACATCCAAATTCAAAGTAATCCAAATGGACACTTCAGAAATACAAAAATCCCAGTTTGCAAGGGCACGATTTCATGGCGCAAAGACACTTGCAATGTTTAATTATTCTTGATTAAAATACTAAAATATCACCTATGAGTGTCAGTTTGGCACACATGCCACACCACAGCTGAGTGCTACTCAGAGTTATGTTTCTATTTAGAGAAGAGAAACAAATAGACATAAATAAGATTATCTATTTTTCTGTAAAGGGTGGCTAAGCACTGCCCTCAGAGATACTCTCAGTTTTCCTTCACTCAACCCCAGGAGCTATATTTAAAGCAGGTCCTAAGCTCTTTGCAATCTCTAGTGGCTTTTAGCCCTCTAACATTCTAGAAAAGCAATTGGCAATTCTTGAGACAAATGAATTTCTGCATTCCCCAACCCCACTAACACCACTGGACCACGCTGAGGAAAACTACAGGCCTCTCTTTCCCCTCATATCTGACAGAAAAGGAAATGGTGCAGAGAAACTTAATATAAACGACTTTTAGATTGTCTTGAAGAGGGGTAAAACCTGGCAGTGAATGTCTTACTGCTTCCTTTCCTGAAGGAACTCACGTCCCTCACGCTCTACGTAAGGCAACATTATTTGTCTATTTGTTCTAATAAGGAGCTTTCTTTCACTATTTTAATGGCAACAGGGATTTCTCATCTTCATGATTTAAATTAAGTAATTCTTCTGGTGGACTGAATTATGAAGTTGTGGCTAATACATCTTTAATTTACTGTCCCTTAATTTTACAGCTCCTGATGCCCCATCCAGCCAGGACTGAGCCCCTCCACCCTCAGGATTCACTGCTACTGCATTAACAGATACAGAAAAGGATGAGACTTTGCCTTCAGCTGCTGAGCTGCAAACCATGGAAGGAGCAAATATGCTTCCTGTGCAACCACTCCTCCCCTGGGGGCAATACCCTTTGATTTTAAGGTTTCAGTTCAAGGTAGTGATTCACCTCTCATGGTGCTTGAGCTCAGGACCAGCACCACCACTACACCCCCCCTTCCCTCTCCTCCTCTCCCCCACCTTTCCCTTTAGCTCAAAGTGGACACCACGGGCTGCATTTCACCTTCTCTTCAAAACAGTCATGATTAAAATATTCCTTAAGAAACAATTCTCCCCTCACTACCTTTTGCTCTTGCTGGAGGGACGTGAAAAAATGCAAGAGTTGGCAACATTGAAAATAAGCAATGCCTTTAGGGTAACACAACCTAGGAATTCCCAGGCATTTAGGGTTTACATTCAACTCTGTCAAAGTGGAAAACGGTTTCAATCTAGTCCATCAAGTCACAAACTAATACTTTATCACGGATACATTTCAAGGAGGCCAATAAATTAAAGCACATAAGGTAACGAGCTGGAAATTCATCACAGTGGGGGGAAACACCCCAATTCCTTGCATTGAAAGTGCAAAACTGGATTCCTGGTTATATACAGCAGATGCTTTTATTAATGTCCAGAGAACAGCTGAAGTGGGGCAGGGACTGACCCTGGGCTAATTTGAACAAACCAAACCCAAAGGAAACTTGTGCTTTCGTGAAGCATCTCTATTCACATTCCTCTATCCCAAGCACGACTGTTTTTGGGGAAGAAAACTATACTGTGAATGGATTTGAGGTTTTTATGCTATTGAATTGTTTATCTCTAAAACCAAACTTTTGGGTTTTGTTTTTCCCCCCCCCCCCCAGAATATACACACTGCCAGAAGTTCCCACAAGTTAAATGACAGAATCTTCAAATGGCCCCAGCACCAAAGCTCACTGCTAATGAGTTGCAGATCTGCACCATAATTGAACATGCAGATTTCCACTTACAAAAGAAGGATGTGGTCAACAAGAACAAAAACCACTACAGAGCCAAAAAAATAATAATTAAGAAGAAATTTGCAGGGTCGAGAGTACAGTAACTGACATAAATATCAGCCTAATTGCTGAAGACGCGATTCGTGAAAAGACTAATCAATATGGGCAATGTTTCATTCTTTGTCTGACTCCAGCAACGTGGTGATATCAGCTTTAATTGTACAATCCCCGAGAAATGTTTGCGAGGGCGTTTTCACGCTTCTTTCCCCTTTTAAAAGGCAAAGGACTTGGGAAGTTATTTTCCTTCTCTCCAGAAATAATGCACACACGCAAACAAAGAAGACAAGGAAAAAAAAAATGACACAACTAAAAGAAATTAAGCTTGCCATGATGTCTGTGTTTCATGTTAACAGGCTCACTGTCCTGCTGGGTTGTCCATAATACTCTATCACAAGCACTGTCAGGGGCCCATGCTGGGTGGCTAATTAAAACAATTACAAAGACAAAGAAGGTATCAATAGCATTCCAAGCAGCAAACAAAGAGATAAAGTAGTGAAGATTTAAATCATCAATGGTTGATCTCTCCAGGATAGTTTTGATGTGGGGACCACGTCCCCAACACTCTCTCTCCCCTCTCAGACCCAGGGAGCTCACTGGGTCACTTGGTGTTATTTCATCACAAAAGGTGTGGGAATGGTTCGTTTTTTAAAACCAGTTTCTTAAAATTGCATTGAAGTGAGGCTTTGCTGTTCGGGAGTTTCAGCCTTGTAAACTTGGGATAGTTTTGTGTTCGGTTTTACAAGATGATTTGTTTAAAGCTCACTAACCAGCTCTTACCCATAACCCCCATCTCTTTTCTCCCAGCAATTACAGGCATAAAATAGAAAAGCTTCACTTTTAATTCCAGGTTTTCACAGGCAGGGGGGATAAACATATATCATGGAGGGAATCAATAGAAGGAGAAGAGATGGCTGCATAAATTAGGCAAGTCTCTCAGATTCTGTTAAAGATTTTCCCAAAAGTTTTGATAAAGACAATTCCACAGAGCAGTCTATATATAGAAAAATGGTAAGCAAGCTTCAAGTGTTTGCAAGCCAGGCTGGAGTAATACTTTAGACAAACATGCTTACCTTGAGTGAAGAGTGTAAACAGTGACAGTTGTTTTTCTCATACTCGAAAATAAAGGCAGCTTCTCCAAAAGGGCCGTTTCATTTCATACAATCTATATGCCCCAGCACAAAATGTTACTTTACAGAAAACCACTTTTGGACAAAAAGCTTTTGGAAAGCCTTTGTTCTTCTGATTTAGTTATCTACAGGACAGTTTACCCAAGGCTTACTTCAAACTACAGAGCCACGGTGGGTTTGTATAGGCAAAAAGTTATGTGAGTTTACTGGAGTTTCATTTGTTAAATTAATCAGAGTAAAGCAAAGAGCAGGGCTGGGTGTGTCAGCTCTGTAAATGCTTTCTGACTTCCACTCAGCTGTTCTTTCAAACATCAGGATAAAGAGCCAAAAACTCCAATTAGCCAACGAGAAACCTTGAGGGGCAATGGCAGCTTTTTCTGATTGCTTCCTCTGATGGAAGAAAAGTGATTTGGGATGTGATAGTTACAGATCAGCAGCTGAAATAAATAAGTAAATAAACTGTTACCATGAAATACTACAAATATGTTGGGTTTTTTTTCATAAGAAGTGTGCCTTCAAAAATGTCTTTAATTAACTTGGAATAAAAACTTGTCTACATAAATGTGCAGTTTCCCTCCAAACAACTACTGCAACCATTACTATGAAAACACAACCACTCTAATTAAAATTAAAAACTGAGGATGGTAAAAGAGAAGCTCTGTTTTTAATGGATTCTGACAACTCTGTAGACAGCCTGAAAAACCATGATTCATCTTGAAAGAAGAGGGTAAATCTGATTTTCACTGCAGTCTCCGAGTCCATTTTTACATGTGGAATTCTTTACTGATGCTGAAAGATCCCCATAACAGGGAATAAGGGACAAAAGGTAGTTTTATAGCTTATTAAACATATTTTTACCTGGGAAGATTATTGGGTTCATAGCCTCAGCAAGACAAAATGTAACAGAAGTAAAAAATTCCAAGCTCTGAATTAGACTCTCACAATTTATTTTGAGAGAACTGAATGACAGGAAAGGTCTATCTGATTTTTTAACACATCCTAAACTAACTATGACATTCTGAACAGGTTTCAAGAAATGATTGTTGTTATTATTCTTTCATAGCAAAAGCTCCATGAAACCTCTGATTTCTGTTGGGAGATTTCACGCCAATTTTGTAGTAACTTCTACTTGAGCAGGGTATGAATAACCTGAGGATTTCATAAATTAATGACTCAAACCTCAGAAGGATTAGGCTGACACTGAACATTCTGGCCACGAGCTGCTTTGCCAAACAGAAAGAACACATTCCTCCTAACACAGAAACATAAGCAAATGAGGAATTAATTTAAAACCTCAAAAGTTTTCTCACTGAACAGAGGCTAATTTGTTATCTGGAATCCAGCCCCCACCAAAACTGGCACTGGCTAGATTTTACAGCAACACTTCTGCACAGCTCCAAACCAACCTCCTTCCAGATGTGCACCGGGATGAAGACACGAGGCTGTTCACTTTGTAAAGTTTGACAACAGCAGATGATTTCAGCAATTTCTGCTGGTTTTGTGCCTCAAGGTGTCTGAGGAGGGGGATCAGACCATGCTCTGCCTCACGTTCTGTGGGTTCAGGGGTTCTGTAGGCTCGGTGTTCCCAGCCCCTTGGTGACACCTCACCTGGGTGTTCTAGATCTGCCTCCAAGCACACCAGTAAATCCCCCCCTCTAAGCACTGCTCCCATGTCATCCTGCTGACTCCTGACATTGATCTATTTATTGGTAGTTGATATCATGAACAAGAGAGGTAGATTAGGTTCAAGACTAAATGTCAGGTCACTGAATCACAGTAAAGAAGGAAAAAAAAAAAGGAAGATTTGCTGCCCATGTGTGTGCTGTATGTTAAAAGTTGTTGCTCCCACAGCAAAATATCCTTTATACATTCCCCTGTGTTTTTTCTCTCTTTGACAGTTTTATAAAGTCTCTGTTAACCATTCTGGCTGTAACATGGGAAATGTGAATTAGTTTTCTTAGCTATAAGTTACAAAATTAACAAAATTACATCATCCAGCTTTCTGAAGAGGCTCCATCCACTCTATTTTCTCGTCCCTGATTTTTATTAACCAGTGCAGTTGCTTTTAACACATCAGGGAGAAAGACAAGGACTTTAAGCCCTGTTTGTATAATAATGGAGACACTGTGGTTGCTAGCTGGGGCTAACTCTTAAAACATCCCATCTTTGTCTCTGGCCACCAGCAGCAGCTTTATAATCCCTGACCCACAATAGTGCTCTGTAATACTCGCCTTGGCCACTGTCTAAATTCATGACAAGCCTTTCATCATATCCACAGAAAAGAGATTAAATTCATATAACTGCTAATGGCAGTTCATGCAACTGCTTGTGAAAACCCCTTATTGGAGCATGGAGGTTCACTTTGTAATAAATATCTGAACCCAGAGAGGCCTGTTAAATGTGTGTTACAGTCAGAGGGGCAGCACCTACTGCTCAGTGCTTGTGAGACTGTGGGCAAGGAGATCTGGCGGCAAGGCTGCCCCACAAAAACCTCCTCAGGTTTGCTGCCCCACATTCACTGGGAAGAGCCAAGTTGGATGGAGCTCTGAGCAACCTGAGCTAGTGGAAGGTTGTGCCCTCCTTCCTCTCCTCTAGCAGAGGAGGACACAACCACTTCTCTTGGCAGCAATCTTTCACAGGAAGGATGGGAACCCTCTTTCAAAGAGTGAGACATTTGGGATGCTTCTGGGATATCAGTCACAGGTGAACACTGCTGGCCTCCACAAGGCAGTCAGGCTGTCCTAAAGTTGTCTTAACGCTTCCTATTGCACTGATTTAGTGTTCCAAGCTCAGCACAGCCTCTCACCATCCTGTTGTGGGCTGCTGAGTTTTCTCTGTGCAAACAGCACGAGTCTTGCACCTCCCAGCACTTGAAATCTCCTGCCAGAGCATTGCACCAACATCACAGCCTTAGGGAAGGGGATTGGACCTAGCAAAACAGTCAAAATTCATTTTTGGCCACAGTTCTAGAACTCTGTGTGTAGTGCCATGTTTTCTGACTGTGTGACTGCTGTGATTTTTTGTTCCTCAGAGCAAGAAGAGTTTAGCAGGGTCTGTCTTGGCATTGCCTTAGATAATTTCAAAAGTCAGAGCATCCCTCAACAGAATTTCTAGGGGAAACAAAACTAAAGTTGCTAAATAACAGAAGAACCAAAGCTGCTACATTTTAGACAATTTTAAGGGACATAAAATTAGAAATTCTGTAAGAAATAATTCCTTCTGCTTTTAATAAGAGCTTCAGAGCTAGAGACCTTTTCTATTTAATCAACCTGCTTAAAATTCTTGCCTCCAGCAGGAAAGAATCTCAATCACAGGGAGACAAACATTCATTAAGCCTTGTACAATAAACCTGCTCTGCAGCTG
This sequence comes from Pipra filicauda, assembly GCF_003945595.2. Taxonomy (NCBI): domain Eukaryota; kingdom Metazoa; phylum Chordata; class Aves; order Passeriformes; family Pipridae; genus Pipra; species Pipra filicauda. The sequence goes on from NW_024103874.1 coordinate 18,229, forward strand.
AAGTGCTATTAATATCATTTTACAGAAAGAGGAAATGGAAGAATAGTGAGATGGGAGTAACTTGCTTGGGGTCACAAAAAGGTTCATGAAACCATGGTAGAGCAGTAAACCTTGAATCAGAAACCTCTACCATAACCCAGAGCCAGCATGGTCCCTGTGCCCTTACACATTGCCTGGTGTTTACCAGCCATTATTTTCTTTATTTTAAAACAATAAATTTTATAAGATGTGAATATATTCTTTTCTTGAAGATCTAAACGTGTAACACCAGTAACTTCATAGTTTCACTCCACAATGTGAAAGCAATTTTTTTAATACTCACTTATCTTCCTAATTAATGAGCACTATTAAAGAGGTGTTCAGTCCCCTCTCATGCCCAGAATCTTTCTCTCCCCCAGGAAAGGTAATTCTGAGGAACCTGACAGACAGCAGCTTTTCCTGTCCTGGCAAATTGTGCCAAGATAAGGATGCTGTGAATTCTCACCAGGTGAAAAGAGGCAAAATCTGAGCTGTAGGAGGATGGCTTTGTCAATATGACTCCTGTCACCTCAGCTGCTGGAATGTGGCTCGTGGTTGTCCTGTTTGCTGCTGGGAATATGCTGTGCAGGAACAACAGATGGCTCCTGTAAAGCCACTAGTTAAAGTAATTTTACTGGTAAGGAAGTAAAATGCAGACCAGATCCCAATTATTCACTGGTAGAATTATAAGAAGAAAAAGTTTCTATGAGAGAGGATGAAGGAGTAGAAATAAAAACCCCAAACCAACAGATGCAATAGATTTTGTCACAGATTTGTACTTCAGAAAAGTGTGCTTTAATCTTGGGAATTGACATATATTTTACTTATATGAATAAGATACAAAAATGGAGTTGTTCATACTGGTCAGGAAGCAGTGCAAGGAGAGCTTAAACTGCAGCATCTGACAAAATATTAAGAAAAATCACAATTACTTTTGTTTTAGAAATACAATATCTGTTTAACAACTGTAATTACGGACAAAGGAGCTGAATGATAGAATATCTTTCCCAGTTTAACCTTTATTCATTGCCAGATGCTCAGGGGATATGCAGCATGTCTTAATGCACTGGAGTAGAAATTCCATATTAAATTCTAGTCATTGGAGTGCCCAAAGACTTGCTCAATGGAGGAGACAGTTCTGGCAGCAATCCCAGCTCTGTGGATGGCAGTGTGAGGGGTGCTACAGATCTAATTCAGAGATCACTGGGAGTCCTCAGGGGTTGTTATTTTGGTAAAGCTCAGGGCAGCACCAACAAGATCTGAAACAGCTGAGAGCTAAACAATTGGCAGCCCAAGGCCTGGCACAGGTTATCATGCATCAGCTGGCTTAGTATAGTCTTACCCCACTGCAAATGTAAAATGAAACAGGAATTAACACTGTTTACAGGGGTTTACACTCCTGGATTTCACCAGAGATGTGCCACCGCCCAGCCTTCCAGTCAGCTACAGCAGCTTGGTGGAAAACAAATAAAGTTGTACCTGACTTTGGCTGACTCCTCCCTCCAAGCTTATCCAGGCCTCCCAAAACCTCCCTGCAGCATCCCACAGTACCAGGAGCTCAAGGACCTGCCCTGGACTAGGGATAAATCAATCCTCCCCCTAAACACTTTTCTACCAGTCTCCAGTTACATCTATCCATGCACCATGCATGTTCAATGCTGATATTTCATTACAAACCATCACAGCCCAAAAGAAACGTAAAACAACCAGGATTCAGCTCAGGCAAAGCAGGGGAGAACAAGCAGACTCTGGAAACAAGCTGACCCCCTGGAGGGGCTTCTGCAGCTCAGAGCAAGGCTTGGGGAGAGCAGGGAGAGGTGAACTGTGAAAAAAGATGGGGGGTTGAATGAAAGAGGAGTGAAAACACTGAGACACTTGGCATAACCCCTCACAACAGAGGTGTTCAGCTGGGCCCTCACATGAGGAATGTTTGATGCAGGACATGCACCATGAGCTGACAGGGACTGATTTCATCCCCAGCACAGCCTTCTCCTGGAGCACTTCCCAGTTCTGGAGGTTTCCTTCTGCCCTGCAGAAGGAAATGGAAACTAAAGGGACTTTTAGCCTATTTAATTAATGCCTGTAACACTAGCCAATTGACATCAGCACCTTGTCTGTCACTCACCGTAGGAGGGGGAGATGTGTTAAAAATAACAGCCTATTTCCGCTTCTCCAGCCCCAGCCCCATTGCAAACCAGCAGGAAAAGCCAAGGCCAAGTCAGTTAGTGACATCTTAAGGCTACTCACAGAACTGGCTGAGTGGTTTATTGGATGCATTTTGAATTATACAGCAGAAGGGTCAGCATAACAGAGAACTTACAGTCAGAAACATCTGGGCACCACTTGGTAACATGCTGGTTATGCAGAGACTGGTGGCAAAATATGCAGCTTAGAAAGAAAGTTCAACTTTTTAAAAAATAAAGATAAAAAAAATTAACCCCCCCACTCCTATTATTACCAGTCTTTCTACTTTTAAAATTGAAAACAAGTGTCTCTAAGCAACATGGATGCAAGAAGGGAATCTCTGAGGCATCTCTTGTCTTTACAGAGAAGCTCACTTCAGGCTCGTGGGTTTAACTTCACTGTGTATGAATGCAGAGAGAGAAACTTCCGAAGGGTGAGTCAAAGCTGATACTGGTCTGACTCAGCCCTGGAGAAAACTGCTTCCCTCCTGTGATAGGGAGCAGGCAGGATGTGATTGGCCTTACTAGGGGGTGGCCAGCCTTTGTGACTGTCCCCATCAGTTCAGATTGCAGAGTTATAAATGCAGTTTTAAAACAAGGATGTTTTGAGAAGATTATTTCTTTCATCTTCTTCTATTTGTACACCACTGACGGAGCAGTAGGTGCTTTATAAATAGGACAAGGCCACTTTTGTCACCCTAAAATTTCCCATCCCCAGGAGGACTCACCAATATCAGCCATGACTAATATTGGGCAGGACATTCCATCCCAGAGCCAGCCCAGCCCAGGGCTTGGGCAGGAGCCGAGGAGTTCACCCAGGTAGTTCCAAGCACTGCTGCTCCCAGCTGCCTCTTGCTCTCTCCTGGAGGCTGCTGAAAGCCTGGCCCCATCATCCTGGCTCTCAGCACAGCACAACAGCTTTAACCACCAAGAATGACATCATTTTCTCTAGGAAGATAAATCAGAGCAGCCACAGGGAACCCAAATGCTCCATAAACCAACTGCAGATACCACACGGTACCTCTGCCCCAGCAGGTGACCAAAGCAGGGAACATCAGTGTCTTACATGGGAATTTCTCAGCAACTGTCAGGGCAGTAAGAAGGAGCTGGGACTATCAGAAAACATGATTTCAAAGGTGGTGGAGCTGGTATACAGAGAGAAGAAGGAAGGTGTATGTTCTCCAGCTGCGGCCTGTAGGTCAAAGCACGCTTGCAAGGGACAAGAAGCAACTGGTTGATCCTGTGGGCTTTACCCAGCTTGGCCTTCAGCTGAGGATGGTCTGAAAAGAAATCAAAGTACTGAGTACTCAGCAGTTATCAATATAAAGTCACTGATCTAATTCCTATGGGAATCAGACTGCAGAGAAGAGGGGGGTCATCAAAAGTCCCTGTTTATCTCTAATGTAGAACACAGCTACACCTCGGCAAAACAAGCAGGCAAACCTTTCAGAGGATTCCAGCATTAAATTACTTCCTCCAGTCTCAGAGTACCATAATTTATGTACGACACAGCTGAGAGGATTCAAAGGGTGAGCTGTCCTGGGGGATGTTTCATTTCACAGCCCCTGAGTTCACACACAGGCAGAACAAGCTGGCTGAAAGGAGAGGTTGCCCTCACTGAAGAGAACAGGCTCCACACCTGCTGTCTGAGGACAGCTTTCCTTGTGTCCGGTGCAAAGAAACCTTATTCACTCTTTCAAATACAGTACTGGCTTAAAAACAACTTTTTAAAAGCTTGACTCATCTCTGCAAATGATTTTGATATAGCTTGCTTTATATGCTTTTATATGAGAAGTTTAGCAAGACAAGATGTCTGAGTGGCTACAGTCTCACACAAGAAAAAGAGGTACAAGGTTTAATACCTCTCAGGGAGACATATCTTTACCTCCTGTGGTAGAGATGTTGTTTTGGGAGCAAGAGTTTATAGGCTCTATCACCACTGAAATGAGGGCACCTCTTAAATCACTGAGCACAGAAGAGTATCAGCCTTCCTGTGCAAATACGAGTAAACTTGTTCCTTAATCTTTACTAGAGGTTTTATTCATTATTTGGTGGATAAACTCCCACAAGAACCTCCTGCAATGGACAGGCTGGTGGCTGTGGCAGTCTCAGCTTCCTGAAAGGGCGTCTGTGAGAGGTGTGCAAGTCCAAACTGCATTAGCATTTATATGCTTGATATATGTGAAGTTTCTTATTTAAATAACTGAGATGGTTGCTCTTATCAATTCACCAAACAACATACCCCAGTGACTGATCCCTTTAAGCCACGGCTCGATTTTGTCAATCAAGCCTGTTAGGACCTCTGGCACACAAATGACAAATCACAGTGTTACCAGAACTATTGACACACATTTTTAATACATAACTACTGTTGTTATATATAATCAGAGCTGATAGACTTCAGCATAAAAGGGTATTTTAAAGTGCCAATAAAACCACTTAGCTTTTACAACACACTGCGTCGACTCCATTCCCCCCTTCCTCCAAAAAAACCTTTTCTTTTGAACTAAGCAATTTATATATTGGGTCAGTGTTATAAAGTAGGTATTTATAGCAGATTTCAATTGAGTGGGAGCTGGAATAAAGGCAACTTGCTTTTAAATGCAGCACGGAGGCATCTTTGCATTGATAAGATTATCAGCTGTTTGTACATAGAAGATGATGTGGTCACTGAGGGGCCTCACCTTGTTTCTATAACTGTAACCAAATTTATTTGCTTTTCTAACAAATCTCTTACACTGCAATTTTTCTTAGATTCGTTCAATGTGAACTGAGCAATTTGTTTAGCAAGTAGGAGCTGGACTAAAGAATTTAGCTGATAACACCACACTGTCTTAATTTAATCCTTTTCTTTCCAAAACCCACAATAACTGCATCACCAGGCGAGTGATAAAAGCAGCTCTGAGCTGTATAATCACTGTAAGATGATCACACACAGACAGTTGGCCATAACTTGTGCTTTGTCATGCCTCAGTCATGGGTTTGTGCTGGAAATCAGTTTGGTATTGATGGCATAACTCATCAGCAATGTTAAACAGCCCCCAAACTGCTCCTGATTACCATAGTGACACCTCCTCCTTCAGACAAACCAGCTCAAAGAAGCAGGACAGGGGCACATAAAATTAGTGAACACCCAGATTTTTACCTGGCATGAATACAGTAAATTATATAAAATACTTAAATTATATAATACATTTAAATGGAACCTCTTTAAAATTAAGTTTTTTGGGGAGTCCTCTTCAAAGAAATTCTCTTTTGTAGTTGTTTTCCACCAATAATGCAGAAAGAAAGGGAGGAATATTCTTAATTTTATGATACAGTCTCTATGTCTAAATATGAGCAAAAATAATGATAGTCTTTGTGATTTAAAGAAATTAACACCTTTCTAGCATGGAGAGGTGTAAACCAGAAAAACTCTGATGAAGTGGATTTTCTGTATGAATTAATACTGCTTTAATGGGGAGCATGTTTGTTTATTTGTGTTTTTAAAACTTGCTGTAAGTTATCACAGTAAACAGAAGAATTGTTTGGGTGGCTTAGTTTTTCTCCAAATACAAAGTATTTCTATTTACCAAATGCAAAAACTGAATGCATACAATGAAAGGGCAAATAATAGAAATTTGCACATGCAAATAGGCCAATTGTGCATGAATGGGCCAAAGACTTCTGAAACAAATCTGGGAAAATTGAACCCAGAGCAAGAATCTGCCAAAAGAAAAGAACAAGTAAAGTAGTTTTTTCTGTTCTTTTCTGTTTTCTGATTTCTGCACCAGTCACATGACAAAGCATATTTTAAACAGGGATCTGACCTAAAGCCTGGTGAATCCAATGGAAGGATCACTACAAAGTTCAGTGGCCACATGGATAATATCTTCAGAGCTTAACAGAGATAGAAACTTGTATTTCTGTGCATGGATTTTAAGGATCCTACCTTTTCAGGAACACTGGATTGATAGCTGGATTTATGATTAAAGACTCATGCACAGGGGGAGGAAAAGAGGATTAATTCAAATTTAAATAGTTTCCTGCAACTGCTCTGTACCAGCTGGGATTTCATCCCTCAGTCAGTGTCCACATGGAGGGGTTTCCCTTAAAAAACTGCATCCATCCCCTGTGCCAGGAACCTCCTCCTTCCCTGCTGCCAGTCCTGCCCATCTGCTCCCATCCCATCGGGGGACTGGAGGCTCAAAAAAATGCCCCAGCCTGAGCTCTCTCATGGCTTGTTTCTGAATCTGCTGCCTCCTTGGCTTTGTACATCCTGAATAAATAAAAAATGGGGGAATAAATCCAGCAGGGGAAGGATTTGTTAAACATCCTTCGTGCACTTTTATTAATTTTATATTGGAAGGAGGATATGATTTAACTGGGGGAGGATCATTGCTAATTCATGGTCCTGCCCTGAAGGACTGAAGGATGAATCAAAGGCAGGTGGGCTTTTCACTGGGTTTGATACCACTTTGCCATGATCAATGTGCTGGTCAGCACTCCTGAGGGAGCTTGGGATTTATTGCAGAGGATTTATAGGGCTGTAGAAGTTTAACAAAAAAAAAAAGAAGGAAGGAAAAGAAAAGGAAAAGATAGGCTTAGACTACTTTTACTTCATTACACAGGAATATTGTGCCATTGGAGAGGAATTTAAACTAAATTTAAACAAAAGCATTTTCTTCCTGCAAAGGATTTGGTATTGAGAGGGAAGTGCAAGGTCTGCACTCACCTTCCCTCTCTGAAACACTTGGGCTTTAGCTCAGTTCCCAGGTGCTTCTGACTCCTCCACACGGGCACTGAGCTGCTGAACCAGCTCTGTGATCAAGTTGGAGTCACCAGCAAGGTTCAGTTCCTGCCAGGCTGTTGTTTCATGGCTACACCTGCATGAGCTGGGCCAGGTGCTATTAAGGCTGCAGAAGTACAAACTACCTCGAGTCCATACACCTTGTGTAGGTGATTTCAGAAATTCATAGGAAAAGGTGAGTAGAAGACAAGGGGCCAGTCCCTCATGGTGGCTCTTGCTCGGGATAAACACCTTTACTATTATCCCTTCATCATCAAGTATCCCTAATTCTCTGCCTTCCTATTTTCCTTAGAGATAGACGGACGTTCCCTCCTTGTTCTCCTGTTTCTCAGTGGGTTCTATGCTGAATATTCTCCCTTTCTGTCACTTATTTTTCCTTCCTTCGGAAAAGTCTGGAAAATTGGACAGTGGTGAACTGGTTTGGCCCTGAGGGACTATGCAGAGGAAATGAGCAGTGAGAGTCTGTGGCTCAGTTTCCATGGCAACAAAGACTAAAACCAAGAAAAAGGCACCTTCTCATAGCTCTTGAGATGTTTTGGAGCTGAGGAATTCCTTGCCCACCTTTTCTCCCACGGCCTGTGGAAGCACAGCACAGGGACCAGTGGCACTTGCACGGACAACAGGCTCAGTCTGAGGTTGCAGCTGGAGATTACAGCTCCTCTAGAGCACATTTTAGCATGAGACAGAGGGGTAGCTCCCTGCCCACAGCCTCAGAGCCCCTGACGTCAGCAGGGGAGCAGACGGTGGGCCTGGCCAGCAGGGCCAGAGCAGAGGCTGCATCTGCAGCCCTCGAACAGTTCTGTGGTCCAGGACTTGTCCCTGACTCACACAACCACACAGCTCAAACCCTCTTTAACTATTGCCATGTAAGGAGTCCTGGAGCACATCAGAAATTAAATAAGATGGTAATGAAGTAAGAAAACCTGAGTTACTTTTGGACAGTCTTCTATTTCAGTAGTTTTCTGTTGGGAAGAGCCTTTCCCCAGCGTTCCTGTTGGTAGGATGGCATTGACTGCTGGCTCTATCCTCACTGAGTGCTCTTCTCTACATGGTGCAGTTGGGATGCCAATATATCACGGCCATAAGTCTTGGAGAGAAGCCCAAGCAGTTCAGGCAAAGAAGCCAACAAAGAAGTTACCTGTGATATGACAGGAATGTGTAAGGAAAGGCCACTGCTCAGAGGGCACAAGAGGCAAAGTAACAATGGCCAAGCACATGGGCCACCTCTGCAGGGTCCTCCAGCCTGCTGCAGTTCAGTCATTCCACAGCAAAATGACAAGAATATCATGGCTGAAGGAGCCTTCAACTATGCAACCCTCAATGTCCTTTTATTGCTCCATCTGCTCCCAAGATAAGCTGTGGGTAGAAGCCTGTAGCCCCTCACCACGTAAAAATCCATCCGGCCCATAGTGGGGACGGGGCATTTGGCATGTTGTGAGGGAACCTCCTTCTGCCACCGCTGTCAGCTTTGTCCTTCTGCCACTTTGATGATTCTTATGAGGGCTGTCAAAATTCAGACCCCACCTTCACCCACCCAGGGCCAGGGCAGCCCCTGAAAGGCAGGATCACCTCGGCGGTGGTGGCACCTCTCCCTTGATCCAGGGTCTCCTCACCCTGATGGCACCTGACCTGCCAGGAGGGCTCAGCTGCAAATGTGAACTTGGTTTTCCACAGAACTTCTCTGCTGTAGCTTTGTCATAACACTGGCTTTACCCAGGTGGCCCCAGTGCTTTGAACTTTACTCCTGAATCCGAATGAAATTCCAAATGAAGCACAAATGGGAGCCATTGACACTGTACTGAACTTTTAAGGCTGACACCCTATTTAGCAACTTATTAATGCTGGATCTTTTGAGGGAAGCTTTCACTCACCATCCGCTCTAAAGAGCTTTGTCAAACTGTAACCATTTTAATTTTACTACAATTGCCCCTGGAGGAGCTGGTGAAAGTTATACCAGCTGTACATTTATTTTACTGTTTTTACCTCCCCTTTTTTCTGATCATCAGTCTGTCAAGGCTATCGAGATTTACATTTAAATGTAAAACTGGACTGTCCACCAAATAGCCTTTGAAGCTATTAGCTGTGAAAGATAATCAATTGGGAATGGGCCCCTGCAGAGCACTTTTCAAGCAGAGTCATCACCAAAAAGCAATTTTGCTGGCAGGCTTTTTTTTTTTTTTTAAAGGAAAAAAATCATGAACATTCCCAGCCAATTAAAGTTCTATCAATGGCTGATCTACACAATCCTACAACAAAAGCAAAATTTAACATTGCTTAGGCAAATTAATTCACATGATAAATTCTGAACTTTTTAGCAGAGACTAAGCAGCAAGGATTGGCAACTTTTTAATAATCCCCCAGCAACTGTATGTAATTCAAAAACCAGAATGATCTAGTATGCCCAGAGATGAGGAAAAGTGCTGCTATTTAAGAGAATAAGTCTTACATCAGTCTTGTAAAAATTTAAAACCAAGGTACACTTTTATCACCTCTTTAGCTTTACAACTTTAACATGGCATCGCTGCTTTTCTCAAACTGTGTCACCATTTGTAGTCCCTTCCCTTTATTAGAATAAAAAAGCATGTTTCACAAAGAACTTTAATCTATTAATTATGACTGCTATGCATTATGCAGTTTAGCTTTATGCATTCCTGTTCTTTCAGATTTTTCCTCTGGGCCATCAGGAAGCTGTGACTATCTCCAGAATCTATCTGGGTATTTGCATCTCACTCATCACTGAGGTATCCAAGTTATTCTCATCCTCACAATATACTTCTGAGGTGCACCTTCTCCAGGTGGGGAGAAACACAGCAATTCAGCAACAGAACCCCAGGGAAAATACATATTACTAATATAATGGTTAAATCTGGCCAGCAACAGTAAGTGCAGAGACACTTTGGAAGTATGAAGTTGTGATCTCTGCTAAAAGGTGTGGGGTGGATATTTTCTTTCACAGTCTGGCATTTAAAAGGTATAAATAAAAGCACCAGGTGGAATGAGGGGATGGCTCAGGGCTGGGAGACCCACTGGGCATCTCTGGCCTTGCTCTGCCTCACCTGGCCCAGGACTTCCCAAGCTTCCTAAACTTCCAGTTTGTGATCAAAAGCAAAATGACAGACAATTGTCTGACAGCTCAGAGCACCAGGGGTACACAGCCTCAGTCTGCTCTGCAGGGCCAGCCTATTATTCCACATTCTGCCTATACAGATAACACAGATTTTAACAGCTTTCCTTCATTTTTGAAAGACATCAATGGAAACTTGAGCTGAAAGTGTTTGTCTCTCTAAGCTTTTTTTAGGTGTCTGTCACATCAGGTTTGATAAACTGAAAGACACTGATGAAACATGTATCATCCAGGAGCACAAGCAGGCATAAATGCATCCTTGTATTCTTAAAATATAACCAAACCAAAACACCCTAACCAACCAGAAACATACCCCCAAAAAACTCCACAGGTCCTCAGGTAATTATTTCTCAAATAACGTTCAACTTTTACTTACAGAATTCACCCACTCACTAATCAAAAGAGATTTCACTTTGAGGTTTATATGAGGCCTGAAATTAGGAACTTAGAGAAAACACCTCTGCCAAAGCTGAATCTGCAATAAAACAAAATTCCTGGTTTTTATAGAGGGAAACACAGCTCCTGAAATAATAAATAATTATTTATTACTCCTGGAATAAATTATATCTCAGGTCACAGAATTCAGCCTGAACAGGAGTAGGTTACCCTCATGGTACACAGCATTTAAAAATCCAACTCTGCTTTGCCATGGACTTTTTGACTTCCCCACAACATTATGAAGTCTCTAAAAGATGAAAGACAGCCATGTAACCAAACACTGTATGTTTTCTGAGTCCTTCTCAGAAGTCTAGCAACTTGAATAAAGACAAAGGCAGAATTGGATACCTGAGAGAGAAAAGAAAGCTTTTCCTGAGAGAGACTTTTAATTCACAATGATACCTGAGCCATTATTTCCTCAGGTCACTATAGAAACCTTTATCACCTTATGAAAGGTCATTGGGTAAGTGACAGGAGACATCAGTTTCTCTTAACAATATTGGTTTCTCTTCTTAAAATTTAAATAACAAGGCTAAAGATTTTCCAACTAGAGATGTAAAAAGCCATTAGAGTATCCAGTCAATATTCCTGAAATTATAGGATAGAAGTCTTTCCATTGGGGACACAGCAAATATTTTTACAGACACCAGAGCACCAAATGGCAAAAAGGACAGCTGAGTCTATTTTGACCACCAACAAAATAAATAAATAATCAGAAATACAGACTAAAATAAAGGTATCTAAAAAAAAAAGAAGCCTTTCCACAGTTGTTTGTAATGTAGAGAAAAAATGTATTGGCATGGCTCTAACATTTTAAACCCCATAACAGAAGGTACTTTCCAGTGCAGTCAGATGATAATAGCAATAAATAGCTCTGCCAAAATGAATGGGAAATATTTTGGTCTCAACTTTTTAACTGCAAACCCCACGTGTATTCAATATAAGTTTGGTTTTGCCCCAGATACCAAAGGACCCAGCTTTGGTTTTAGGTCTCATCTCAGGTTGAGATGAGATCAGACTTGATCCCATTCACCCATCCAGGAGGGGCATCTGCATATCCAGTAACCCCCCTGTGCACAGGACAAATTGAGGCTGGTTTTGAGCAGGAATGTGCCATTTTGATGCAAATGACAGCTAAAGTTTTTATCAAAACCACCTGAAAGGTTAAGCACCACTGGCAGGGCTCAATCGGGAGTGCTGCTGGTTTGCTGCTCAAACTCAACACCGAACCTTGCTGAGGACACTGAGATGGGGCTCACTCCCACACCAGCCTCCCCAACACACAATTAAAGGTGTCCAAGACAAACTTTTCTTTGGAGTTTTCTTTTCCTGCTGAGTGTTTCTACCTCCCAGAAACACGAGGGGACAGCACATTCGAGCGGGTCTTGTGGAGGATGAGCCTCAGCTCATGGGATACTCGGTCTGGGTTTACAAAGCAGTGTCATGGAGTAACAGCAACAAAATCCCCAAAGGCTGGGAAGGCCCAAGAGCAGGGGTTGGGTTATTGAAATGCACACAGGCCACGCTCCACTGCCTGCCCAGTGCTCTGCCTCTGTGTCACCTCAGCTCTTTAAGCAGCCAGATTTGCCCTCACGCAGGAGGGAGGAGGGAACACGCTGTAAACTCACACTTGGGACCCCACAACCAAACTGTAAAAAGCACAAGTCTGTGCAGAGAACGGAACCTGCCAGGGATGTCCTGGAGGAAGCAAACCTTGGAATATTTAGTTTTACATTTCCCTCTCAGAGCCAGAGCATCACCCATTTTGTAACCAGTGAGCAGGACTAAGTCATGCTCCTGGGGCTCAACACTTACCAGGGGAGCTTGGGGATCTCCGGGCAGCAGGAACAAAAATCCATCCCAGTATTTCGTCCTGGAAAAAGACAACTTGCTCCAGAGCTCTGAGGCTCTGGCAGATCTCTGGGGAGGGAGGGATAGGATTTATTTACCATGTGCTCAAAAGCAAGTGAGCTCTACAAGAGACACTTGTTATGAATTACCAGGCTCTCTCCAGGGATAGTTCTGTTGATAACATGAAGAATGTATTAAATGAATATCAGAGATTAAAACAATCTGCTTCTGCCAGCTCCAAAACACAAAGACCATTACTGTCATACACAGAAATAAAGCTGGAATATTGGAAGAGAAAATTGAAAATAAATTGCCCCCATGTCAGCCTGGGTTATCAGCTGCTTTTTTTTTTAGGGTGGAGGAAAAGAAGTCTCTAGATTGTTCACTGAAACATGATGCAATCAGCCTAACAATGTTAAAGAAGCAGCACTAAGCTTTGTCTATTCATTCACACCATTTTATTATCTTTCCTGTTTATCTTCGAGGCACAGGGAGGACCAGAACCAAGGGGAGTCTTTACAATATGACAAATCTGCTGGTTTCCTATTTTAGAAGATAAAGGAGGCTTTTTGTGAAACTGCAGTGCAGGTAACAGAGCTGTGTAACCTTAAGTGTGACATTAGATTGAAGGTGAGATCCCTGGAGGTGCATCCCCTGGCACCCTTGCAGGGCTGGAGGCAAGGGCAAACACACATAAATTGCAGTTCAAACCATCAACTTCCTCGGAATCCCACATTTTGTGGCATTCTTGCAGTGCCCGACAATTCTGTAGCTGTCAACTATGTACGGAATACGAACAGGGAGTAAAAAATTACCAGTTTAACATAAATTGTGAGATAAGTTTTGGCCACAGATCTGCTTCATGTAGAAAATGTTGGACATTTCTTTTTATTTGCTGCTTTTTATCTTAGGTGAAAGTAAGATTTTTACAGCCAGGCTTTTTGTAACGTCTTCTAGAAGTGAATTTGGAAATGCTTTTACCGGGTAGAGTTAAGAGCAGGGAACTCTTAAACAGGAAACATCATCCAGGAGAACAGAGCACACTCCAAAGTTTCTTTGGGCCTCTGGCACCACCTATGGATGACACAGAATACGTGGAGCTCAGGAAACCCTCCCTGCAGAGTTCACTTACACCAACGAGTATGGGAAAATTAATTGCCTTTTTTAGTTGCCAAATTGTGGTACATTTGCACTTAGAAGTTTGTAGGCTTGGTGTAACTTTCTACACCCAAAAGCCTGCCCACCTTACCCACCAATATCAGTACTTTGTCCAACTACAGCTGTCATATTAGTTCTTGTCACATCTCAAAACTCAGATATCACAGCCAAACTTTTGTCTTAAAATCAGATTACCACCCCTTTGCAGTCATGTACAGCCACCAGCTCTAACCCCTCAGCCCATGGCCACCACCTCCTGTCCCATGTCCCAGGCAGAAGTTTCTTGTCCAGCTGGAGCCCTTTGAAAGCTCCATCAGCAGAGTCTCTGACATGCAAGCCCTACATGAGTGAGACTCAAACTGTAAAGCACTTTTACTACCCATGCAACTCCAAACAGGCAGCATCAAAATAAAACCAAAATGTTAGGAGTGTTTGTAAAAAATATATTTGCAGTCATTTTTCTCTTTAAATCACAGGTGCCTCTGACAGAGATCACTGTGCCAGGGAGGGAGATACTTTGCAATTGTGTTCTTGCTAACAAAGTTAGTTACTACTGATGAAGGGACAAAATTCTTTTGTTTTCTAAAAACAATCACCTGGTCTTCTGCCTAAGTATTTCCAAGTGCCAGGTTCCAGCAATTTCTACAGATACTAAGGAACAGCCCCACTAAACTTTACCAGGGCTGGATTAGACCCAGTACTAGGGATTTCTCAGAGATCAGCCAGGAGCAGTGAATGCACACACAGCATGGAACTGAAAGACACTTCACTAAAATAAACTTCAGAATGGCTCAAACTTTTGTCTTTTTGTGTGTGTATAAAAGAAAAAGACTGCTGGGATAGTAATTCAGCATAAGGTGAGGCTTTCTTATTTTAGGCAGCATAATACAGGAGCCATACTGTGGGAATCTCACTGCTTGGGGACACTGGCAACACTTGCTTTGATGCTCAGATTTTACAAAGAACACAGCCTCCCATCTCAATAGAGGCACATAAATATATATAAATACATCCTCCTCTTCAGGAACAAGAATGTTTCCATGTACAGACAAGTAAAATGTATATTTGGCTTTGGAGGATAAGTCCTGCAGTCACTGATGTCCTATGGATTTCTGCTGAGCTCAGCACTGCCTCTGAGAGAGAGATGTGAGCAGGAACAGTGTTTGTGACTAATCTGGTATGGAGTCTGCTGGGCACAGCAGAGCTGTGTGTGCTCCACTCTGGATGATGGAGTAGGTCTGCTTTGGGGCTTCAGTGTGGGAGGAGGAAGAGAAGATGGGAGGAGGGGGAGCTGCAGTGGACACCGTTATACTCTGCCCCCCATCACTGACCACAGTCACTTCTGTTGCCCCTTCCTGTATCAAGGCATTCAGGCCCTCCAAGTCGGAGCAGCTGATGCCGGAGCTGGTGATGAAGGCCTGGCTGGCGGCAGCCTCGTGGCTGCTGACGGGGGCAGCAGGAATCAGAGCCTGGTGCAGGGCACTGCCATCACCCTGGTCGTGGGTGGTGAGCAGCACTGCCGGCTGTGCCACGGGCCCGGTGTCCCCTGAGGCCATGGCAGGGGGGGCTGGGGCCACCAGGCTCACCTGGCCCAGCAGCTGCAAGCGGCCGTTGGCCGGCAGCTCCTCCTGGCCCTGGCTGACCAGGGCAGGAGGCACCACGTTCACCGAGGCAGCCTGGACAATGCTGTTGGTTTGAGGGACCTGGTGGCCCACGATGATCTTGACCCTCCCCTCGTTGTATGGAGAAACCTGAGCAGGCTGCAGTGGGACCTGGAGGTGGCTGACGGTGATGGGGGCACTGTTCTGCCGGCTGGGGTCCATCTGGAGCTGCAGGACAGCCAGCTCGTTATGTTTAGATCCATTATACAGACTGTGCTGCTTCTTATGACTCCTGAGGGAATCTTCTCGGACAAAGGAAGCATCACACAGGTCACACTTAAATGCTTTCTTGGCATCCAATTTGGCAACTTGCCTGGAGCCACCTTGCTTTGGCCTGTCTCCTTCCTTCTTCTCCATGGACTGCTTCTTGGTCTTGACTTTGTCTCCATGAGCTTTCCTGACGTGGGTGGTCAGGTTGCTGCGCTGCTTCGTGTCAAAGCTGCAGAACTCACACTTGAAGGGCCGATCTTTGCAGTGGATCCTCTCGTGCACCTTCAGCGCTGCCTTGTTGGAGCACGAGTAGCTGCACTCCGAGCACTTCACTGGCTGCTCGGGCTGGTGAGTTCGGATGTGTTGCCGAAGGCTGGTTTTGTTTCCACACTGAAAGTCGCACTCTGGACACTTGAGAGTGTTCTCCATGCTGTGCTTGATCCGGATGTGGGACTTCAGGTTGCCCTTCATGGCGCAGCGGACCTCGCAGAACTCACACTTGTAGGGTTTCTCTCCGGAGTGCACACGCATGTGCCTCTTCAGGTCAGAGTTGATCTTAAACTTAGCAGGGCACATCTGACACTGGAAAGGAGCATCTCCTGCAACACAACCCACAGCTCAAATTACAATGAGACACCGAGATCTAATGAATTATGTACAGGTGACTTGTTCTAAACTCCCAGTGTATTTTCCAGATGACAAGAACTTCAATGCACAGGATTATCACCCCGTCTGACATATTTGTGTGCAAACTCTCCATGAGCACACCTGCCCACATCTATTGCTTTTTCACAACTGACCCTTGGAAATTCTCCATTTTTAGTTCATTTTGTGTATAAAACTGCTCAGTGTGCTCCAGAGAAGCGACTGAAGTATCTCATTTGTCTCTCTTTAGCAACAGGATATCTCGACTAGCGTGTAAAATTAATAAATATAAACACTGTAACTTTAACAGCTGCTGTATTTTTAAGTCTAAGGAAACAACGTAAACACATCCATGCCTCAGGATTACACCACAAGACTTACAAGGAGGCTTGCAGGTTAACTTTAAGCCTATGTAAAGGGTAGGCTGCTGCAGAAACAAGTGCTTAATGGACACCAGCCTTACTGCTCAACCATATATACCTTAACCATATATCCCTTACTGCCTTCCCTGTACATTTGCTGAGTTAGATTAGTTGACCAGAAAAACAGATGAGTTTTTTTGGCCTGGTTCATTTGGCTGGCACAGGAAGGCAGTGGAAAATCCAGGAGAGAGGGAGATGTAGGGACAGAAGTCCATACCCGGGTCAGTGTCAGCTGACTGCACAACCATAGCAGTACCACAGTTACAAGGGAAAAAAAGGAAAAAAGAGGGATCACAGCTACGTAAATTCACCTGGAAAAGACAAATGTGAGACTGTGAAAAAGTATGTGACTCTGGAGAAGTGTGTTTACATAGAAAAGTAACACTGAGCTTTTGTTCTTCTGGCATTGCAGCAACCAAGACAGAGATATTTGCACCATGTATCACACCCAGTAATGTTCCACAGGTCATATAAGATCAGTTTGCATTCAAACTCTTAACTGATAAAGCATGAAAAATGAACACACATCTGCAAGGTCTCCATAAGCCTGTTTATGTGATTCTCCCTAATAACCATTCCAGTTGCCTGGATCTAACCCACTATTTTGCATTTCCTTTATTTACAGGCTTATGTCACAACATGCATGACCACGTTAAGGTGGAGCTCTGCTTAATGCATAATCAAATCCAGGGTAAAGACCAGTGACTTCATTCTGAAGTCATTAAAAAAAAACAAATCCAAAGCAAGCTTAGCAACCTAACTAAATAACTGTTTCCTTTTTCTCTTAATCTAAATGTGTAGTTCTCTAAAATACCTGAACAAGAAGTCTTTAGGTAGGTATTATTTTGAAAAAGTGGAAGAATTGTGTTATTAGGTACTAAGACACCCTTGGAGAGAGAAGGAAAAAGAAAGTGTGTTTAGTTCAACAAACATTTATCCTCTTTAATAATCAAACTGCAAATGGCTGATTTATTTTATAGGTTAATATTTTATAGAGTTTGTGATAGCTGTATAATTTTGCATAATTTGCTTACCCAGCTACATATGTCATAGGTTTAGCTGCATATTTTTCAAATCAAGTTGTGGCCTACTGTGCTAATCCATGTATCTGTTTAATAATTGAGATACATAACGTACTATCTGTATTAAACAGATTTTATTAATGAAGATGCACTGTTTGTTCATCTAGTTTATTTTACAGTCTCAGCTGCACACTCAGCTACTGAATTTTTATCTGCTTTGCTGATGAAGGCACAGTTCGTATTTCAATGACTTAATTTTCATATACAGAGTAGCACAATATGTGAAAAATATATATCTCAATATATGAGATAAATTACTAATTTTACTGAATGAAGCAAAGTATGCTGGTTCTGTTTGCTTAAAGAATGGTCTACTATGTGTATTTCTTTACATTTCTGCCCATAATTGACACTGCCTGAATATACCTCAAAAAGTTGTGTCTGACCCCGGAATTATTAATTCTAAGAGAAGTTTTACTCCAATTAACAGGAGTACTGCTGTGCAGGTGATCTCACTCTGAGCAATGTAGATTACACTTACCTTCTAAGAATAATTAATTAAATTCCAGTAAGCAATATATTCTACATACCAGTCCTTTTCTCCTAAAATTGGTTTTGTGCACAACAGCTTTGTAACATGACAGGGATGAAATGATTACTTTCAAAATTCTTGTGCCTCCTTTCAGCAAATTTGTGAAGATTTTTGAGGTATAAAAGATTCTTTTTTGTTAGAGAAAGAGTGGTTTAACCCTCCCCTCCTTCACAATGCACAAGGGATTTATTTCCTTTATCTACTCAAAACAAATCCCATCTTGCACACATCCAAACTACTGTTGTTTAGGACTCGAATCCAGAATCAGATGCAGGACAGGTTCAAAGCTAATCTAATAATCACTGAACCATAACCACCTTGCAGCTAAAATTCACAGAACTAATCAAACGTATAAAAGACAACACAGAAAGTAATCCATTACCCTGGATTAGATGAAAAACAAAATACAGAGACAACTGTACGAAGACAACAGTACAACAGTATCTTTACAGCAAACCTCTTCCTGGAACAGATATAAAAAAGACAGACATTTGCAAACAAAGCAAATAGAAAATGATGCAATGGTTATAAGCCTGGGGGCTGAAGCTTTCTATCCATAGAGCAAAAATTCCATGAGCAAAATACAGTTCTGGCTGCTCATCCTACACTGTTAATGTTCATCAGTCTGCACAGGGAAGGTACCACACAGAAAGGTCACCAAAAATGTCACTTAAATTGCTAATTACTTGCTATTTTACTGATGCAAGAAAGATTAAATTATGCAGCTAAGTTTTGTACTGATATAACTAGTTCAATTATAAAGTAATTTCAATGTTTCTAATAGAGTGGACCAGATCTGAGAGACACAGAAACCTCCATGCTCTTAATCAATCAATAAATTAGATCCTTCAGTTCTACCGGTCTGAGAACATCTAACAGGCAGTTTCAAAATCAATTTAGCAGAAAGTCTACCAAGAATCAGACCTGTCTTCTTATTGCTTCCAGGTATTTTTAGTAGAGCTGGATTGCCCTACTAGATTCTATATCTAAGAAGTTCACAGAAGGTGGATGCACCAGTGATTTTGAGAATCTGAATCAGCCCTTTTGGGCATCCTGACACCTGCATGACTTTTTAAATTTTCCCTAGGACCTTCAAAGCTTTAGAGATCTGAATTTTAGCCTGTAAATGTAGAAGACCCTTCAAGAAGATTTTACTAGGAGGAGATTAGGGTTTTTTGCTTAAGGAAGGTTTCCTGGCTGGAAGAAGACATCTTTCCCAGAGACAGTTTCAGATGTTTTCTCCTCCTGCATTCCAGAAGAGCTGACTACTGGCTATGAGAGAAGATAAGTTCTTGTAGGTATGTTTGAAGGCCCCCACAGCAGGAGGGTCAGGGATGACAAAAGCCCTGAGAAGAACGGGGGGTGTGTCTTTTCCTTGGACCGGTGCAGATTTGCGCCGAGATGTTAAACGTGTTCTCGACTTTGGAAAGAAATTCCCCTAAATCCTTCCACTGCCTGGTATTTTCGGGGTGCCTGCATGCATTTGACCCTGACAAGCCTGAGAAGGTACCTGTGTGGGACCTGAGGTGCACAGTGAGCTGGCTGGAGTTGCGACTGGCGTAGGGGCAGATCTGGCACTTGAAGGGGCGCTCGTTGGAGTGGATGCGCTGGTGCTTGTTGAGGCTGCTGCTGTCGGCGGCCGCGTACTCACAGTGCTTGCACTTGTAGGGCTTCACCCCCGTGTGGCACCTCATGTGCATCTTCAGCTTGTCCTTCCTGCTGAAACACTTGCTGCAAACCTCACACTTGTGGGGTTTGTCTCCTGGAACGAGCGGAAGGGCAGCGACGCACGGTGAATTTTTGCGTCATAAGGATGTTGTGATAAAACAAACAAACACACACCAAACACTCGACAGAAAAGGGACTGGTTTTCAGAAGCTGGACACTGCATTTCACCAGCCATCCTATTAGCTAAAGAGTTCTTTTATGCTTCAGAAAGCTGCAGGCAGAGGTGCAACGAATTTAGCAGTTACTTTGGAACTTTCTGCCTTTACAACTCTGATATTGAGGTTTAGGGGGAGGGGAGGTAAAATTATAGAATTACTGTTTCATATGAAGAATAAACTTCTGGGTTTATGTACTTCCACCACATAAACACATGCTCCCTGATAAACCCATGGTCTGCATCCCTGTGCCTTCAATCAATGTCCAGTGTTCATGTCTCACAGCTGTCAGTGGGACTGCCCATGGTGGGACATGGCTTGCCCAAAGAGGGTAATTCTTCAGACACAGGGCAGTACAATACTAGAAGGTACAGACTTATGTGTACATTCTGTCTATAGAAACGTTATTTCATAGGAAAATACCTTTTGGCAAAAAGATAAAAGGAGGAAACAAACCAAAACTAAAATACAGCAACTATATAAACCTGTGTGTGTTCGTAGATGACGTTCCATATCCTTCATGCCATAGGAAGTCTTGAACTGGCAGCCTGGAAATGGTAAGATCGAGACCATTAAATTCAAGGAAAATCTAACAAAACAATAAAAATACACTACGAAATTCTAGGCATTTTCTTTATTTTCAATAACATTTGTTTAAAATTCAGTATGAACAGAGAATGAAATCCCCATCTTGTTTACTCCCATCCGCTTAAAAGAGTGACCAGCTTACTTCAGTTTTCTAATGCTTCTCCTTGGAGGCAATCCACTCCTACCTTTTTCTGAAAGCTTTGGAACAAGGGTCACTGGAATCTCTGCCCAGGGTCTGAGATGCTCTTCACTGGGCACAAGGGATGCTGGGGGAACTAATCCATTCCGCATAAGACTTCCAGTTAGTGCAACTGGGAACTCAGGTAATAGCTCTCCATTCAGGAATTCTGTTCAAGTGGAAAAGGCTACAGTTCTAGAGTAGAGAAATGAAAGCTCAGCATCTCAAATGTGCCTTTCAAATTAAGGCAAGTTTAAGAAAAGAGATGGAACCTTCTGCCACCATGAACAGAACTACTCAGCTAACATGGATGGTTCTGTGCTCATTTTCTGTGTCCTGCAGGGTTTTCACTCATTAGGTCTCCAAATAAGAGACCATTTTATAAAGACGGTTCAATTCATCCTCATAAAAATGCCAAATGATCAAAGGCAAACCATGAAATGCCAAATTCATATATGACATTTCTCTCATACAACAATGGCAGTCAGCAAAAAGGTAACAAGATTCTAGCCTTACATTGGCACAGATGTGGGCAGAGGCCAAAGTCTCCACTCAAACCCACTGCAGCATCACCAGAGGACATCACAGTGCAGGACCAAAGTCTGAGGATATGTGAAATCAACAGGAAAGCTACTCCTGGTATCACTAGTAGTTCATCACACCCTCAGTAAACAGGTTGTCTTCCAGGTTCTGTACGTCTGAACTGCTCAAGACAGACAAATCCGCCGTGTGTATTCACTACAGGACACCTCCCACTGCTCAAATGAAAAGCAAGGAGGTACAAACCCCATCTTACCTGGGTAGCAGCAGTTTAGTTTCTTCTGTGTGAGTGAGGCAGTGGACTTTTTGGACCGTGCTTTGGGTGGTGTGGACACGACAGCAGCAGCTGGAGGCTCACTGCTCTCACTGGGCAGGTAGGTTTGATAGCCATGCTCAAAAACAAACTCTGGGGCAGAAACTAAACACACAAAAGAGCTTAATTTGAGAACATTAACTTCTCTAATCAGAAAAAAATGTAATTATTGTCTAGTTTCATGAATTACTTCTACATTCCGGTTTTTTTTTCCAGCACCATTCCTGTTCCTGTGTTTCTATTTACCTGAGGGAGGGGGAAAGGAAAAAGGCTTTTTTCTTCCAAATATCAAATAAAGCCATATTTGTTTTTCGACACTGGCTGTGCTATAGCCCAAAGGAGAAAAAAAAAAATCCTTATTTACATGGCAAATGTGGTCAAAATGGCATAAATGCAAACAAATTTTTTTATAATTGTTAAAAAAGTTCAGCCTCTTTCAACTCTACTGTTTTTAGCTGTTACTCACAAGAACAACAGGTGAAACTATCTCAGCCAAAGTAGCAGCTTTTAAATCAATTAAACAACACTGTACCCCAAAAGGGCAAATGGATAGAACTGCCCTCATTTTAAAGATGAGTAAATATGAAGCAGAAAAATGACTCATCTAAAACCCACACTGAGTTGAGGGATTATAATACAAAAATTCCTGGAAGTGAGCCCTGAATTCAGTTTGTTTCACTGCTCTTCCAGATTCTCTGCCTTAATCTGTCTATCCAAATTAAAGTCAAATAATTTGGATTTTAGTAAGGTCCTACACCAAAATAAAACAAAACTATATATAGAAGGGCAAACCTTCATACATGGAACAAAATTCTAATTTTATTTAAATGTCTCTAGGATCGGGACCTCACTTGAGCCTTCACATAGGCAGAAATTTTGAGCAATATTTTTCCTGCCAATTAGTTGTGGGAGCAATGTTAGAGAATGCAGTGTTCTCACAAAAAAAAAACGCCTGGATTGGTGCCTGACAGCAATTCTGTGTCTGTTTTTCATCAAGAGCACTCTTAAAAAAAAATAAAATGCAGAGTAATTTCATTATTTTTCATAAGTATTGACAATTTTAATTAGTTTGCACAAGTTGGTTATACAACACAATAGACTTGAGCAACTCTCTGCAAGAGTGTGTATCTCAATTAGCAAATTAAGCAACTATTGTCACTCCAAACCCAAGGAGGCAGCACACCACTATTTTTCTTTCTTGGGTACATGACAACTAATGTGAGAACTGCTGTTTTAGCTGAGTGTGATGGGGACACATGAACAGAGGGCTGTGTCATGTTGCCACTTCACAGAATCACAGAATATGCTGAACTGGGAGGGACCCACAAAGATCATCGAGTCCAGCTCCTGGCCCTGCACAGGGCCATCCCCAAGAGTCACACCCTGTGCCTGAGAGCATCATCCAAATGCTCCTTGAGCTCTGGCAGCCTTGGGGCTGCGACCACTGCCCTGGGGAGCCTGTTCCAGTGCCAGACTTGGCACGAGTCAAGTGCCTCCAAGCTGCAGGTGTGTGACACTGCTACCTGTGATGGTCTGTGTCTCCGAGGCGATGGTCCTGGTCGTGGTCTGTGCCTGTGTGGACGGCACCGTTTCCTCCGACACAAACTGGACGGTGCTGGTGGCCCCGGCCGTGGCACTGGTGAGCTGGCACCCGCTCTGCTTGTGCCCCACGAAGGCGTCCAGGTTGTTGAACTGCTGCTTGCAGATGCCGCAGATGTGGATGTCGGGGGTGAGCTCCACCAGCACCGTGGTGCCGCCGGGGACTGCGGGGACAGAAGCGCGGTGAGGAGCTCAGCCCAACGGAGTGGGAGTGGGTGACACTGCTCCCAGGGGCACAGGGACATCCTGCTGCCCTCATGACCTGAGCTGTGGAGTCACTGCGGGACCCCCAGGTGGGGTGGGGGGATGCTTCCCCAAAGGGCTCGGGGTCCTGCAGGGGGTACTCACCCAGTGGCTGCAGCATCACTCAACAGAGCCTGCCTGGGATCTGTGGACCACTGCCTGGGATCCATGGACCACAGACCATCGTCTACCACCTGGGATCCATGGACTACAGACCATGGCCTGTAGAGCATGGACCACCATCTGGGATCCATGGACTACAGACCATGGACTACAGAGCATGGACCACCACTTGGGATCCATGGATGACAGACCATGAACCAACACCTGGGATCCATGGACTACAGACCATGGCCTACAGAGCATGGACCACCACCTGGGATCCGTGGGCTACAAACCACGGACCACCGTCTGGGATCCATGGGCCATGGACCACCGCCTGGGTCCCAAAGACCATGGAGCACTGCCTGGGGCTCATGGACTATCAATCATGGACTATGGACCATGGACGACTGCCTAGGATCCATGGATTGTAGACCATGGACTATGGATCACTGACTGCCTGGGACCCATGGACCACTGCCTAGGACCCATGGACTATGGACCACCCCCAGGGAGCCATGGACCACCACCCAAGACCCACGGACCACTGACCACTGCCCAGGACCCGCGGACCATGGGCTACACCACGGCTACCACCGCGACCCCCCCGCCCTTCCCGGCGCCGCGGCGCTCACGCAGATTCCCGGGTTCCCCTCCGCCCCCCAGCCAGGTTCCCGGGCTCCGCTCCCGCCCGTTTCCTGCGCTACTCAGGTTTCGGGGCCTGCCCAGGCCCCGGCTCAATTGGGCTTCCGCCGCGCGGGCCCCGGAGCGCGCATGGCGCGGCGGCACTTACACTGCACGGGCCCGGGGAAGGCGGGCGCCGCCCCCGCCGCGCCGCCGTTCATGGCGGCGGGGCCGCGCTGCGCCTCCCGCGCGGGGCTGTGGCCGGGGGAGCCGCTGCCGCCGGGCACCGCTCCCGCCGCGTCCCGCGGCCGCCGAGCGCGGGCGGATGTGCGGGAGCCGAGCATGCTCAGTGGCGGCGGCGAGGCTGCGGCGGTGCCCTCAGCGACCGCCGGCCGCGGGCAGCGACAGCCCTGAGGAGCCGGCCGAAGCGGCGTTGTTAAACCCCAAACCTCCAGCGTTAAACCCAGGATTAAACCTCGCGCCCTCCCGAAACCTCCAGCATTAAACCTGTATTAAACCCCGAGCCCTGCCCAAACCTCCAGCATTAAACCTGTATTAAACCCCGAGCCCTGCCCAAGTCGCCATCGTTAAGCCCCAAGCCCTGCCCGTGCCTGTCCCCGCTGTGGCAGCGCTGAGGCGGCCGCGCTCCCGCCATGGCCGCGGGCTGAGGGCTCGCCCTGCGCCCACACAGCCCCGGGTCTTAGATTAGGGCTTTAATTAGCCTAGCAGAGCTTGAGGGAGTTAGGGCTGGCACTGGGGTTAAATCTTGCGGTAGTAGAAGCAGGGAAAGCCAGCCTCAAGTTTTGGACATTTCTTCTGGGTTACGTCAGAATCAAGGCTGTGTTCTTGCACCAACTCTATTCACAATCTTTTTCAGCATGATGCTCCAAAGGGCCACGGCAGACCTCGATGATCAGGACGGTATCTACGTTTGATATCGTACTGATGGAAGCCTTTTCAACCTAAGACGACTGAAGGCCCACACCAAGACCTTAAATCATCTTGTCCAGGAGCTGCTTTATGCTGATGATGCTGCCCTTGTTGCCCACACAGAAGCAGCTCTGCAGCGTTTAACATCCTGCTTTTGCAGACGCTGCTGAGCTCTTTGGGCTTAAAGAAGACAGAAGTTCTCTATCAACCGGTACCTCAGGAAGCCTTCCATCATCCCCATATCACCATTGGTGAATCAGAGCTCAAATCAGTCCAGCAGTTTAATTACCTAGGCAGCCTCATCTCCTTGAATGGTGAGATTGACGGAGAGATAGACAACAGGTTAGCAAAGGCATACAGTGCTTTTGGAAAGCTTCATAAAAGAGTATGGCGTAATAAACACTTGAAGAAAAGTACCAAGATCAGTGTTTACAAAGCCATTGTGCTGTCTACTCTTTTATATGGATCTGAATCATGTGTCATCTACCGCCACCACCTGCATCTCCTAGAACGCTTCCATCAACGCTGCCTCTGTACAATCCTAAACATCCACTGGCCAGATTATGTGACCAACACATCTGTTCTAGAACAAGCAGCTATCACAAGTATTGAGGCCATGTTGATGAGAACACAGCTGCGTTGGACAGGGCACGTCTCCAGGATGAAGGACCAACCACCGCCTCCCTAAGATCTTGCTTTATGGTGAACTTGCCACTGGCTGCCACAAGAGAGGAGCCCCGAAGAAAAGATACAAGGACTCCCTGAAACAACATCTCAGCCTTGGCCATATTGATCAACATAACTGGTCTATTCTGGTCTCCAATTGGGAGGCCCGGAGACACACCACCTTATAACGCAGCTGTCTCCTTTGAGAACACACGCAGGATCACTCTCGAGGAGAAAAGACAACGCAGAAAGAACCGTGCCTTGCAGAATATACCTCCTAAAGAGTCTTTCTGTTGTACCTTTTGCAATCAGACGTGTCTATCTTGCACCGACCTTATCAGCCACCAGCGTACTTGTAACAGATGTGGATAGAGCCTTTCCCAAATCTTTGTTCACAAAGCCTAGCCATGAAGGAACATGGAAGTCTGGGTTGGAAGGGACCTTAAAGCTCAGCTTTTTCCACCCACCCCGTGAGCAGAGACACCTTCCACTAGGCCAGGTTGCTGAATGTTCTAAATGCAAAGAAGTTGAAGTAATTGCTCATTACTGTTCTTCATGCAAAATCATTTCCTTTTTTTTGCTATCACAACACTGATAACTGCCCAGAAAGCCAAAGTGGCTGCTCTGGCACGATTACTAAAAACCCACTCTGATATTCCACCTCTTTTTACCAAGCCTTAGGAGCTCTCCTTTGTGTCGCCGTGGCTACACAGCCAGTCCCTACAAAGCATAGCACGGAAATAAGAATATGGTTAGTGCTGATGAGACTGTTTTGGGAACAGATCCAAAAGAAATTAAATCCTAGTAAAAGTAATCAACACAAATCTATTTTTTTTTCCACAGTATAGGTAGAGCTGTGGAACTGAAAACTGACTTTTAACTCATTTTGTTGTTTTTTCCAGAACACTGTGACCCATTTCCAAAGCTGACAGAGTGTCTGCCTGTCTGTCTATCCACCAATTATAGTTGCAACCACAGGTGTGCTTTGGAACATGGCATATATTATTTTTGTCTCTTTCTCCCTTAATTTGATGCCTTTTCATTAGGTTGCAAGCCTGCTGGCCTTGATTAGAAAAGAATAGGCATTGTGTGTTGTTAGAAAGTGGATTTTCACTTACACAGGGACCAGCGATGACAGCAGGGCAGGCTGTGTGCCCCTCCTGACTGCCAGAACAAACACAGCAGGGAAAGAGCCCATGGATGTGCTTCTCCTTCCCCCCGTGTGTCAGGACAACAATACTTAAGTGATACAGGATGCTCTGAGGTTGCACCACTGAGTCAGATA
This sequence comes from Pipra filicauda, assembly GCF_003945595.2. Classification (NCBI taxonomy): domain Eukaryota; kingdom Metazoa; phylum Chordata; class Aves; order Passeriformes; family Pipridae; genus Pipra; species Pipra filicauda. The sequence goes on from NW_024103874.1 coordinate 45,293, forward strand.
CGATTGGCTTCGTTTCTCGTGTGTTAGTTGCTACATTATTCAATTGGACACTATTAATGAGATGCGTTAAATTAACATACAGGAAAAGGTTCAGGGAGAGCTGGGCTGCTCCAACTGGCATCCAAAAGAGGAATTCCCTCCACCCTTTCCATCATTCCTTCCAGCTGCCTTGCAGAAAGCGTTTGGTCAGTAGCAAACTGAACTGCTCAGTTCCCTGTGCTGGCAAGGGCTGGAGGCATTTGGAAGGGAAGATCTCTGTCTTGGACTGCACTTGTGCTGTTCTTCCCTCCTCTGGTATTTCCCAGCATGCTGCAAAGATAGCCAGGCTGGGAATGGTCAGGCTCTTTTTATGGAGGAGAAGATGAGATGGGGCCAAATTAATGTATTTCATAGGAACATATGAGTTTTGGTAATGATTGTGCTGGTTTTTCATGTCCAGGCAGCTCTGGTTAAAACCAGAGGGAGAAAGGCACCTGCACCAGAAGCAGCAGTAGCTTGTAGTGCAGGCACCTGTGGTTCAAATCCTTGGCCTTTTGTATCCTAAGGGAATATTAACTGTCAAATCACTCTCAGTTTTTTTTTACATATATGGTTAGAAAAAGTAAAAACAGTCACTGAGCACTGACTTCAACACAGTGCAGAGCTTGAAATACTTAAAAAATTGCCACATTCATTTGGGGGAACAGTCACCTTCCAGGAAACAAGTGACAGGATAAGAGGAAATGGCGTCAAACTGTGCCAGGGAAGGTTCAGGTTGGACATCAGGAGGAATTCCTTCGTGGAAAGGCTATTCAGGCATTGGAAGGGGCTGCCCAGAGAGGTGGTGGCGTCCCCATCCCTGGAAGTGTCCAAGGAAGGACTGGATATGGCACTCGGTGCTCTGGGCTGGGTGACAAGGTGGGCATCAGGCACAGGTTGGACTGGATGGTCTTGGAGGTCTTTTCTAACCTTGATGACTCTGTGATTCTGTAATTCTGGCTTTGGCATGAACACTGGAAACACTGTTATGATCTTTTTAATAACTGATAACACTCACGGATCAGGGCTTTATCGAGGGATGTTCTGGACACTGAGTTTCCATTTCAGTGGCTGAGGATTGATGTCTGAGAGTGTAACACTGCGCTGAGCACTTGAGTCATTGAGCCCAGCTCTGCTGAGATCACACTTGACACTATTTCCAGCCTTTGAGGCATAAATCAGTGTGCATGTGTAATCCTCGTCACCCTTAACCTGGCTGAAATGAAAATACCACAGCGCTCCGGGCTCCCTACAAGTGCAGTGCAAGCAAACAAGGCCCAGAAAAGACTAATGTCAATCATGAGAGAGAAGGAAAAGAAAAATCAGAGGCATAAAAAAGTCAGGGCTCATGAGAGCCTCGGCGACAGGCGTTCCCAGGCACAGTGTTGGACAGCTGCAGCCTCAGTGCTTTCCCAGAGACAGAACAACAAGAAATGTGTAGACTTTTACCTTCATACAGAGCTTCCATCCACACTGCCGCTGTCTAAGATCCCACAGGAGCAAAGTATCCTACCTTGCAAGCACAGAAAAAGCCATCCCCAAGTAGTGGGGAAGAGAGTTACCAGCTGAGCCAGACAGGAGAACAAACCCCAAACCTTTAAATACGATACCATTTATTGTTCTGTTTGCCTTTCTGTAGCGGGAGAAGGGTTAAAAGGCTTAAAAGAGAAAAAGAAAAATATATAAACTGGTGATATAAATATATAAATGAACAGAATATATCAATAAGATGCAAAAAAACCCCACAAAGCCCCAACAGCATTGTAAGGAAAGAATATAAACTCGGTTGCAAGCTTGTGGTCACCAAAGAGGAAAACCTTCTCTCTCTTGAAGGCCCTGGTGCAAGAACATCCCAAGTGAGATTGGGATGTGGCCTAGGGGACAGGCAGAAAAAGAAATGTGAACTGTAATTAAAATTTCAGATGTTGAAAGTGGAGAGAAACAAATGATGGATTTGGAGAAAAAAGTCACAATAACTTAAAGATTCAAACCCCAATTTTTAGCATTTTAATGGATAATGACACACAGAGCAACATGAATGCTCTGAGCTCAAGTTAATTATGTTAAAATAATAGGTAATCTGTCTCTGTGTTGATAACATATAATTATGATGATTTTTTCAAATGTTTTAAAATAATGTCATTTCAGTTCATAATGCAAGGGAGGGATGTTGCTGTTTAATGTATTTGCTATTTATACAACATTTTCAATGTCATCACTTTCCTGTACAATAAATAAAGTTGAAATAATCAGTTAGTACCTTAAGATATTTCTTACTGCTGTATGAACTGTAAAATAACTCAATGTGAAAATACTGTTCACTGCAATAGCACATTGACAACTGTGATTAAAACTCCAATGAATACTGGAACAAAACAGAAATGTATTTTTGTGTTGAGTTGTCAAATTCTTCACTGTCAGACCTGAATCCACGCAGCAGAAATGTCAGCTGTTTATGGGGTTAACTGTGCAAATTTGCTTCAGTGTTTTTCCCACCATGGAAAATACACAGAAATTGGGATAGAAAATTAAGGAAGATAATTTCAGGATGAATTCAGTTTCCTGCACCTCTTATCTCTTTGCATTTCTGTTTCAAATATTTTTTTTTTCCTAAATGCAAATTGCCTTCTCTCATATGACCAAACTTTTAAAAGAAACTTACATTCTGATGATGATGAATCTGTCACACCTGACAATAAGCTCGTTCATTTATGGCATACATTTCAGCCCTTTTTTTATAAATATAAATGTACAGTAAAACTCCACTGGGATAAACATGATAACAAATAAATGCTGAATCTAAGATTGTGCAGCTCCAGTCTAATATTTAGTCATTTTTATTATTATATTTGAGTTAAAAATGGAAAGCAACACCAGCAGAGGGACTCCCCTGATACTCCGTGGAGCTCTCCCTGGCAGGGCAGAGAGGTAATTTTATTCCAGAAGATTTTGAATGCTTTACAAGTAATAGGAACCAAGTGGGAAAAGCATATTCCATATTTTAGTTCTGACATTCTCATAGAAAAGAATATATATATAAAAAAATTAAAGATTCAAAATACTTGCCTGTGATTCAGTACCTAAAGACTTTCTTGTGTTTTTCAGAATTCCCTGGGGACGTGTAAATGTTCTGGAGCTGGAAGTGCCCGTCAGAGCTGGAGTCACTTATGCCACTTTATCAAACTAACCAGCCATTGAGTGATGCTATTCCCAGGTTCAACTCTACCGAGGAGGGAAAAGAGAAAACAAAACTGAAATTTAGACAGAATGGAATTCCTAAGAGCTGGGACAACTAGAATTTATTAATTCATACCCTCCAAACCTTACCAAAAATAATCTTCTTCCTTTGGTTTTGCTCTATAAATCTTGCCATCTTTCACAATGTCTGTGCATGCAGAAGGCTGCAGAATTCTGTACAAGCAATGCCTATCAATGTGCCACAGAAGCACAGTTTTTGGGTTTCTCCTTCACAGAACCAGGTGTGCAAAGGTGCACAGACAGGGAATATTTCACTGTCCAATGGCAGAAGGATTTCTGCTTATGTTTGGCTATTAGAGATCAAACCTCTCCAACTTTTAACAAGATTTCTTCAGCCAAATTAGAAGATTAAAAAATAGATAAAAAGAGCATTTCTTTTGTGTTGCATAATTATCCCTCAGTTATTAAATACCATGTCCCAAACCATTGGAGCCACAGCTCCTGGCAACTGCCAGCTTTTCTTAGGAGAAGAGTCCTGTTCTGGGCTTAGTGGGATTAAGTGAGCAAGAATTGAGTCTCTGCTTATGCTGTTGTCGTTTACATTTGATATTGTTAGAATGGTAAACAAAGTGTATGAGACAATTAAAATTTGCACACAAAGGAAGTAACTGAGCCATGACACAGAGGAGAAGTACAACACCACATCTTCTGCATCAGAACTAGTGTGCATTTGAGCTGTATGAACACGCTGCTGTTTTACAGAGCATCAGAGGATATTCCAACTAGAAACTCCTCTCTGCTGATCTATAATTATCAGGTATTTAGCTTGGTCAGTCCTGATGTAAAATAAGAAAGTATTTTGTTTTTGCGTCACAACTTAACAGTGCTATTAATGAACTCTGTGCCACCCATTGCAGAAAAAAAAATTATAATCCTTCTGAAAAAAAACAGCTTTTGCTTTGTGTTCGTGTCACAGGATGCTGGTACTTTATTTTTTCAGGCACTGAAAATATCATGAAAAGGGTAACAAACATGAGGGGATGGCATCTGAATTTCCTTTAGAATGCTGTCTGCACACAGAAATCACAGCCACGAAAATACTATCTGAACTTTACTGCTACTCATTTTCATCTTAAAATTAAATCTTTATCAGGGTAATATTCCCCATGGTCATATGTGTTTGCTTTCCAGGAATCCTGTAAAAATTCATTCATCTGTTATCAGGCTCCATGAATCTGAGAGAATGTGGCAGTGTATTCATCCAAAGCAAATTTTGAATGTGCATTGAGAACTAAAGAATCAAATTTATTTAGTCAAGAATCAGAAACATAAGAGCATCTTCCTGAAGAAGCCAGAATAGCAAGTACATGAAATATATTTTCTCATAAAGAACTAGACAAAAATATCTTTTTATGATAATATTGGAAGTAGTTAAAAATGAAGTATCTGTTGGATACAAAAAATTATTAACTTCGATCTGTTGAGTGACCCACCTGAAAGATCTCACAGGAATGATAAAACCGTGATGAAAATGAACCTTTCATAACTAGGATCTACTTTTGAAGCAGATTGACTCTCTGTTTCTGTTAATTTTTCATGATTTAATATCAAACACAGAGAAAAATAAAAATAGAATTATATTTACTGTGTTTTCCTCGGAAAATGGAACGTGAAGCATTATCCACAGCCTCTTACCTTCTCTCCCTTTCTCCTTTAGGACCAGCATAGCTCTTCTTTGCTGCAAAATGGGTATTTTTGAGTTTCACTCGGGGGCTGTCCAGGAGAGGGTGCTCTTTGGTTGGATTTGTCATTTTTTCCTGTTTCTGCGGAACGACTGATACAATTGAGGATACTTTGAAATCTCCTTCCACACATTGTTTTATTTTAGGCTCATTAGTATGAAATTCCATTTTAAATAGCATAGCCCAGCTCGGAAAACTTCAATGCCAGCATAATTTCTTGCTCAACCCTATTAAGCAAAACACCAAACAAGTTTAAATTCCAAAGGTCCTTTGTGTCTCTTGACTAGTTGCTACCTGTATCTTATGATATAAAGGTAACTTCAGGTAATATAGTTGCTGTTCCCTGGGGTCTTCATAAAATTCTCATGAAAATGAGATGCACATCTTGCAAAGATATTTCTGTTGAGTGCTCACAAAGAAAAAAAAATTCTCAGAAAAACAGGCAAAGAAATAAAACCACATTGCTCACCAGAATCAGCAGCTTTCCAGTTTAAAATAACTTGATTATTATTATCTAATTAACAAGCTCCCCCTCCTTGGAGATGAATATTTTTACCTGCATCTTGCATGGAAGTAGGAAAGGAGCAGAGGGGAGCGAGCAGTGGTGGCTGGGCTGGAGCCAAATGTCCTCCCTGAAATCCAGCTGCCATTTCCAGGTCCTCATCACTGCTTCCTGTGCAGGGCATTTCCACCCCATCACAGCTCAGGACAGTCACTGAAAGTGCTCCCCACTCCATTTCAGTCAATGCTTTTATGTGATTCAGGGTTGATTTTGGGTGGCAGGGGTTGGAGACAGCCAGACAGCTCTGCTGAGGGCTCAGCTGGCTGGGCCGTGGTAGAGCCTTTCTGCTCACAGAGCTGCTTCAGAGTTTCCACTTACACCCTCATGCCTGCAGCTCACATTTGTAAGGCAGGGACTGTCAGGCTCACCAGTTTGTGATATCCTGTAGTAATTAGTTAATAATGGGTCCTCAGGGAGAATAAGGCCCACCCCAGGTTTGTGGTACACACTCCAGCATCTGGGGAAGGAGATAACGTATGTCCTTGAGGATCACACCTGCTCATCCAGATCATTCCCTACATACTCACGTGGGCATTCAGTGTATCCTGTGTGATGGGTCTGCCCAGAGTGTAAATGCTTGTGCTGGTCTCTCTGCCCAGGGTTTTTTACCCCAAATTGATCTTTTGAGTGATGGAGAACTTCACTGTCCACTTCAAAGTAATGGGGTTAAACTTCTTACAGAATCACTGAGGTTGGAAAAGACCTCTGAGGTCACCGAGTCCACCTTGTGCCTGATGCCCACCTTGTCACCCAGCCCAGAGCACTGCATGCCATATCCAGCCCTTCCTTGGACACTTCCAGGGATAGAGACTCCAAACCTTGCTGGGCAACCCCTTCCAATGCCTGAACACCCTTTCCACGAAGGAATTTGTCCTAATGTCCAACCTGAACCTTCCCTGGCACAGCTTGAGGCTGTTTCCTCTTGTTCTGTTCCTTGTTCCCTGGGAGAAGAAGCAAAAAAGGTTATCTAAAGCCAATTCATCTTAAACATCTTCAAAATCTGATTGAGGTTAGTGACAATAAACAGCTGCTATCAACACCAAAAAGTGTTGTTTCTTCAGAAAGCCTGGGGAGCAACCTTACATTTATGGTTGTGACTGAATTAGATTCAGCAAATTTTGGGGGCTACTTACTTGCTGTGATTCACAAGCCACTCACACATACAGCTAAGCATAAAATAGTTGGTCGGCTCTTAATTCTTGAGGAAAATGCCCCTGCACATTCTTATAGCTGACATTCTTTGAGCATCAGCAGAAGTCTGTGTGGAACAGTTCAGGGAGAAGCAATCAGCATTTTGTAGAATTTATGGACAAACCAGTTTTGTGTGGGGTTCCCATTACCAATGTCTCCTTTTATATGCCAAAAACCCTGGGCTTGTACATGTTGTGGTGCTGTTGTTTCTCGGCTGATGCTGCAGCTGTTCTGTGTGGTGGGTAAAACAAAAGGTTTTAATTAAAGCTGACATTGCTGCACCTTGTGCTGCCAGTGACAGTCCTGTTGAAAAGTATCATGAGAAGTGTGGAAGCCCACTGCAAGAGTCTGTGCCCCCCTGTTTGCATCCCAGCATCAATGTGCTTCCCAATCTGGCAAGTGAAAACATCCCTTGAAATTTTTTTTTTTTTGATGGAAAATTACTTTTCTGACTGAAATCACCCTTCAAAGTGTGCAAACAAATAGTCTTCAATGCTAATTTTGGCCAAAGACTGAAGGAAAAAAAGGTCATTTGGTGCTCTCAGAGCTATCAGCAAACAAGGACATTGTCTATCAGTTCCCAGCTAAATGTTTCCAGCTTTTCAAGGAAAAAGAAAACAGGTTCACAGATTTAACTTTTCCAATTAAAAATCAATTTTTCTCAGAAAGCCACTCTGATTAGTTTTAATGAGAGGTAAGCAATCGTAAATGACATCCTGTGCCTACAAATTATGCGGGTGGGTTCAGAGCTGCCCTGCAGCCTCCATTTAACACCACGAGGACCTGGAGCAGCGTCTTGTTCTGTGCCACTCTGACATTTCAAGGATTCGCAGGAGCCAGTTTACTGCAGGGCAGTGCCCATTAACCCTGCCTGGCAGGGCACGGGAATTCTCAATTACGCCGTGCCGTGTGCCCTCTCCCCGTCCACGCTTCCGTTTAAAGCTTCACTTTTCTGTTAGAAAGGAATTAAAATATTTACAGGCAACCCTTGCTCGTGGAACTGTGTGGAGTCCCCGCAGTGGTTTTGTGTCCTGTCGTGTCGGCAGCATTTGGGGCTTTGCTGTGCCAAAGGGAATCTAGGGAGGGATCCAGCAGTGTTTCACTGGAGCACTGCCCCATATGGACTTAATTAGCCTATAATTTCCTAATGTATTTTGGAGATGAAGCTTAAATGCTCCTAAATTGTGGGGAAGAAAGCACGGCTTAAAACTGCTTTTTCTCCACAACTCGTTTTGTGCACTCAGCCAATAAAAGAATTCTATTCCTGATTACATTATTTCTAATTGTAAATATAATTATGAATGCATAAACTGAGCCATTGAGGCATGCATTTAATTCTGAAACCTGAACTCATATTTCCACTGACATATTCCAGTGAAAAGTCAAATAGCAAAGAGTTTCCCACTGATAAGAAATTGCAAAACTTCTATAACTTCCATTATTCTGATAATGGTCATTTTTGTTTACTGCTGCTCAAAAGTGTCCTCAAAAGTGACCAAACTCAGAGTAAAAAAACAAATCAACAATGATTTAATAAATATAAATTATTTGGAAATATTCTGGGGAAGTCTGTAGTGATTGACTTTCTTTAGTGTCCCATATTTTCTAATTAGAGGGGGAATATTTTCCAATTAGAGAGGGAACACTGGACACAATGGAGAGTGGACAAGGTCTGGCTGTAGGCAGGACACCAGCCCGTGGCCATTTTTACATTTTTATATGTTCTTATGCTCTTCATTGCACAGGCAGAAACAGAACGACAATCCCAGCCTGGAGGAGTTTCCAGCCCCTGGAAGATCAAAGTCGGGCTGATCAAATCCTGGAAGATAAAACGACTGAATTTGCTTTCTCAATGCTCCTGTTTTTTTTTTAATTGAACATTCAACTGCCAAAAGTTTTCCAAATCTGCTCTTCTCCCCTGACACGAAATCCCACAAGTTTGGAAGGTGTTGTAATCTGGAAGGAACATAAGGGAGCATGCAAATTCCCCAGACTCTTGGTCAATTCTTAACCTTAAGCCATTGTTGAGTTTGCAGCTGCCACACTGGGCTGGGAGAGCTCGAATGATTTATGTGATTCCTGCATGTTGGTGAGAGATCCCTCTGAATCTCTGGGGTGAACAGCACGGGATGAACCTCAGGGTGTTTTTCCTGTAAAGAAGCTGAACAAAGCAGCTACTCTTTGCAGATTGAAGTGCAGAACTGCTGAAGAGAGAAAAACCCACCAGGGCTGACCGTCACCTGCTATCACTTCATTACCTTATTTATGTTCCATGAACGCTTGGTGGCATCAGGCAGGAGCCAGGGCTGCTCTGTACAAGGTGCTGAACAAAGACAAGAGACAGTCTGTCTCCTAAAAACCTTGCAAAATAGCTGTAAGATGGCAAACAAGTAGGACCATATGGACATGCAAAGCAATAGTAGGAAGCAGGAGTCAGCGTGGCGGTTCAGCATGACACGAGTTCTGATCTGCTTATGAGGAGAATGGATTCAGGCTACACTTGATAAGCTTATCTTGAAGTAAGACAGAAGTTGGGCTGCTGCAATTCCTGCCGTTTCACTGTCATTATACAGCTGAAAGTCAAGAACTGTCAAATTACATGAATAATATCTATCCATATTTAATACAGAGAACTGTTGACAATTGCCTCTCATCCCTCCCTTCAGTGCAGAAGCCCCACGAAACAGTTCGGAGTGATCAGACTGAATATAGGCAAATCTGTAGCTGCATAACTACACTGCAGATAAGAACCTCACTGTGTCTAAAATGGAGAAAAAGAGGAGATAGCAGCAAACACAAAAAGCTAGAGAGATAATTCTTCCTGGACCACAGCAAGGAAAAATGTTGGAGATTGTGCTGACACCACTGACGTTACAAATGCTACGAGGCTGAGGATAATGCAGACTAGACTTTTCCCCCCTCCCCGTTTCAAAACAATCACATTATATCTTCTTATAAGATATGAGGAAGATTGTTATCTCGCATAATGAAAACCAAATGACAGGCAGATAAACTTAGTAGCTGTTTATAAAGTCTTGTACAGTATTCTCAATGGTCCCCAGATAAGGAAATCGCATAATTGAAATGGCTGGAAACAGCATTAAGAAAGCATAGAAGAGGAAAATAAGGAGATCAAATGCAGAAGGCAGACAAATTTGAGATTACTGATGGAGGCGTTCGTGCAAGGCACTTGGATCTCTCGTGGGAGTTGAGCACCTGCTTCTCCCGTAGGCACGTGTTGCCTGAACCCACAGCCCTATTTCCCTCCTTCAGCGACCCCCCCCATCCTCACCCATCTCAAGGGCTCCGAGGCTTTACAATTTGGCTCCTGGAACGACCCCCAGGTTTACCTTTTGTTTTGAATTCTTTGCCCTTTAGCATCTTCAAAGATACCTTTGCTTGAGCATCTTCGAGAATTGTGAATTGGAGGCACCAGCTGCTGCTTACTGTTCTCTTCAGAAACTGGCAAAATTCAAGTCTTTTCCTATCTAAATAAACAGCAAAGTGTTTTCTCAATTTTCTCAAGTACAGAAAACCAGGGAAACATTTTTAACTGTGGGTAGAAGAACAGCACAGAGTTTCTGCTCTGAGGCAGTTTTAAATGGAAACCACATTGTTAATGTGAGATCTTCTGGAGGTCTCAGACCCCACAGTTGAACATAAACCTCATACAGAGGACCTGTGTTGTGTTCTCCAGTGCAACATCTCCAAGGAACTAGAATTCAGGTCACAGTGGAAGTCCTTACACTGCAATAATCTCTAATTAGAAAAGGAAGAAAGAATTCAGCTGGACAAATGAGCTAAAATCAGGAGAAACTTGAACAAACATCTCAAGCATTAATCATTTATAGAGAAAGAAGAAGAAAATCATCAAAATAATTGAGCAATTGCAGACAAATGTCACAATGCCTTGTATTGCCAAAAACTCATCATTGGAAATGTATACGTCTGATTTCCAGGTTTATTAATGAAACAAAAAGGCATCTACAATAGATAAATAATACATCATATGGAATTCACACAGTCTATTTATAATAGAGATCAGTGACACCTATCAACTCACATTAAATCACATCATGCATATTTTGCCTACTCTGCACATTGTCAATCTCTGCTCCCTGTTTCGCTGCCGCCGTCGCTACATGGAAAGAAAAAGTACTGCACGGAGCAGCTGAAAGGAGCTGTTTCAAAAATCCCTGAAAGAATGTGTTAAAGAACAGCCATATTTATATGCTTTAAAGGCAATAGTTCTGTTTCACCTCTTAGTTTTCCCAGACATTCAGTGAAGTCTGATGTTACAGCAGGTATTTGGCTCAGAAATTGGAAAATCAGGGTCGTACAATGAATCGAGGTCATGGAATGAGTCAGTGGCAGGTTTGGGACTAGAATTGGGGTATCAACCTCCTGAGCTGTAAAGCTGAACTGTCTTTCATCCCTGACCTGTGTCCTGATGGAAAAAATAATGAAGTGGATTCTTTGAAATAAAAGAAGTTTATTTTTGAGTCCTTATGAGCATCGCCATTGAAACATAACTTGGGCTTAGAAACATCCTTCAAAAACAACATAAATAAGTTATTTTACAGAAGAATTATTTACCATGAGAAGAGAGAGAAATTTATAAACCAGTTCAGAGATCTGTAGGGGAAACAGTTATCATTTACATCGTCAGGAATGGGGTCTAAGGGAGCTGAGAAGCCTGAATTTTGCGTGCAGCTTTTAAAATATAATTAGCCATGTAACATAAATAGACGTCACTGGCTGGAGTAATGTCTGTGGCAAATAAATAACAGTCGAACACAATAAAACTCCCTGTAATGTACTCTCTTGTAATATTGATGGCAGCATATGGCAAACATCTGACAGCTGTTAAACAGATGTGGCAATTAGCAAACCTTATGGTCATGCTGTTAAGATTATTATGCAACACGTTCTCCAGTAAAATTAGATGACTTCCTACTTTGAGTAGCTTTACACATGTGGAGTGCTGGTCTAATGTCCCATTTAGACAATATTGCTGGCTAATGTCTCCTAACCCGTATTTTTTTAGTTGATGCCTCATAGAAGATTTAGAGAAATCCAGAATTTAAACAAGAACAATATCAATTCAGCTGTGTAGCAGATACTTCAATTATAATAGCTAATGGACAAATTGAGAGATAAAAAGACTTTTCTATCATGTTGAAATTCAATGAACAGTTTTCAATTAGGCTCTGAGTATAAAAGGGGAAAAAAGGAAGATACTTTTCCTTGATGTTAACATTGCAGGAAAAGATGAGAGTAACTTCGCTTTTTCATTATACAGAAGAGGTGCATATAATGATGCATATTTAAATTATAAATCAGGTCACTATCTGCCAAATGAAAGCAATATCAATTAGAGCTAGGGTGGATCAGGCTTTAAAACTCCTTATATTTAATGACAAAAGTATGACTGTTACCCTCACCCAGCCAACAAAGGGATAATTTAAGGCAGTAAGAAATCAAAGAGTGATGTCACAAAAATAAGCCCTCACAGCTTTTTGGATGGTATTATTATAATTAATAGACTTCCAATGACTTTTTTTTTGCGGGTTATGGGCTTTCACAAAAGCATTTATTGCAGGCATAAAATATATAAAACTCTAAAGAGTGGGTTTGACTAAGGTTGACTTGAGGGTCCGTAGCCTTTCTACTACAGTAATTCCTGTAAAATCATAGTTTCATTTATAATCTCAATTTATAACGTTGAATTTATGCCAGTTCATCTGATATCAATCATGATAATAGCATGATCTATTGTATGTCACTTGTGCTAATGCAAATTAAATATCATTACATTACAAAAAAGCCTTATGTTAAAATAACATTAAGAGTGTAACTTGAACCAAAAAAATTAAGGATGAATTAACAATTTGGGGTTATCATATATACAGATAATAAATGTAAACCCGTACATATCTTGTATATAAAATTATATGCATGCTGAAAAAGGAAAAGCTAAGCAAAAATAAAGTAGATTAAGGCTTGAGTAGTAAGATTAACACTGATTTGCCCCCCTTCATTTTAGTTAAGGTCAAGTAGTAAGCAGTTTATTATCTTTCTTTTCAGCCACTGTGGTTTTGAACCTCTGTCTTTGACACAGGAGTACTGGGAATCAGGTTTTAAAAATCTTCAGATCTGCAAATAAAGTCCTTTGAATACCCCTATGTCTTTATAAATGACATACTCACATGCTTATTGTATATGTGCATTTTGGGTATAAAACTATCCAATTCACATCAGCTGAAATCATTTATAAGTACATCCAGATAATGTAGTTCTGAGATTCAAGTGTACCCAAAGATATTTTTAAAAATTGTAAAAAAATAGGTTTTTTTTTGTTATTTTTAAGATTGAGTGTCACTGAAGTCCATGTCCACTCTTCCCTGCTGAAGTGGCAGGACTGTCTGTCTAGATTAAGTAAGATGCATTTCCATGCATAATTGCAGGAACTTTTCTGCTAAAAATTTGGGAATATCTGCAATATTTGTGAAAATACTCATGCTGTAAATGTTCTGAAGTTTTAGGCAGAATCAGAGTTTACCAGCCTTGCCTCTCAGTGTTAGACACCCTTTACACAATGTAAAACACTGAGCGGGGCTTGGTTGCATTTTCTTCTTGAAATAAGGAGCGAAATCACTTTGCTTGGAAATGTTGTTTGTGAATTCTCCTGGCCTTGGAAGTTCTGTTACATTTCTTTGCTATAGATTAGACATGGGAATTTTTTTAAAGTTCCCTGCAGTGATAAAATCCTGCCCATCCTGTTCTGGCCTGACCTGTGGCTCTCTGTGCTCTGCTTACAGTAAAGCTCCTGCAGACATTGTGTTTATTACCTGTGATGGTTGTATGATCCTCCCTTTTATTACAGTGAATGAGCATCTTGCAATCATTAGTATATCCACCTGTTTAGTTATTAAAACATCAGAAAATGGTATTGCTTTCCTTTACTGATGAGGGAGTGGAGTATAGAGGGGCCCAAGGCTGCTGCAAGAGTTTTTGGAGTGACCTATTTGTGGCCTTCCAGTACCTTCCATACCTGAAAGATGGAGAGAGACTATTTACAAGGACCCAGAGTGACAGGACAAGGGGGAATGGCGTCAAATTGAAAGAGTGGAAATTTAGGTTAGATATATGGAAGAAATTCTTGGCTGTGAGGGTGGTGAGGTCCTAGAACAGGTTGCCCAGAGAAGCTGTGGCTGCCCCATCCCTGGAAGTGTCCAAAGCCAGGTTGGACGGGGCTTGGAGCAACCTGGACTAGTGGAAGGTGTCCCTGCCCATGGCAGGGGGTGGAATGAGATGTTGTTTAAGGTCCCTTCCAACCCAGGCCATTCCATGATTCTGTGATAGTAACTGTGGAAAAAACCCCATCACGAACCTTGCAAATCCCCGGCCAGTGTCCCGCCCTCTCTGCTTTCTGGGAACCTTCATGGAAAAAAAGGCAAATAATTTTTCAAGTCGTGGCCTCTCCAGGGAAGCTGAGATTGGCTCATGTTGTACTGGGATCCCTTTCTCTCCTTCCGGATACCTGGAGGGAGGGAAACATGAAGCACAGTCCTTGCAGTGTGCCTGTGGCACTTGATATCAGGGTTCAGCATCTCTGGGCAGTGCTTTTCCCAAGGTTTGCATAATTAACTGCCCTCCTTAGAGGTGTGTCGAAGAAACTCAGAAGATCAAAACTAGCAAGAGCCTCCTGTTACACACAGCAGCCTGCTCTGCAAAGGCATATTCATTATTTCACATTTTTCCTCCTTCAAATGGTGGCACCGTTTGTTTCAGCAGCAGAACTGACACTCTTCACCGCTCATCGCTACAGATGTTAGAGATATTCTTTAATGTTGGAAGGAAACACAAACCTCCTAATGGAGATCTTGGCAGCTAAGTGAAAGGAAAATAGATTGTTTTAAAATATATTTATAGGTCTTTTAACACATATATACTCTGACAGTGATTTGGTAGTTTAAAAAGTCTATTATTAAGTTTGTTTTAACACCTCTGTTTACGAAGTTTCGTGTGCTTCTTTCCTTACCTACTTCACATATTTAAATTCCAGGCTTTCAGTTGCATTTGGACGTAGCTCAGCCTACTTTCATGTACCTCTTGAAAATTTTATCCCAAGCTAAAGTAAACCCAGTCCTTGTGCTGAATTTAACTCTTTGCCACAAGAGGAAGCCAAGTGTTTAACAGCTTTCAAAAAGGTCTTAGATCTTCCTTTGCGTTTATATATGAGCAATATTAAGTCTGTCTGCCCATGATATAACAATTCCTCAGATGATAAGGTGACCAGTAAATGATCCACACATGTACTCTACCACTTGGTCCCTGCATCTGCTTAACTTTAAAGAAGGGAGCAAATCTCTGCTCACATTACAAACATGTGGATACAGCTGCCAGCTTGGGAATACAGTCCTGGTTTTGAAAAAACCCTTTACTCCCATTTCTGCCCACTGCAAGAAGCTTCCTGTTAGATAGTGACAGAATAAACCAGTTGCAAGAGTTTTCTTGTGGCTTTCCTTTAACATCAGGTACTGGCTGGTGTCAGGGATGAGAAACTTCAAATACACATCTGGTTCCAGATGGAAATTCTGCTGTGGTAATGCACCAAAATGATGCCTTAGAAAATGCCAAATTCTGAGGTTTCTTCACATTCCAGAGAAGTCTGACAGCCCGAATCAAACCCTTCTAAGTGTGCCCTGGATTTCCCATGAATTATTCAGTCTGCAAATAATTTATTAGGTGAATTTAACCCCCTTTTTCTGTTCATAGATTGCCCCTGAGCGTCTTTTAGTTTTCTCTTTGAAATTATTAAGTGGGTATTTTTAATGAATAATTTTGAGGACCAGATTCTCCATGACACTAAACCGTTCAGATCTTCCTGCAGCACGAGGGGCCTCTGTGCTGCTGTACAGGTGTGATGGGTCTGGGCTTTACTCAGAAACCTCAGAAAAGGGTGAGGAGACATGTCAGAGCTTCACCATACCTAGTTGTCTACTATAGACTTTGATAACTTTGCCCTTGCACAATGCCCCAGCAGCAGAGCAGACACGACCCAGACTCTTGCACTCCACACCTGGCTGGGGAAGCACATCCCAGTCACTCCAGCAGAGCACTGGGAATCCTGCCCTGCATCTGCAAATTGATGCAAACAGCTCACTGAGGTTGTTTGACCTGAAATAGAATCAGCAAACATCCTCTGCAGTAGCCTCCTTGGAATGCTGCGTTGCTGTAAACAAAAATAATAAAAATAATAAAAATCAGGGCTTACGGTGTCAGAAATTCCACGGAACATGGGCAACAGTCATCTGCCAACGCTCATTTTCCTGTTTGACAAGAGGATCAGGAACACATCTATAAGTAGTTGATAGAAAACTTAGAGGTAGCAGCAAATGAGCAACTGTCCAAAACTCTTAGGGAGGTCGTAGATCAAGTTGTATATTTGGTTGGTAGAAGCAGTGAATGCACTCACAACTAATTCCATTCATTGGGAAATAAGAACAGAAAGAAGATGGAATGGAAAAGAGCAGCATCAAAAGTGCCAGCACGAGGAAGAGATAAAACCAAATCAGTATTCAAATTACATGCATGTCTCAATTTTGCTTTGTTATTGTGTCACTATTTTGAAAAGCCCAAATTATGCTCATAAAAACTTAAGCTATCCATACATATGTATGAAAGTATTCAGCTTCAGCAGGGTTGAGACAGACAAATCTGGTAGTGGGATTCTTTTCAGGTTGCAAGAAGCAAATAATAATCAAGTGTAGTTGAGTTGTGTGAGATATTGGAGTCTTGGAACCACCTCCTTTGTCTTGTTCTTCTCCAAGAGACAAGGAAAGGTATGAATATATTTTGCTGTCCCATCTGGGGATTTGTTCCTGTTCTCAGTGAAATTGCAATGTGCAATTCCAAACATGTTCTGTCCTAAATTTGCAATGAATATTTTGTAAGTTAGAACATAAACCCCATCTCACCTTATTTAATGTGTCTGGGGTGCCTCTGGGTGCCTCAGAGAGCGATCGTTTAGAAGGAATTTTATAAAAGTAGAATTAAAGTTTTCCAAAAGGCCTGAGAAGGCAGCCCGTTTATACACCTGCAGCAGTTACAGTTTGGCACAGACTCCTGGGAGGTACCTACGTCTGCAGAACTTCCTCTCTGTGATGGAGAACGTGGGACACATCTGCATTGTCTCCTCAGACCTGCTCACCTCTGAATATAAGCTGTGAGAATGCAAGGCAATGAAAAGAATAATAATATTTAGCAATTTTCTGGCTCTTTACAACTTCTAAGGACTATAAAACATTCACTGACCAATCCTCACAGCACCCCAGTGAGGAAGGGAGGTTACATCTACCACGTACATCTTCACAAGGCAACATTGTCCCTGTGTGTGTCACCCAGTGGTTTCTCCACAGTGGAATAGATCTCATCTTGAAGGAAGGGGCAAGTTTTTTTTCCCCTGTTTTTTTTTTTTTTCTTGATATTCACCTCCTCATTCCACGAAAAGGGAAAAGGTTATTCACATGGAAACCCAGGCAAGCCTAAAATATGGGCTAAAACATGCTCGTTTAAAGCATTTCTGTGTGAGAAGAAAAAAAAAGGCGGAAGCATATGCTCCAGAAAATAAAAAGTAAGAAACAAGTGCAGATTAAGATGACTCGAAATAATATGTCAGTGATACTCATGTCACAAAAAACTAGAAGACTGATGATCTGTGTGACTGAAAGGAAGCAAGTGGGCGGTGAGAGCAGAAAAGGGCTGTCAACCATGAAGATAATGTTACAAGGACCCACGCTTTAGGTTTCCAAGCTGAGGAAAGAACTAGTTCCAAATGAAATTGGAAGAATTTACATTATCTCAAGTCAAAATTGCACATGAGGGAAGAGTTCACATAAAACATGACGTGGATATTCGCAGTGGACAGAAGCGAGTAGAGGGGAGGGATGCTGAAGGTGGCTGGTGAGCAAATATCCAAATTAAGGTGTCTTTGCTGTTTACTCTTCCCATTCAAACTGATCAGGTGAATTCATAATTGAGGGTTTACCCCCTTTAATCTGCTTTAACAGAAACAAATAAAAGATACTGGAGATGCCTGACTCTCCCAGCTCTCGTCCACCTTCACTTCAGCTCTGTTCTTACAACAGTGACATTTAAAAAATATATTCAGGGATGTGGTTGATGGCAAACATGGGCAAGTGGAGTTCATCTGCTTCTAATTCTGACACTATAGTGTCACATGTTATAAGTGTTGAACAGATGATTATACCTGTGATTTTGTTTGTTGCTGCATCAGTTCTCTTTGGTCTCCTCTTCCTACAAACACCTTCAGGGTCTTCTCTGTGCTGTCTCTCCTACGTGAAAGGCAAAGGATTCTCAGCTTCTCACTCTTCTTCCTCTTCCCTTCAGAAGATCCATTTCTGTTAGAAACTTCTGAGAGAAGTTGCCCACTGTTGGAAAGCCAGGGCTGTGGTCACTTTGAGAGCTTTGACCCTAAATTTATAGAATTCAGGGAAAATCATGAGAAATTTATAAAACTGTTAAGAAGTTTGCTAAATGCACATATTTCACTGCTTTCCCTAACTTTTGTAACTGAATTGTCTTTGACTGCAGCCCCCAGTTTTGATTGGAGACTTGTAATATAAATATTCAAGAATAACAACTGTAATAAAAATGGGTAACGTGGCTCCACCCCTTCCTTCAGGAAAATTTTATCCCACTGAATGATTGCAAAGTAGCCCCAATTCTAAGTGCCTCTACTTCAATCTTCAGGATATTTCTTAGGAAGATTAGAATATTCTCCCCTGTTCTGTGATGAATTAACTGTGTTTGGTCATATTTTTTGAGGGGGGCAGGGGGAATTACCATATCACTATATGCACAAGAGATCAACTGTATGATTAAAAATATTTATAATACTGATGTGGAAAAGAATGATATGTTAAACAGATAAGCATATAATAATGCATGTCTTATCCATAAAATTTAATTTATCCCTTGGGCAGGGCATAAACTTTGCTCAAGAACAACATGTTTTCCATCTATAGATTGCAGAGCTAAACTGCTTAATTTTACAGCAAATTGATCACTGCTGTAATATTTCAGGAGCAAAATGATCCTCAACAGTCAGTTCAGTTTCAAAAGCCAAAATTTATAGTTCTGCTTCTGATTTAGTGATAAGGTTTTTTAACATATTGGGCATTTCATCACTTTCTATCGGGAGTCAGCGTTGAACCAACAAAGAAATATTTTTTGAAATCAACAACAACAACAATAAAAAAAAAGGAACATAAATAATATACATCCAACTGACAGAAGAGTTTAATATTCCCTTCAGATGGGAGGAAATTACTCAGGTTCCTGTCCTTGTAAACGCATGTCCTGGCCCGTTCAGGAGATGCTGTACCTGCGGCATGGTTGGAATTGCTCAGACTCCAGAGCCCAACTCTCTTCCCGAGTGCCAAGGAAACTATTCCACTTATTTCCCCAAGTGGCTAAACTTCATTTCACCCGGTGCAAATAAAATTTAGTGGATCTAAAGTTATTTGACACTTTTGATATGTTTAAAATAAATGTAGAGAGATTTAATGATGTGAAAGTTCATGACTCAGTAAAGATTGCTCCCTAGCTGGGGTCTTACGATAGACACCTATAAAATCAAATTATTATAATCACAGGAGTCATGAGAAAAAAGTAGGCCCTGCTGAGCTCTATTCACAGAGTTTTTGCATTCATTATACTCCTTCTAGTTATGAAACAAAGGGACGAGGTAGGCTGAAATCTCAAAAGGTTTTATCAAGTAATTCTTTGCAGCAGCTCTTTGTGATTACTACAGAGAATTTTTAGAAATCCAATTCATATGCCAAGAGAAGAGGAAAAAGACACATCTTCTTCCTTACCTCAACGGGGTAGTAAGTGCTCGTTTTTGAACAATAATCCCCCAATTTAGGGACACTGGGAAAATAAAAGTAAAGGTAGGGATTTTATTTGTTCTCTTTAACGGGGAGTGTTACTCAGCTACCTCTGGTATAAGTTATTGAGAAAAATATCCAACTTAATGACATTATGTGTGATGCAAAGGTCAGGATTTAAAAGGCTAACTCCCACTGACTGATGTTGTGTGTGAATTAGGAGAGAAATAGCTTTAAAAATCCTCCTTAAACATTCCTCTCTCCCCCATCCATTCCAATACCTACTCAGCAATACCGGGTGGGTGTATTTTGGTGAGTGGCACATATTTACACACAGGAGAACATGTATATGGCTCTTTTATAATCAAGAAGATTATTTCCCAAAGCTGCTGTTGCCTTTATGCAAGTGTCTGCACACTGACCTGGGACACACTGAACGGAGACACAGTAATTAGGTCATTTGCTTGGGCCTGATGTTTCTTTGGAGGCTTAAAGGGTAAAATGTCTCTGTGCACAGTGCAGAGTGTGAAGGTCTAGTTTTCATGGTTGTGCTTTATAATAAAAACAAGAGAAAGGGAAGGATCAAAAAACCAACTTTTTTTTTTTTTTTTTTTTTTTTGGTGAGCAAAACAATATGGGTGCATATTTCACCTGCAATTATTTACAACTGGAGTTTAGATCAGGGAGATGTCTAAATCCTTGATGGAAGCTCCCAGGCAGCAGTGCAGACGCTTTGTCTGGCCACAGTGTGTTTGGCTCGATGGGATTATGCTGGGGAAAGAGATGCCAAGCACTCTGGCTCCCTTTAAAAACTGAGGCAAAAGATTTCAGCTGCAGGCTCAACTGATTTAAATGCACATGTTCTTTCTCAGCCACATAACACCCATTAATTGTCCAAGCATGGAAACCCTCCCATGTTTCTGCTAACAAGCACTTACCCAAATAATTCAGGAACATGGTCCATATCCCCAGCTTGTGCAGCTTTACTGAAAATAGTGGAGAAAATTTATGTTAGCCAATATTTCAAATACATTTTCTAAGGCTCAAAATTCAGCTTTGGAAATACATGCAAGATTTCTAATGAAGAATGCAACAGAGGCTGTGAATCTTCTTTTAATTACAGGGTGAAGTGTAGAAAATCCTTTACCAATCAGCTGCAATTAAAGAAAAACTGTCTGAGGACGATCTCGTGGGTTTGTTTTACTTCTTAGCATCTTTCTCAGGTGGTTTTCAAATTAGATGCCTTCTTCAGGTTTTAAGCTTTACAATTGTGCTCAAAGACCTGACCAGCTCTCCAGCACCTGAGTGCTATAGAAACCGTGGTGAGAGGCAGCATCAAGGAGTGTCAAGTCTGGGCTGTGCCCAAATTAACTCCGTGTCTGTGTGCCTGGAATTGTCCATTTACGAGTAGCCTCACAAAAACACACCGATGGGCGTAAATCACATCCTGTAATTATGCTTGTCAGGGAACGTCCAGCAAAATATTTTAATGAATGTTTGCGTTGTAATGGCTGTGTCTGCACCCAGATCTCAAGGTGAAAATCAGGTGAAATTGCTGCATGCTGAGCCCACCATTTGAAATACAAAATACAGGTCTAGGCTCTTATGAAAATGGGTTCACATTTGGAATGTCTCCGGAGAGGGAGACTCCGTGCCTGCCCTGGGGAGCTGTTCCAGTGCTCTGTCACCTCCATGGGAAGAATTTCTTCCTCATGTTGAGGTGGAACTTGTGGTTTAGTTTATGGCCACTGCTCCTCATCCTGTCACTGGGCACCACCAGAAAGAGCTTGGCACCATCCTCTTGGCACCTGACAGACCTTTATGGATGAAGTGGTAAGGATGGGAATTACACTTCCAGGTGACTTTTGCTAAAAGCAAGTTACAATTAGTAACAAATAGAATGGAATGAATTAAAAGAGAAGTTGCTTAACACTGAACAAACAACTCAGTGCCCAGATCTTTGCTGTGTTTCAAACAGGCTGTTATGAATATGGACCTCCTGTGTATGCAAAGTTCAAAAGCCTGACATAGATATTTCCAGGAAACAAAGGGAATTAACAGTGTAATCTGATATTACATACCTGCAAGTGAGTAATGCAAATAAAGCTGCTTCTGTACTTGTTACGGGGAAAATAATATGACTTTAGTATAAAACACACATTGCATTCTTTTGTGGAAATATATAAGTATACATTATTCAAAATTCAAATATTAATGATCGCATAAATATTCTATGATCTTGGCTATTACTTTCAGAACAAACATTTTAATTTTAAGATGTCATATTTGTAAAAGCTGTATTTTGAGTAAGAAAGAGAGAGACAGACCCTTTTAAAGGTGTCTCAGTGCCTTGCCATGGTATCTTTGCTTAGCAAATACATGGCACGTTTAAATTTCTTTTAGCTCTACAATGTTCACCTGCTGAAACATTTACAATGCTACTATTGGAAAAAAAAAAAAAAGGTATAGGAGGAAATAAAAAGCAAATGTGTGTGTGTTTGGGTGAACTGTGGATGTCTGAAAGTTCGTGCCCGTAGGTAGAACTAGATTTATGAGGCTGGGTTTATGTGTGTAAGTTTAGAACAAACTTCAAGGGTATGTCTGAGCAGAGCAGTGGGATTATGTGAGTAGCCTATAAAACTATATCCTCCCATCACTGCAACTTTGCTGAGAGACCTTTCCAAATTAATCAGAATGGAAGGCGAAATAATAAATTATAAAATATTAAGCACAAATGAGCCTTTTGACTTGTCTAGACAGTCTGGATCAGATTTTCAAAGGAAGCTAGAAGAAAATTTTATTCATGCCAAAAGTCAGCTTTTGTATATGCAAATGGATAGTTCTTACAAATGCTGCAAGTGGATTTCCAGATACTGTTTCAGGATCAGCTGCCAGATCGGAATGAGCTGGATTTTCCAAGCACTCAGCACACGCCCTTGCAGCCAGATTCCCAGATGAGCTCAGCAATGGTATCCCAGTGGGGTGGGATCTGGGAAGCACTTTGACAAAGCTGGGGCTTACTCATTTCATTAAATAGAAACAAAGTGCTTATGGAAATCAGGAGTTTGTGGAGAGTAATAAACATATAGAAATGGGCCCTGAGGTGTTTTGAGAATTTGCATGTGACTCTTACCTCTTAATATTTGTTGATCCTGATCAGTTCCCAGGGCTACCCAGGGGATGAGAGTCCCTTCCATATCCTTGTGGTGGGACCTTGAGCCCCCCGGTGAGGATCCCTCCATTGCTTTCTTGTGAAGCCCGTCAAGTGCCAGGTGTACAGAGAGAAAGACCAGCACAGAATTTCTCCTGGAAGGTCTTTAATCCTTCTCATGGTTCTTGGCTTCTGGTGCTGGAGCACTTGGGGGAACCCAGGCTGGAGCTCCCCCCAGGCGAGCAGGGACTCACTCCCCACCAGTGATGCTGTAGCTGCTCCGTGTTTCATCCTGGAGCTCCCAAAGAGCCAGGCAGCATCCAAGGCATCTTGCTGCATGAGCAGCCACTGCCTTTTCAGCTCTCTTCATTTCAATAACACAACACAAAGATCATTTGTGTGGAGGACACCGACGTGTTTCCTCTGCCCTGTTTCATTTACTTAGTTGTGAAAAAGTACAACCTGCAGTCTCACTTCATACTTGGAAATCATTACACCTCCCAAGCTTGTTTTATCATGGCTTTCTTGAGCAGCATTCATTTGTTTGCACCTTTGGCAGCCCCATTTCCTCGGGGTGGGATGCAGTGTGCTTGGGAAGTCTTCTCTTAGAGGAAGGAGCCATTTCGAGGAGCACAGTGAAGGCTCTGATTTCCCAAGGAGTTGGGACTTGGTTGGACATTTAAAAGAATATCTAATTAGCACACATATCTGTCACAGTGGTAAACAGGGGTAGTTCCAATCATTTGTGTGCACAGAGGCAAAAAGTCCCTTCTAATACTGTTAAAAAATATTGAAAAGTCAATCTCAGGATGGCTTCCAGAGGGGCCAGAGGGACTATTTAAGAAACAAGATGCCTGGAGTAGGATGCATTGGAATAAGATGATATGACAGCCCATGCATAAAGATGCTGCTCACCCTTTGGTGACCACAGCAGTTACTGGGTGTACATGCCATGTTTGGAACACTGGTTTGCCTTTGGCAGAGCAGAGCTGGAAAAACCTCTGGGAAGCTCCTGTTTTCTTTTCCCATTCCTCCTGCCTGGTTCGTGTTGGATAAAGTGGATCCCCTGCACGGTGGGGACAGGCCCTGAGCTCCACAGGCCCCCAAACCACATTTGGTTTGCCATCACCTGCAGCCAGGTGATGAACACCTGCAACCAAAAAACATGGTGAACCTTCCAGCTCTTGCCTGATGTCATGGAGAGATAATGTTGCTCAGCTCAGCAAGCTTCTCTTTGCCACATTTGTGTTCATTGCAAGGTTTTCACTTATTTGCTTTTCCTTCTGTGCCTTCCTATTTGTCCAAGCAGAGGATGTGTGCATATCATGCCATATTTTGTGTTATTGGGCAAGTTTTTTTTCTTCAGCTTGCTTTACATCATTTACAAATTCTTGGCAGAAATCCCCATCAGCCAGTGACTAGTTGGCAGAATTAGGAAATGCTTCTTGTATTTGCTCTACAGAGAAGTGCTGGATAGTGTCCTCTATGAAATGAGTGATCAGCATACTGATAGCAGGAGCTTTTTATTGCTTAGCACTGCCTGGGTAAAACTAGACTTCAAGCTTGCAGGAATAATTCTTCAGCCAGTGGGGCTGACTTCTTGTTCATGCTGTTGGCATCCAAAACTGCTGCTGACCAAATGGTGCTCAACAGGGTCACACCTCAAGGATGCAATTCATTTTCCTTCTAATTACTGTTCTGCTCTCAGAGCCTGGACCAGTCTCTTTAAAGACAGTTTATATAAAAGCACTCCAACTCAGGGAAATAACCTTCAGAAGCTTAGCAGGACCCCAAGCAGGACGGGGGGAGCTACAGCTCTGCTGGTGGGTGGCTTCCTGTGAGCAGCTCCTTGGTGGACACCAGAGGTTTGTTTGATTTAACACCAGGTCTCCTCAGCAGAGGAGGATGGTGAGGGGAGTGCAGTGGTTACCAGCTGCTTTAACTGATTTACAAGCCTGCAGTTTGTGTTAGGATTGCTGTGATATCTGATTCAGGTGCACAGATTGGCATCTTGGCCTGCTCAGGGAAATGGAAAGTTTGGGAAGGTTTCTGGCAGTGTTTCAGCCCCAGATCACAGGGACTTGCAGGGAGTGGTTGCTACTGGGAGCTTTCACTCACATCCCTGTCAGGAACAAGGAATAAAGTCCTTCTGCTGGTGAATCTCTCTCAAAATCAAAATCTTCCACAGTGGGTTTTGGTCCGTTCACTCAAATCCGACTCACATATAAATTCAAAAGTATTTCAGACTGAATATAGGGTTTGACCCTTCCAGGGTCTCCTGTAACTCTGACACTGTTGGTTTCCTCTGCACACACGGTTCTGCCTTACATTTTACCTTTGCATTTTCATCTCCTGTAATTCCTTCTGATACATTTCACCACATGATCTTCAGACAGGATTTGTGTTTGCTCTCGGGCTGTTTCTCCTGTCCTACATATGTCAGTAACTTTTTGCAGAGTCAGACTATCTTCCCTGAAGAATTTTCTATTGTCATCACTTCTGAGCCCCACTCCAGTTGCTGCCCCTGTTAATTCCCTTAAAAAGATGTTCAGTTTTGTGCCACCAGCAGGTCTGTGTTGTACTGGCTGTCCTCCATCAGCTGCTCAGAGCTTCCTTTGGCACACAAAATAAAACATATTTTCTGGACGTGAAAATCATACAATGTCTTGGGTGATAGATCACACACATAAATACAGATATTAAATTCTTAATTTGTTATTAAATTCTTATTTGTTATGTGTGTGCTCCTATGGAGTTAGTCTTTGTTTAATATTGTAACTATTGAGGATTTGATGATGCTCCTCAAAATAAGTACATGCCTTGCCTTCTTTATACATGCACCTGCTTTTTCAGCCCAGAATTGTAACACAGTGCATTACAGAAGAGAGGTTTTCATAGACACAAATGGGAATTAAGTGTCCAATTCAATTGACTTTTAATTGGAGTTGAACAACTAGAAAGTCTTTGAAGAACTCTGCTACACTGAACCTCTTAATTTACCCTGAACCTGTTTGTTGATGTAAATCCCAACTCCTCGGCAGCAACAGGGAAAGGTTTCCTTTTGCTCCAGTAGCCACATTATCATTCTCAAAATGTCCAAGGAGCTTGGTCTTAGTACAGTTCACATCTGGCTGAGAAATAAACTTGCTCTAATTTTTTACCTTGTAGTCAAATAGTACAGAAATGTCATTACAGTGAGAGGGGAAAATCAATCACTTTTAAAATCATCCCTGTTTTAACAAATAAGTTATTATATGTTTTGTTCAAACATGATTTCCTGTTACTAAAAATCTCCCTGTTTTGGAGTGGAAATGGACAAGGGATATTTTGAGTAAAAAAAAAATATTTTAAAGCTATTTCTTCAAATTATAGTTGTACATGATACATACCTTAACAAAATCCAATTGCTGATTAAAAAAATTACAGGAAATTTCACAACTTTTCCCAGTTCTTTTTGGTCTGTGAACGTCTTGATACATATATAAATAAATAAAACAATTCTTTAACATATTAGAAAAGCAAACATCAAAACCCAAACTGTTTCTGATGAAGAGTCAAAAAAGAGAAGTATATTTTGCATGATCTGAAAAGATGACTGGCGTTTTAGAGATTCTGGCTTAAGTCACACAAGGTTTCTGCCTTATCCTTGTTTCAGGAAAGGCATTTTTTCTACAATTGTCTCTCATTATTCTCTCAAATCCTTCATGTGTCACAGCATTATTTTAAGGCAGCCTCACGTTTGCTTTCATTTCTATTAATTTGGTACCTGAGGTGGTGGTGCAGGGGTTGGTTTTCAGGTGCTGTGCTCAGTTCCTGGGAGAAGGCAGAGTCCTCCTTGTGTGGATAATGTGTTTGGCATCTGCACATGTACATCAAATGCATATTTTACTTTCTTCCTTTGTATTCCACGTCTACTGCAGCAGATAAGAGTAGACAAATGCACTTTCATTGACAAAGCCTCACAGGCTGCTTTGGGGTGGAAAGGATATTTGGCGATGGTATCTTTGCATAGTTTGTCCCCTCTGCACCATGGCAGGATTGATTGCTTTATCAGGAAATGATCCCTGATGGATGAGGATTGGGTCTGGGCATCAGTTAAAAGTGAGGATGATAATTCAGTTTTACTGATGCCACTGAAAGGGGAAGTTAATCTATTAAATTGTTTAGAAGTTTTACAATTTCCCATGAAGTGTTTAAAGCAGAGCTTCTCAACCTTTGCCACTGCATGACCTACTCTTTTTCTTACCCTCCTTTTTATCCGTGCATAGAGCATGGAATTAACCTGGTGGCCTCCAGCACAGCATGGAGGGAGACAAGAGGATTCCTCCCCCTGTTAAGGACATAAAGAATCTCATGTACACATCAAAAGGAACGGGGAGATTTGTTATAAGAGTTACAAATTATAGGGGCTAATACTTAAAGGTGGTTTGTGTCATATCTGATGTCAGGGCTGGGACAGCACCTCTCTGAGATCAGTCTTGGATCCCTGCCTGGATCAAGTTGTGTCTCCTGTTTTGCTCTCACCTGCTTGAGGTTCTTCAAGTGACCTCCTTGTGCATGTCCCCACGGTCCAGCCTGGCACACTCAGGGTCCCCACTGGATCTCGCTCCACTGCTTCTGGAATCACAGAATCATAGAATGGTTTGGCTTGGAAAGGACCTTAAAGAACATCTCATTCCACCCTCTGCCGTGGGCAGGGACACCTTCCACCAGACCAGGTTGCTCCAAGCCCCGTCCAGCCTGACCTTGGACACTTCCAGGGCAGCCACAGCTTCTCTGGGCAACCTGTGCCAGGTTCCCCATCCTCACAGGGAAGGATTTCTTCCCAATATCCCATCTAACCCTCCTCTCTGTCAGTGTGAAGCCATTCCCCCTTGTCCTGTCACTCCAGGCCCTTGGAAATAGTCCCTCTCCGTGTTTCCTGTGGAAAGCCACAATTAGGTCACCCCAAAGCTTCTCTTCTCCAGGCTGAACAATCCCAATTCTCTCAGCCTTCCTTCCCAGTAGAGCTGCTCCATCCCTCTGATCTCTTGGTGCCTCCTCTGGACTCGCTCCAACAGGTCCATGTCCTTCCTGGGGACCCCAGAGCCTCTATCCCAGTACTTTGCAGCACTGACTGGTTGGCATGTGGGGTGTCAGAGCCACCCCATCCCAGCCCACAGTCCCGTGACAGGGAGGAACAGATGAGAACTGACCTTTTGGACACAGTTTCTTTCCCAGGGTGCTGTTGCTCTGTGCCACCTCAAAGGCAAAGCTCATGCAAAGCCAGCCCAGCCCCAGACTGATGAGGCACAGGGACAGATGGAAATGAGGGAAAATTAGAATAAAAGAAATTAATATTTGACGTGTACAAGCATATGCACATAAATATAAATACATTTATATCTAAAATCAAATAATTTCTCCCCAGAGTGAGCGAGCTGTAGTTGCTGCATGGGTTGTGCTGTCACTCCTGAAGATGATTGTAGAGCCCCTCAAATTACAGCACAGCCTTTTACCCACCCTGGTGCCACCCACCTTCCCTCTGTGTCGAATGTTGATTAGGAAGGTCTCTGAAAGCTCAGCAGAGGAAAAAGCTGGAAGACAGAATTATGATAATGGAGAGAGACAAAGGTACAGAAGAAAGGGAATGGATATTATCAGCATGTTACATTTTCGTTCAAGAAGCCAGACAGTATTAAGCTGTTTTGAATAATGCAACTGACAACTGCAATGAAGAAAATTTGCCAGTGTTGGACTCCACCTCAAAGTATCCGATTTAGTACACATCTGACATAATGGGCCAGGGATGAGATGCATCAGAAATTCAGTTATAGAATCTCAGAATGGTTTGGGTTGGAAAGGGCCTTAAATTTCATCCAGTTCCACGCCCTGCCATGGGCAGGGACACTTCCACTAGCCCAGGTTGCTCTAAGCCCTGTCCAACCTGGCCTTGGACACTTCCAGGGATGGGGCAGCCACAACTTACGGTGAGAAACCAATGGCAGAGTCCTCTGATGGTTGAAGATCAGTGAGAATCACCACACAAGTTATCTGATTTGCCAACAAGTCACCAGATTGCTGTTTCCCCTGTTAACTGGGTCAGGAAGTTTTTCAGAGAAGACAAAAAATTGAAAATGGAACGTGAGGAAGTATTTAGAAATAAACATACAAGCCAAACAGTTGGCTGTTGGTGGGATGGTATAGGAGAGAAGGGATCACTAGGAGGGATAATGGTCACCAACCAAAGCTCCTCTGTGGACAGTCTGCCCTCTTAATGAGCTGAGCAGGCATTATCTAACATGTGCTTAGTTATCACTAGCAGGGCAGGATTAGGTCAATTAATAGAGCTACCTGTGTAATTTTTTTCGCCTGAACAGGTTTTCACTGGAAATTACTCAGTATTTAAACCCATTTCTTGTGTGGAAATGTATCAGCTTTGAGTAAGTGTTTATCAGGAAGATTTCTTGAGTGTCAAGAGGATTTTCTAGTCCAAAGCAAAATAAACCACAGAACCAATGGTAGGTAAGACACTCACCAGCAACAGAGATGTGAGTTCAAATGCCTCCATGATGTTGGTTGCTTGTTAAGATTACTCTTTTGTAGGTCCTCCTTCCACAGAGAGGAGATAGAGGGAGCAATGAAGCAGCAATCAGAATATTTGGAGTATTTCTTCCAGCAGAGAAAGCATCCTCTGTACCTGATTACACTGCAATGAGGGGCAGCCACTGTCCACTCACTCCTTCCACGTCGTGCTCAGAGCTCACTGCCCTCTCCGGACCTGGGGAGGAGAAAGGAGACACTGTCAAACAACCCCCTCAGAAAAGAAAAAGATTTGTTGCTGATTTTGTTGCCAGGTCAAGCAGAAATCTGGCTGTGTTATTCCCCTCCCAGCAGGCTCAGAGGTGTGCTAATGGATCCAGGGGACCACAGTGCTAAGTTAGTTGCAAATAACTCTTTCCATGGACATGGTCGGGTTGGTGGGAGGGAGGCAGAGTTCCCTCATCACTTTAACCATCAGCTGTTACAATTCCCCTTCCCATCCTCACACTGGCCAACACAGAGGTGAACAATTGTGAATAATATGAGAAAAATCAATGTTTGGGAATGCATTTCTGACATTTCCAGTGATGAAGACACAGAGGTACTTGTGTCATCCTCCTCCCCCAGCCATGGAGTTCCTAAAACTGAACCAGGTAGTGCTGGTCCAATCCCATGGACACCACTAAAACTCACACATGAGCAGATGAGTTTTGCCCTGGAGAAGATCTTTTTAAATCTGAGTTCAGTAAGTTGCCCCAAGCAGGACACTCTTTTGGAATGGTCATTTTGCTTTCTGAACTAGCTTTTATTGTCTCTGTCACAAAACTTACCTGCAGATCATCAGTGCAGTGGGAGAATATGTGGGATCTTCAGGAACCATTTTTAAGCAGCAATAACAAAATCAGAGTGATGGTCCCTATTCAGAGAGAAAACAAACCTTTGCCTCAGAGTAAACATACGGGGAAAATAAATAAAAATGTCTAAACAACCAAGACTGTCTGAGCTCAAAGCCTCCATTCATCCTTTGCATCCACATTACTCAGTGGAGAAGAAGAAAGAGTCAATAGAAATGAATACATTTGTAGAATAAGATACAGTCCACATAAAGTAAAACCCTGACTGCAACTGTCTCAAACTGAGCAGAACCTTTTTCAAGTTTCAGAAAAGTTTGAATCATTTTTCCTACAAGTGACTAAGATTTCTGCTGCTTCTTTACTCCCTGATTCAAGCAGAGATTTCAAAAAACCTGATGAGCGAAATATTTAAGTAACAGAGGATGCAAAGGGACATCAACGGTTCAGGGAATGACAGAAGAGTCTGGGATTGAAAAGCTCTGTGTTCAGTTTGAAGCTCTACTCCAGAGCTGCTGAGAGACTGGGCAAAATAATTCATTACCAAACCCTTAATTTCCTTTCCAGCCCTTATTTATTCAGAATGTAAGAGAATCTGGCAGCAGAGAGGGATGCACTGGACCCCTTCCTACTCCAGTAACAAACCAACAACAATAGTAACAATTGTTATTGTTTTGTGTCTGTGTGCCAATTCTAACTTTGTACTCTCAGGCTTAGAGGGTTATTTTCTTCTACATGTACAGTTCTACAGTCATTCAGCAGCTTTGCAGATTAAGTGCCCAGCTCATTCCTACATGCTCTGAGGTTCGTACACGCTCAGATCAGGTGAACAGTCACAAAATTCTGACTCAGCACACATCCAGAATTAGGAGCTTTAACTCAGTCTGAACCATCTTTGTGGCCTCTGCTGGACCCTCTCCAGTAGCTCCTCTTGAACTATGGAGCCCAGAATTGAACACAGCCCTCCAGATGTGATCCAGCCTTTATTTGATCTCTGTAGCAATGCTTACCTGCACATGTACAAATACACCACGTTTTCATTTTTCCCAGGATATGAACACTTCTCTTGCTGGGAATCCAAAGCACCCTGGGCCAACATTCCTGCTGGCATCCCGGGGATCCAGTGTGTGCTCCTGGCACAGGGACCATTAGAGGGCAGCCCAGGCTGCTCTGGGAGTGCTCCATCACCTGCTCCTCTGCCAGCTTTAATAGGCTTTGTCTGGTTCAGGGCAAACCCCGTTAGGCATGAAAAGGCTCAGCTGTGTGAAGGAACTTGCACTGACAGCTTGTTCAATGAATAAGATTCTGCAGGATAGTGGGATTCAGCAGTTTTGGGAAAAATTATACACAGAGACATGCATTTCACATTTTTTTTGCTGTCTTTTTTGTCAGGTCAAAATAGGATCTCAGTTTGCTGAATGTATCCTGGGCTGAGCTGCACTATCCCTCATGGCTCACGTGCCATTTTCTCTGTGATGGCCCAACCACATGAAACAACACTCCCACGGCATTACAAAACACATGCTTTCTGCTGTGTCTTCTAATACTTTGATTTTACAGAATTAAAATGTCCTACGTTATTAGAATATTCTGTTCTAAATATTTTACAAATAAATCTTGCTAAAAAATAGTCCTGGAGCAGCAGCACTGGATGATGGCAGTGGTCAGTGATACCTGTAAGAGCTCACCTGCACGTGCAGGACTTCAGCCTCTGCCAGAGGATGAGCTGCAGCCCAGGAGTTGGCACCTAGACACAGAATCCCAGAATATTTGGGGTTGGAAGGGACCTCTGGAGATCTTCCAGCCCAACCCCCCTGCCAAGGCAGGGTCACCTGGAACAGGTGATTAAGGAACGTGTCCAGGTGGGTTTGGAATGTCTCCGGAGAGGGAATCACAGCCAGTTCCATCCACCATCCTCAGGCACATTCGACGTGAACTACAAGTGTGAGAAGGCCAAGGTAGGACCGTGTAGTTACACGTGTGCAACTTAAATAATTAAAGCCTCACATGCCAGTGATGTGAGCATAAGGCAGCTTTTATTTCTTTACAAAAAATGTTTCCATTCCTTTTTTACTTCAGCTCGCAGGTAATGGAAACTCAGTTTTTGCTGAGCTTTCCTAGGCAGTGAATGGGATTGGTGTGTTTGGGTCTGGCCCCAACTCCCAGTGACAAGGAGAGGCAAGAGAAAAAGGGTCCTTTAAGTGCATTTCTGTTTCTCCAGATCTTGTCACCGACACTGTGTGCAGCTGCTGGAGTTAAGATTAGGGCTGCAATTATTTTTTGCTGACTCTGCCGGTCTGAGCTTTTCCAGCAGAATTTCTCTAGAGGGCAGTCAGGACTCGAAGCTGCCTCGGAATAAATATATTTATATATATAGTAGAAATGACAGATCATCTTTGCACAGCAGTAAAGGTTACAAGAGTGGGTGCACATGTTGCAGTGTAGGGTAGAACAGCTAAAAGCACATAAAGCACACTGTACACTCTCCCTCCTCATAGCATCACCCAGCCTGGTATTTCATTGCACATTTGTATTGTAAATTACTCCAAGCATTCTGCTTTGAGTCTTGATGAGAAAGGGCCTTTTTGTTAGGGAAGATTTAGTTTGGATTACTGGAGGGTTTGATAGCAGGGAAACAAACTGAAGAAATAATTCAAGGGTCCAGATGGAAACCTTTAATTAACACCCTCAAATCACTCCTGTGACTCTGACCTGCTGCTTCCAGAAAAGTGGGGATACCACAGTTAGACCTTGGTCCAAATACAGCACTTGTGACCATTCTCTGGCTTCAAAATTATGTTTAGCAATGGCAAATGTAAGAATACCTGTGTAATGCCTCCTGCAATCCCTTTTGGATTTTCATAAATTAGGTGGGTTTACTGGTAGGAAAGATATAAGGTAATACTGAAGGTATGGAAATGTTTTGGAGCTCTTTTGCACCATCTCCATTATCTTTGTACACCCTATTTGAAGATGAACAGTGAGGGCACCTCAGGAGACTAAATCTTCAGTCAGAACATTCCAAAAACCAGGAAGACATCTGGTTGGAGAAGGGTATCAACAATTATATTATGGCCAATACTTGATAATAAGGTTCCCTTACTTAAATCCAGAATTGAAGCTGTTTATAGGCTTGATGATACCATGAATAACAAAAGATCTTTGTGCCATTCTATGACATCATTACACAGCATAATAGTGGCTTCTCTATTTCCATGTAATAACCATTTATTCCTGGTTTTAAATAGGGCAGGTGTGGTTGAATCTGAGCTGTGCTGTTGTCACCAGCTGCAGGCAGGCTCACGTTTCTGCAGGTGCCTGTTTTGTCCCTATAATGAGACATAAAGCTCAGAGCTGTGAGAGGTATAATCAGATATAAAACTCAGAAATCCAGTTGTTTACGGTGCCCAAAGTAGTTGAACCCTAAAATCTGAGTTCACCCTGGTGTGTGGATGTGGAGAACCTAACTGAAAATGGTATATATGAATAATTCAGGGGAGCAGATGGATTTCTTACCTGTGCTACAACAAGGTTCCTCAAGTTTAGGATTTGCTCAGGAATTCACAACAGCATCTCTGCTGCTTCCTGGTGTTTTATTAACTTCCAAGGCGCATGTAGAGATAAAGGCATGTGCCCATCCCTTCCCTTCTCCTCTTTACTGTGCTGTAAACAACCCCCCTCCTTCAGCAGCATCCTCAGACCTCTCAACTAGCTAAATCTTAACTACTTGCCCAACTACTTGAGTCGTTGTCATCTCTTTCAAGTCAGATCTCTCCAAGACCATTTTTCTCCTGGTCCCTGAACTCTCAATGCCCAAACTGCTCCTGAGTGGAGCTGCCAAGGGATCTTGCAGGCTCTGGGTTGCTGCTGTGTGCTCCAGACAGGCACTTAACCCCCAGCCTAGGCCAGGGATCTGTGCAGGAATCAGGGAGCTGCCTCTGCACGACACATCTGAGCGGTTCACACAGCAGCAGTACTGTGCCTTTATGTTTTGAGAACTTCAGATGTGCATCATCATCAACATATGTGCAAGTGCTATGCCAAAAAATTAGAAGTCTGGGGCAAAAATATCAGTGGGGCACTTTAAATAAGCGACCAAGACACAACTTTTGAAAAACAACTGGTTCAAGCAGAGAATTGGGATGTTACAAACAACGTGAGTTTTTATTGTAAGATTACGTTTTTAAGGAATACTAAATTTAGGATCTAAAGATGCTCATACTTGAATATATTTAAATAATTACTCTGTGAAATATTCATCCTACAATCTGTATTCTTGCTTTTCAGGTGTCTTAGCATCTAACAAATCTGTATTCCTGACCTTAAAAAGTATGTTTCTTGCCTGAAACAAATTTAAACAATAATGTAAGATGCCATAAAACTTGAAACCTCCTATGTCAAGTCAAGAGGAGATTCATCCAAGATAATTCCTTCCACATCTGGAAGAGAGTTTGGATGTTTTTAGCTCACCTTCATTCAACATTTTCACCTGAGACCTTTTCCATTTCCTCTCACTGGCCAAGTGTTCTCTCTTAGGCTGTAGTGGGGCAAACATATTTTAGGTGTGGGTTGACAAATGTGTTTTAAGCAGCTCCCAGCTCATGTGAGAGTCAGTGCTCTGACAGTTTTGGTGGTGTAGCTGTTTGCACACCATTTATGGAACCATGCTGAAGATTTGACCTCATGCAAACCCAGTCCAGGTTAATTCACCTGTCCAAGAAAAGGCAGCAATGGAAAAGGTGCTCAATACTAGAAATGAAATCAGGAATAATTTCCAGGAATGGACAGGTTTTGAAGTTAGAACTTTCCCCTGGTTGACACTGAGATAGAACAGACATTCTTCCAGGATTCTCATGGAAAATGGGCCATAGCCTTGTGTCTTGGTTCTCACTGGGGCACCCCAAGTGACAGTGGGGAAAAAGCCCTGTCCCCTTTCCACCCCACACATTGCCTGTGATGAACATCAGTGTTATGTGTTTACATCAAAAGTGCTCAGGGAGCCTTCACTCCCCCAGCAGGTTATTTGGGGCGAGCAGTGAGGCCCATAAATAGGGTTAGAACAACCCCTTCCAAAGAGGAATATCCACCTAAAATAGATCTATTTCAAAGGCAGTGGCCCAAGAGTAATTGCTGTTTGGGGTCCTCAATATAATTCAAACCACACTGTCTCCCAGAAAAAGCTTTTAGTTAAGGGGCTGTGATTTTAAGGAGGCTTTATACCCCATATGTGCACTATGGATCATGGAACTAGGAAGCAGTAAAAGTTCAGCACAGCTACTATGCCAGAGACTGACAGCATTATGACTTTTATCAGTTGTGTGAGAAATAAGTCCAGCATTAGTAAGACAGTTAAGCCAGTATGACCATACCCTGTGTTCCAGATTTACAGTGCACAGTGCACCCTTTAAAGCAATTGTTTAGAAACCAAGGGCTTGAAAACCCTCCTCTGGTCAAGAATAGGTCCTTTTTCTTGAGTTCTATTGAACTTCACTTCAGCCAGAGTAGTCCCAAAAAAACACATCAGACTGAGAGAGACCCAGGCCAACAAACATATCATTTCACATCCAGTCCAACCTTATGAATTCATCATCTGGACATACCTGGACCAGCAGAGCAGACCTGGACCGACTTATTCTTGCCTCTACTGATGACATCTGCTGTTGCTCATGCCTCAGTTCCCCCAGTATATAACTGTAAAGAGTTTTTGCAAGGGCCTTTTACACCTGTAAATGAAAAACATGTAAATGCCACAGGTTGTTGTAATGAAAAGTATTTTCCTGGGCTGCTCAAAATCAGTAGGAAATCCATACTGGACCCTGCTCCTGGACTGTTATTGCAGAGGCACTTTTACAGCAAGAGTGCTTTCCTCCAAAAATATAAAGGCTTGAAAAGACAAAGTAGATAAAGTTTAGTCGGTTCCTCAGTGTTACTACAGTGAGAAGGGAGTGAGGATGGTGATTTGAGACAGGTACCTGCAGGGAGATGTGTGCCAGGATTCAAGGCTGGTGATTCATAAGCTGTTCGTCAGTAGCTGTTAAATATCTGCTTCTTGCCAACGCTCGGTGTTTCAGTCTGCCAAAGATACTGGATAAACAGTCACTGTAAAAAATTTATAGTTTCTCTGGGGAAAACAAAAGCTTTTTGTGGCATAATGCAACATCATAAATTAAAACTTTTTTTTTTTTAAATTGAGAAGTTACATCATGTTTTGATGTAATGTGATGTGGCAGGTCATGCTTTTAATTTTAATAAGCTTGAGAAAGAGAGAGATACTGAGATTTGGGAGTATAAATATTGTTTCTGAACCTGCAACTTCTCTTGTTGCAGGCTGGCAAAGCAGGTTCACCTCTGCCATCTGGGTTCAAGTCTTATTTCAGGAAAACAATCTGAAATGACTTGTGGAGGTATCAGCAGCAGTTAATGAACTGAACTTCCACTCCACAGACCTTCCAGGAAATTGCCAAACAGCATTAGCACTTCTGTAGTATTTGTCATACTTAGGTATTGCTGTGCTTTAAAAAGCACATCATCCCCAGCTTACCTTTTTGGAAGCCTCCTGTAACTTCCAGGTGCCTTCAGTTTTAAAAATTCCAGTGTGTGAGATGCAGGACTGTGTTTCAGTGGTGCTCACAGTAAGTGCCCTCAGATTGCAGGAGCATTTGCAGGGCTCCAAGGGCATCTCTGAATAGCTGGTCCTTGAACAGTCATCTCACTTTGGAATTCAGGGCCAAACCCCATCCTGTCAGCAGTCACTTGAAGCTGGAGGTTCTTTTGGCATCATAAGGTTATGACAGAGAGCAGAATTCGTGTGTCTCTAAACTGATGTGAGCTCTCAGCACATCTAGGCCTGCAAATAGGTACAGAAAATTCTCCTCCCTTATGAGCAGTGGACCTGGGTCCTCTTTTCTTTTCCAGAAAAAAAAAAAAGTCATTTGTTTTTATGCATGATCCAGCACAAAAGGAACATTAACCTTCATTTTCACCTTTGGTCACTGCTGTGGGAAGGGTCGGGCACATTGCAGGACTACACAAAGGAGAAATAATCACCTAGTCAGCATTTCACCTCCTGAAATTGCTTCGTTTTTCTTTCAGCTCAGTCCCTGAATGATGTTTATTTAGTCATATCTGACACGACTTTACTGGATGGCCATTGCTCTGCTCTCACTTACTGGCTCTGATGTCACCAGATGCAGTTCCTGGAGGGGGATTGCCCTCATCCCACGTTGGCCTTGGCTGCAGAGGGATCCTGGAGCTCTCCCTGCCTCCCTTGGCAGAAACTTGGCACTTCCTGGAGGAGCTTTGCATAAGCCTTGGGAGAATGGAATAAGAAATTACTCCTGCAACCCAGCTGAGTGATGTGGTTCATTTCCAGCCACTCAGACACCACCTCAGCCTCTGCTGAGCCGGAGGTCATTGGTTTGGGGCTGTTTCAGGCACTTGCCTTTCATTCTCCTTTCTGATTTCTCTTTTCAGTCCTCTTATTTATTTTCTTAATAGTTCATTTCTTCCATTCTAACTCCCATTTTTATATTTTTAATCATATTCAGAATGGAGGAAAAAGGGTGACCCATTGTCCTCATAAGTGACATCCAGTCTGTGACTTGACTGACAGGAGGTACCATTAGAATAAACATCTCTCCTCTGATGGAGACTATCCATGTTAACATTTCTGTACTCTGGGCTATATATTTGATCTCACAGAGCTGTAAATTATGAGTGACTCCATCAAAGTCAGAGGCATTACTCCACTGCTAACAGGGTGTAGGTCAGCTCAGATTCATGCTTTCAGGATTTCAGATGTCTCGCTGGGGTACTGCTGCCCGCTGCTGTCATTCAGTCCTGTGTGTGCTTGGAGTCAGCTGGCAAAAGGACCTGCTGCATGAGCTTCACACAAGAATCACTGCCTTGAATTTCTTGAAGATCAGGTTCACACTGGTGTTTGAACTTGGCTGTGGAGACAGACCAGTGCAACACGTTACTTTAAATCATATCAAGGCAATATCAAAACACAATAAAAGTTAAACAAAACTCCTGAAATAATTTTCTCTGTGTACACAGAGTATGTCTCCTAAAACTGACCTTTCAATTCAGAGTTCACATGGAAAGTAAACTACTGGAGACAGAGAAGGTTCAGCATAATCAGCTGAAAACAACAGATTAAGAACGACCAAAGTTAAACTGTGAGTAGGAAAATGGTTTTGCCTTCAGCTCCACAATTTCACACTCACGTTGTATGACTGGTTTCTGTGCTGGTAATTTCTTTATATTAGAGAAAGCTATGAATGTTCTGGAGGAGGCTGCACTGTTCGAGGGGGCTCCGTGGGAAGGAGGAATGCAGAGTTTGATTCATGCGAGAAGGAATGTGCTCAATAGGAATAAAGTTTACAAAACTCGTTTCAGGAGTTACAAAACCACTGTGAGATCAAAACTTGCATCATCGGACTAACTTGGAAAACAGAGTAAGTAGCTGCAGAAATTGGTATGTAGGGAAAGTGGGGAGGGTCAAAGGTGGAGGAGCACTTAAATCTCTTTGTAACTGATAGAAGACAGAAAGAAGATTTTTAAGAACTTCATACTTTGTATTCTCTTAGATAATGAGAATATAAAACGCCTGGTTTTCATCTTTTTTACACTTATGTAAAATTAGGATCAACTCAACAAGTTAATGGAGTTACATAGGTTTAAATCTGGCATAAGTGAGATAAGAAACAGGCCTGTCA
The DNA here is from genome assembly GCF_003945595.2 of Pipra filicauda. Lineage (NCBI taxonomy): Eukaryota > Metazoa > Chordata > Aves > Passeriformes > Pipridae > Pipra > Pipra filicauda. The sequence goes on from NW_024103874.1 coordinate 84,165, forward strand.
GTTCATTAAGGACTTCATTAACTGTGACTGGAATATCTGGCAAAGCCTGTGTTCCTGCAAATAAAAACATGCTTTTGAGGCCACAGGAAGGTATCCTGTGTGCCCCAAAGTGTGTTGTACAACCAGCTGCCTATTTTAAAGGCTAAAGCTAGAGGGCCCTGCATAGTTGTGTCTGGGAGAGGGTGAATGTGTGTTGGTACAGCCACAGGAATTGTGCCTGGAACAAGGTGGATGCACAGGCAGGTGAGTCTGACTTGTCATCAGTGCCAAACTGAGCATGGAAAAGATGCACAGGGCTGCATTCACACAAGAGCTTCCATTTAATTAAACTTTGTCATGACTTCTTGGCTTGCAAAATTCTCGTGTTTATGTTTATCTCACTTAGATAGAAGTTAAATATATAACTACACTCCACCATTCTGTGTTTTCTGCCCAGGGATATGCTTGTGGTCTCATGATGCTACTCAACCCACTCTGTACCAATTTTACTCAAACATCAAGATAAATGTATATCAAAAAATCCATCCCCAGGAAGGATCTGAATAGCAAAGGAATGAGCAGCTGCCTCAAAAACTTTATTCCCCTTCATGATTGATGGGCTCCATTGCTTCAGCTTTGCTGTTTGATCAGATGGAAAATGGTGTAAATATCCCACGTCCCAAAGAAGTTTGGAAGAACTGAAATTTTTTGGTTCAAGTTATAAGTCAAGCAGCAATTTCCCAGAACAGCCCCTAATGAAAGCAAAGATTTTCTTCCTTTTAAGCACACATCAGCCCAATCTAATTTACTAGGGAGCAAATTCACTTTAGTGCAGAAGGACAATCCAGATGTATACACTACTTATGGCCTTGTTAAGGGAAAATTGGGATAAGTGGTACTAAGTGGGTGCATAGATCTTAAGCTTGTCCTCTTCAATAGGGTGAATTTTACCCTTAATAAGAAGTATAAGTAGAGCATCAGTGTTGTCCAGATTCTTCTGAGCATCATTAACTGAGTTTCACCATAAAGATGTAGCAGGAAATGTAAATTAATTGAGCTGTTTTACTAGTTATACACTTCTTACTTTTTGCTTCTCACTTGTAAACTGTGAACTCTATTTTGTCTTGTCCAAATTATGCTGAAGAAAAGGTTTTGAATTAATTTCTATCAATCCTTCCTGGGATTTCCTTATGCATTTCTACTCAATTTCTGCTTTGTTCTGCTGAAAATTTATCATATCACAAGGAAATCCTGCAGACACTTAATTTAGTCTTCATGTGACTTGCTACGTTTGTCCTTGAAAAGGTCTCCAACAGCCTCAAATGCAGAGTGAAGCTCAGATATGCATATTTGATACAGCCCTCAAAACAAACTGGATCTTCACAGCCACAGTTCCAGCCATCAGGGAAGGGCCCATGGCAACCTTAACCTGGGAGAGATTCAAAATATGCCTGAGGGAGCACCAGAGGACAGTTTGGCTGCATTTTTCAAGCTGTCCTTCCTTTAGACAGCACCACCAGACACGTGAAAGGCCCAATTCTCTCCTTCCTGAGGTATGTTGAATGTAGTTCTCAGACTGGTGTAGCTCTGGAAATGAATTTGATTTCAGAGAAGCAGCTCTGCGAGGGAGAATGGTGCCAGGGAATGTGTAACAACAGCTACAGGCTGCCAGATCTCCATCCTGGAAAAGGGAAAGGAAAAGCCTTCAAAGATGGTTGCAGAGCAATTCTAACAAACCTTGTCAAAACAAAGATGGGGAAGGGTCTGGAAAACGTGTCCTATGAGGAGCAGCTGAGGGAGCTGGGGGGCTCAGCCTGGAGGAAAGGAGGCTCAAGGAGGCTCATTGCTCTCCCCAGTTCCCTGACAGGAGGATGGAGTGAGGGGGTTTGGTCTCTTCTGCCACGTCTCAAGTGAAAGGATGAGAGGAAATGGCCTTAAGTTACAGCAGGGAATCTTCAGATTAGAGATTAGGAAATTTTTTTCCCTTCAAGAGTGGTCAGGCACTGGAATAAGTTGCTCAGGGAGGTGGTGCAGTTGCTGCTCTGGAAGTGTTCAAGAGGTGTCTGGATGTGGCCCTTGGGGACGTGGTTCAGGGGTGACTGGTGGTGCTGGGTTGATGGTTGGACTCGGTGATCTTGAAAGTCTCTTCCAACCCTGATGATTCTGTGAAAGCTGTGGTCTGACTCTGCTCCTCTCAGTGTGGTTGCATTTCTGGTTCCTAGAGATGGTCACTCCTGTCATTCCATTGCCCATCATCCAAACCTCAGAGGGACGAGAGAGGACAATACTCCAACTATCCTGAGCAGTCACTTGAGAGAATTTCATTAGACGTTCACAAGTAGGTGTCTTGAATTGCTAATAAAGCTTGGAAGATTCTCTTTTCCTGTTTTATTATCTTTTTCTTTTTTCCCAGCTTGACCCCAAATCGATCTTCTTGCTGGTTCAAAAAGCCTCCTTGTCCCAGGGAGATGTAAGTGACACCTTGGTGTGAGAGTTGGCGAGTTTGGCTCATGGCCCTGATGTCATTTTGTTGCTTTGTACATCAAAAGAACGTCCCCTGACACAGACGTTGGTTTTACCTTCGCTGGAGTGACTCATCATTTTCCCACAATTAAATTTTTGAGCTCTAATGCAAAGCAGACTTATCTGCTTTGACAGGACAGTACAGAATAAACAGAAAAGACTAAATTTGTATTGGCAGCTACCACTGCGCTGCAGTTATGAGTAATCCAGCACAACTAGAAAGGACACCAAGAAATCAAAATAGATTCAAGTTGCTGGAGAGCCAGAAGAGAAGCAATAGCTGTTGATGTCCAGTAACTCACTGGTTAGTGATGTATCAAGACACTGGATGGGAACAGCAGCAATAAATGTTTCTGGGCTTTCTCCTCTGTCTATTTATTTATATATATATATATCTTTTAAAAATATTTTTATACATACATACATATATGAAGACTTTTTTTATACACACACATATATATATGTATATATATAAAAATATGTTTTTATTTCTTAAAAAAACATATGGCACTGTGGGTAATTTCTATGTGTGCTACATATACTAATGGGGCCTCTGGTGGTCTAGTGGTTAGAGTGTCTGACTCTCACCGCTGCGACCCGGGTTCGATTCCCGGCCCCCTGGGCAGGTGGAGCTCGTCAGCCGTGGAAGGCAATCCACCTAAGAGAAGGTCACTCTAAACAAACCTACATCCTGGGGACCTCACTGCCACTGTCCAAGCTTTGCTCGGCCCCGGCAGATGAACCTCAGGACTAAAGGGTGGGCTCAGTTCAGCGCACGCTGTGTCTCACCTAAAAAAAAATCCACTGCGCAGGCTGGAAGGGTTAATGACCTTTCCCAAATCTTCGCTCGCGAAGACTGGCCATTACATATACTAATGGGGAAAAAATATCCTTATAATTTGGACCACCATTCAAACACACTGATTTTCCCTATCCTATGCCCTACCTCACTCAGACCAGCACTTCCCACACATTCTCCCGTCTGTCCAGCTGTCCATTTCCCACTAAAAATCTGGGATGGTTGGATGCTGCTGGTGTGTGACCCATGCACAGCTACACACTCCAGTGGCTCCAGGACGCCTCCCTGGAAACCATCCCTCCCTACACTGGTTTAAATTCAAATTTAATTTGTTCTGGCTCCATGCTAAAGACAATTACATGGTGTCACAAGTTCTTTTTTGCCATGGGATGGGGGACATCTGCCACACCTGGAAATGCTGGTGGAAGAGTAGGGGAGGAGATTTGTACACAAAAAAATTGGTTGGATCTTACCTTGGAGGTCCTCGCTTGCAGAAGGGAACTGATTCATGAACTCGGCGTCTTCAAAAACCGTATTGGCAGGAATCTTCTAACTGAGACAAGACATGCCCTGAATTGAGATGGGTTCAGTTCCCCCAGGCCCATGGACCCAATGTTTCTGACTGGCCACCAACCAGCCAGAAACTCTGGGAATGAGGACAAACATGGAATTTCATATTATTTTCATATCACGTGATTCCAAATTTACATGTGCAATTACACTGCCTGCACGTGCAGATCAATAAACAGGATGTACAAATGAACACAACTCCTTGGCTCACGTTTAAGCAAATTAGGACATGATTACATACAGTTAAAAGTTTGGATTCTAAACCTTTGTACACTTCTGTTGTCATATTTTGTAATTGCTAATTGCAACAGTATCTGTGCAGGGTATGTAATTCAACCTGACAAGTGTTTTTAGCAGCAGGTGAATCAGACCAGTGATTGAAACAGCAAAATTGAGAAAATCAGATAAAAATGCAAGGTCCAAAGAGCCTCATTCATATCAGATATAACACAAGCTGGAGTAAACACAGAGAACTGTTAACTTTACATGTCAATAAATAATTTACATAGTTTATAAGAAAACAGAATGGCTTGGCACAGTTTTGACTTTTGAGCATCATAAACAGAGCAGTAATACTGCACAGCTCCACTCATATATTACTATTTTGGACTCCTCACCTATTGTATTCTGTGTTTAAATTGGAAAGCCTTGAACATTAATATACCAGACACAAACTTCTCACTTTAAAAGCTCATTACCCAGCAAGTTACAAGAAGGAGCATGTGAAATCCTATTTCACTAGGTTATATAGAATCTAATTTTTAGTCTTTAAGCAACACTTGGAGTATTTTCTTCAAAACTAACACAAGCCCCTATTTACACTCCATCATCTAGGGACAGTGATGGGTGGAGAAAGCTGTGAGAACACAGTGGCACTGTGGAAATGCAGGTTTTAACCTTTATGTCTGCACTGGAAACCTTGGCAACTTGGTGTGAGCATTGTCACACGATCCAGGCCAGACCTGCCCACAGTGCCCAGTGCCATCAGTATGCAAAGGGTTCTCTGGAGGAAGATGAATGGATGTGGCTCTGTGCCAGTGTGTTTTTGGACTGCCATGAAGAGGTCTTCACTTTTAATTAATTTTTAAATGCGAAGCATCAAGGACATGATATCCTTAATGAGAAGTACAGGGCCATCTTCCCTTTCTCTTGTCCTCCAACATGAAATGCTGGTGCTGGGTGTAATGCAGGAGCACCTCTGTGAGCACGTGTTTGCACGGGATAGAACAGGACAGGATGTAGAGGTGACCAGGTCAGCACCTCCTGCAGGAACCGGGGCTTCAGATTTGCTTCCCAGTCCACTGTGAAGTGATCAGACAATCTTGGCTTCTACAGACCACGTGAATTCTGCATCCAATTCTATGATGAGCAACACAGACTCTCATGTTCAGCTGCAAGTTCTGCCTCTCTTTGTGGCAACTTCGCTAACAAAGAACAAGCAAAAAAGATTGATCGATGTGGTCTGTCGCTCTTACCTAAGTTTTACATGATGCTGGGTACTTAAGACCTATTATCCTTTAACCCTCCAAGGCAGGGCCTGTGTCAGTTTACTCCTCATAAATAACCCCCTGATAAAGTGACCATGGCCTTGGAACAGCAGGAGGCTTTCACAGAAGGGCCCTTTTGATCTGTCTGCCCCTGTCCTGCTGAACACCTGTATCACTGGGGCTGAGTCTGGCAGGAGCATTTCACAGCTCATAGCTCATGCCTTGTTTCTTTACCCTCTGCCCTGTTTACCACAAGTAGTTTTATCAGAATTTCTTGACTCCCTACAATCAGTTAATAAATAAAACTCCCATAAACTTATATATGTACATGCACAGAAAAAAATAGTCCTTCAGTAAATATTTGTGGCCAAAGTCAGCCCATGCAGCATTTGTAAACTAATGCCACAGGCCCATGTCCTTCACACTTTTGTTTTCACTTTAAGATCCTTTCTTAATAAGGAATAATGAACATCAACACCCAGTTATTCAGTAAAGCAAAGCATATAAGCAATTAAAGTAAATTAAATTAGCACAGCCAAGCAAACAAAGCAGTAATGATTCAAGTCCTCTGTTTAGGCTGCAGCCAGTGATAGACTGAAGAATAACAACACATTCCAGTAAAGACAATTACTATTAAATTTATATTTTTTGAAAATCTGAAACACTGAATAAATACTAATTTTTGTCACAAAAGGTTCCTTTTAAATAGTCTTTCCCTCTCACTTCAAAATGTGACAAATCCCAGGCAGAACTGGTCTTTTATAAGCTTCATTTTATGGGAGTATATTCAGCATTATCTTCTCCATACAGTTTTAGCTTGTACCCTCCTGGGAGTCTCCACCACTTTCCTTGAATGTACTAAAACAAGGATTGGCCAGTCCAAAACAGTAAAGGATGAAGGCATTAGAGAATAGTCTTGGGTCAAGAATTATTATTGCTAGAGGCCTCCAAAATCTAGTTATGGGTTTCAGCAAACCCTGTGGGCTCTTATGATAATGCTTTTCTACAGTATTATTGTTATATGGCACTAAATCAGTCAGATTCATGAGCAACAAGAGGTCAATGTCTGATTGAAATTCATAAGGTCAAAAAGGAAACTAAAAATCAATTTATAAGATATGAAGATTTAGGTTCAAACTATATCCATGAGCAATAAAATTTCACATCCATAAATGTAAGAAATCAGTTATTAAACTTGAGGGGGGGAAGAAGACTTATTAAGTTTTACACACACATAAGGCAGCTAACACATAATTTTATCAGACATTACTGAAATCCTATGTGTAATATAAGAGATGATGGGCTAAAATGCTAAATGGTTTAGCACTAAATTATTAAGTGATGTATCCCTAAGGTATTAAAAAGATAAGAAATGCAGAGCAGGTGTCTCTCCCACCAACTCTTGATCACTAGTTTAAGTGCATATTGATAACAAATGTACTTTAGAGGCAAAATAGTATTAGTAATATTTTTGCTGTCTGAAAGCCTCATGTCAGGATGACTAAAAGCTTCTACCTGACAAAGAAATGTTCGTATATATATAAAAAATATATATATATATACATATATAAAATCATGTTAAGTGTTAGCTCCCTGTAGAACGGAAAAGAACCTCCAATGTATTGGAGTGAGTTTGATACTCACACACAAGTAAATAATATAGGTGGAATAACATCTCCATCACGCTGAGGATGAGAATTGCAGCAAGCACTCTTACCTCTTCTGAAGGGAAAATGCATTTTTATTAAAATTACAGATTAATGGAGATTCCTGTAAGCCAAAAGGTATAAAATGGGATAGTGCAGACAACTGTGGTTATTTGAAGTCTTGCCAGTGGATTTCACAAGAATTCTTTTTCCCTTTGCTGTTGATTTTCTGTTTCTGGGTTGGTGATTGCTCAGTGTGCTGCTCAGAATTGGTGTTTTGGTCTCTTGGTACATCTGGTCTTGAAAGCAAATTAAAATACCCAACCCTAAACTGTCTCTACTTCAAACCTGCCTGGTTTTCACCTGTTGGAAACAACTCATATCCCTGTCCCCCTCCAGGTTGGGTCTTCTCCCATTTCCACTTGTTCTGGCGCTGCCCAGGTGGGTCCAAGGGTGGGTGTGGGATGGGCCAGGCCTTTATTTCAGTGGATTTCAGAGTATGTCCAGCTGTGGGTCCCAAAGAAAATCAGAATTCCTCTATCTGAGTTGGATATTTATGTAATCATCCAAGGATAATATGAGTGAGACCAATAAAATTTGAATATAAGCTTTAGAACAAGGGGAATTTAAACCAGAAATGAGCAGGGTTGGGTTTTTTCCTCCCTGTAATATTTTGTTTTTCATCAGCCTTTTCAAATCAGGGACCAGCGTTCGGTTTTGCAAGCCTTGCTCTCTGGATGGGGATGATAATAATTACTTCTGAAAGATAGAAATATGAAAATCTTGGATAATAACATGGCTGTAGGGATTTAATGAATTCCTGGGGGACTACCCAAACTGTAAGAGTGACCAGCATTACATCATCGATAGGGATATGAGATGTGTTCAGAATAATCATGTAAAATTAAAGCAACTGATAATTTTAGAAGTTTCTCCTTTTTTTTTTCCTGTACATAACAAACTTCCATTACTTAGGATTTGTTAATGTAATAAGCAACCAAAAAAAATCAGGTTTTACAGGGAAAAAGAACATTCTTGTGCTTGTTTACAATGATTCTTTAGTAAAATTACCTAAAAATGTTATGATTGTTATATTAGCAATATTGTCATTTAGCACAGTTTAAATTATAATACAAAAATTATGGATAATTATGTAAAATTATACATTCTGTGTCTAGCAGGATACCTAAACACTACTGTAAAAATGAAATAAGGATCTATTAATGCAATAAACCTACTTAATAAAAGTTGCTTTCATATTCAAAACCAAAATATTAAAGCATGCTCCATATCTGAAAGTCAAAAGTGAAAGAATAAATTAACTAAGGTTAAGAACCTTGTAGCAGCTGACTAACAAAGCTCTAGGGCATTATAAAATTTCATGCTCTTGTAATAAAAAGAATAAAGAATTGGCTGGAAGACCACTAAAAGTTAAAATAAATGAACATAAAGTAGATGAAAAAGCTTGACATGGCTGAGACCACAAATGTGTAAAGACCAAAGACACAGTTTTAAGCCATTAGAGGACTGAATTAAATGCAAAATGAATCCTAGTAGTAAATTAATAGAAAATTACAAAGGTAAATGAGCTCTGTTTCACAGTTACAGAAAAGTTTTTATATAATTTCTTTCCGGTACTTGAAAACATAGAAGTGGGATGAGTTAAATTCTGTCACATGCCCAAACCAGAGACAGTTCTTAATACTTCTGCATCCAGAAAAAACTCCATATTTTATAGACCAGACAGAAGCACGAGCACACAAGATATTTTCCAGTTAGTATAAGGTGGGAGCAAATCACCATTTCAGTTGTTATTATAAGAATTGTTTTCTAGAATGTGTTATTTTTACCTTTAAGCTCAATCCCAGCTTTACTCATGGAAACCTTCAAAAGCAATGATAGGAAAAGGCCAAATATTTTAGACTTGTTTTGTTATTATTTCTTAAAGTGGGCAAGACTGAGAAGGGAAGACCTTAAAAAAGGTGGAGGAAAAGCAAGATGCCAAAGAGCATATTATAACCTAAAGCAAAGAGACAATGCAAGGCAGCCAAAATCTCTTACATTTGCAAGATCAAATATAGTCAAAACATGGAAGGAAACAAACCTCTGTTCTTGAGACATTCTTTACTCACCAGCATCACAAGTGTTTGCCTCTCTGGCCACTGGTGTATTTGGAAAACCTGTTGATGATGAGAAAATCGGCAATTATGAATCTCATCTGACTTCCTAATTAAAACAAAAAGGGGGGTGTGGGAAAAGAAAACACCTTATGACCTCAAAGCATCAGTGCTTTGAAACCCCAAATGCCCCAAGATGGTTTTGTAGGTGAAGCTGGATCCCTCTGCTCTGTTTGCAGTGCCTGGAAATCTTCCTGCTCTTTATTCCAGTGGTGTATTTTGCCTTTGGAAGGTACAGTCCTGTGCTGAAATAGGGTCTGGTTTGCTCTTTGCAATCCAATGTGTTCAGAGTGCAATTAATCACTGCAGGTGTGATCCATCTGTCTGCAAGTGTCTCTGAAAAGACTTACTATGTAAACCGAGTCTCACTTTGTGTTCTGGAAAGTTCTGAGTAACACAGGACCAAACCCCCTCTATCATGACACTAAGCCATAGCCAGATGTAGGACACTGTTTAGTGTTTAAAAATTAAATTCTCCACCATGGGCTTCAAAACAAATGCACTGCAAGGGGTTTCCTAAAATCACAAGCACACATCTTTGCACCACCAGCATGAGCAATTGGGAAGGAAAGATTTGTGGGCAGTGTAAGTTTGTCTCTTCAGGAGCAGAGGTACAGAGGGGCTTTCAGGGCTCTCAGCAAACCATCTGAATTTTGGTTTGAGAAACTGTCTTCCTCCAAATGTTCTGGTTTGGTCTTCATGCTCTTTGTGGGTGTTTTACCCAGTGTGTGGGAATGTCAGTGTCACAGTGTGACTCCAAGTGTCACCTCTCTGTCATCTCCACAATTACTGTTCTCCTTTGGAAAACAGCTTTCCAGAGTGTATGAGGAGGCACATTCCAGTGGGAAGCCCATTCCAACCATGTCTGTGAGTGGTATGAGAAATGCTAAGAGAGGGGCATCCTGCTCTAAAAGACAGGGATGCACTCCTGGGCAAGGCATCCCTCAGAGATGCAGATGTACAGATCAACAACAGGAACTCTTGTAGCCACCAGATTTGAAATGGTGCAAATTGGGTGGGCTTTGTGACAGCCACACAAATACATGAGAGAGGCTCTAATTGCTTTACCAGTTCTAGCCAGGTAGAAAAAACTACAGTAACTTTTGGGTGGAAAACTTGGAAGTTTGATAAATTTAAAAGGCGCGAATTAAACTCTTTGGAAATTAAGGAGCTGGTGGGAAAAGCTGAAGTTCAGCAACGCTGGTGATGAGAGACCATCACTTCTCTTCATTAACAAACTGTCCTGTTCCTTTTTCTAGAGCAGAGCTTGCACATCAATCTGGCCATTTCTAATGAGATATAGGATAGCACTGCACGGGCCAGACTTGCTTGTCAGCCACTGCCTGATGGGTTTAAAGTAAGAAATGATCCTTCATTAATTAACCTTCACTTGCTATGTAGATTCACTCATTGAGATGCAGGTAATTAAGCCAAGGTCATTTCAAGGAGCCACGGAGGAAAAACAGCAATGCAAAGGTGGGGTGGTTGTTTTGATCGAGGGCTCTCACTGCAGTTGTTTCAGTGTGAGAGTTACACATTCAAAAGTGGCCTTTTTGGGAAAAAAAAAAAATAGAAAACCACCCTGTTTTTTAATGTGCCACCCCAAGGCTAGATAGGTTTTGGACTTTGCTTTATAGACTTGGTATTTGGGTAGATTAGGGAAAGAAGATATCAGTAAATTCAAGAAAATTCGAGGTGAAAAAATAATAATATATGGAACAGAGGCAGGAATGAGCTTATTGGGAGGTCTTGACAGTGACTGAAATATCCCTGCAAAAAAGACTCTCAATCTTGGGTCTCATTTAAAGTAATAGTCCCCAATTAAAACAGAACCACTTCAGTTAGAAAACTTTCTGTAAAAATTAGAGGTGTAATTTGTCTTGGTGCTCAGATTAATTTCCCTGACTTTTAACCCTTCCCGACGTGCTGGTGTAACCCTGAGGAGAGCTGGGCAGTGCACGTGGCTGCTCCCTCGTTCACAGGTGTAAAACTCCAATTAGAAACCTCTGTAGCTTGGGGATACAACAGCATTTTGTGCAGCTCCTCCAAATTAGCTCTAACATCAGTCCAAGGCATGTGAAGTTCCAAACTTTGATCACTGTTGAGAGCCAAGTGAATATATTGAACCTGCAAATAGCCTTTAGCTCTTTCCAAGTGGTTCCCTTATAATTTGAGTGTTAGATTAAAGTTGCATGTTATGGATTTTAATAACTATCTTCCATTTGGTTTGCTGAGCACCACTTGCTGGGGATTATATGACCTACTCACCAGCATGTCCCATTATGGGCACTTAACCTTGAAAGTTGTAAAGACAGAACATTTAATCTGTTAAACACAGTCAGAATCAGAAGGTTATATAATTACAGGTAATTTGGCTTACCACTTCTAATGCTCCTCAATTATGAAAATAAATTTGACAGAAAATTTGCTTCTCAAGAAATGAAAAAGAAATGAAAAATACTTAAAAAATTCAAGTATTAGAGCACAAAAATATTTGTTGAACTATATACATAAATTTGTTTCAATTAAGGCCTCCAGTGATCATTAGTAAACTTTTACAAGCATAGATATGCAAAGAGTAAAATTTAGTGCTAACAGCTGAGCAGAAATTCCTGGAGCAGATAAGAATGAATTTGAAATTCCTTTTCCACAAATATTCCTGATAAGTATACATTAGAGCATTCAGAAAATCACTACCTCCTTATGGAAATTCCACAGCTGGGCAAACAGCAAATTGTTTTCATGATGAAATAAAAAATGAATACAATTAAAATCTTCTAAAAAAGAGGAAGCAATTCACTGCAGAAGAAAAGGCCAGATAACGCATAACAGGTAATAACCAAAGCATTCAGTTTTTATGGTGATGAGGGTAGTATACAATTCTATATAGATTACAAAGGATTTATTCTTTCTAATTTTAAGAAAATTGATGTTTCAATAAAGAGATATTTTGGGGATCATTTTACCATGCGCAGGTGTTTCTGTACCTTTAAAACACTGACTTGAGTAAGCAAAGAATTCAGGTGTATTATTATTATTGCAAATTATTATTGCAAATTATCCTTGCATCATATTGAAGGAGGTGATCCATCCTTGTAACTTGGTTGTTTATCAGCAATAAATACTTGAGAAAAGTTTTACATTAAACCTTTAAAGTGGAGGTAAAGATTGAGATCATAAATAAGATACAAAAATCTAAGTGTCTGATAATTTCAGCCTAAATGTTACTTTTCCATAAGGAACCAACAAGGAACCAATGCCATGAAAAGGAGGAAGACACCCCGTGGCTGGATTAACATCTACCATGTGAACGTTCTTGACACACAAGAAGATGCCACAGGGATCCAATTTAGCCCTCAAAACCAAACTCCCACTTTGTAAATGATTTTGTACAGGAAAATAAGTACAAGATTAGCATTTCTGATCCACACCCAGAGTGCCTGGTGGTTCAGCATATGATGGGCACCAACTCAGTCTCCCTTAACCTGTGGCACAGGAGGGTCACACAGGTGTGGAACAGCCACGTGCCACTTGGGTTTGCACTTGGCACATTTCACAGGAATCACAAGAGCTGCAAAAATGAGCAATTAAAACTGCATTTCATTTGGAAATTTGAATTTTCAGCGCCACCAACATTTTTTTTTTTTCCCAGGAAGGCAACACTGTCAAAATGTTTTGTTTATGCAAAGCTCTGGAAAGGAAAAAAAAAGCCAAACAAACTAAAAATATGAAGTCAGCTGAACCTGAACGGAGCTCCAATTACACTCATTTTTTTAAAGCTTTTGCAAAAGTGTTTGAGCTTAATTAGGTTAAGCTATTTCAAAGCATGCCCAGTTGTTGTAATTTGTTTATGATACAGAGTTGCTCTTTGATCATGAATGTTCATTTTTATAGAAACCCTGTTATCAGTCTCTGGATAAAAAACAAAATGAGCAGTGTTTGTGGTAAGAAAATTTGGAAAAGTTTAAGGAGCTTAGAAACGAGCTGTCTTATTAATAAAAGAAAGACATGGCTTAATTTAGCATGTGATGGCAGTAGGGTAAGTAAATTGTTTTTTAGGGAAGAAAAAGAAAAGTGTGTTAATTTATCCATCCTGCCCAAGACCTGGTGTTGGAGTAACTTTAGTAGCCTGAATGTTACTGGCTCTTGGATAAAGCACCTCTAATATCTGCTCATAATTTTTATCCCTTGAAATCCTTCCATTTCCATAGAAAAAGAAAACAAATTACTCTCCAGCCTTGAAATTGCTGTTTGATTTGGGTATTTTAAAGAGATTTTCCCAGAATGCTGAAAAAGGTACAATTCAGTGTAAGTGTCCCTACGAAGATACTCTGGCTCTTCATTTTTAGAGAACAAACTGTAGCTGTGGTTGGAATTGGGTAACAAGAACATCCTCAGACCATCTTTATTTAAAAGCATGAATCTGGGTTAGAGGCTGTGGGCTGCCTTTCAGCTTTTCTCCTTTTTTTTTTTTTTTTTTCCTGGTGTTTTTGTTTAAATCTTTTACGTGGTAAGATGGGTGCATTAGCTGCACGCTTTTCTAGCTGAAGATCATCCAAAATACATGAATACATCGTGGCCTTTGGGAAGGGCTGTATTCACAGAGCATTTAAATGAGGTTTTTTCAGATATTGCATGAAGATATTTTTGCACTCTGAGGGGAATAATGCAGATCTGTCGAAGGTTCCCTGTACCAGCACAGCTCTCTCTCCCTGGAACATGCTACAGAGTGGAGAAGAGCTACATATGCAAAAATTGAGGTTTGAGACCATATTTTAAAGCTGTGCTCAGCTTTTTTAAATTATCTATTTATTCTTTAAATCCAGCTGATAATGTAGGTGGCCTGTGTGCATCCTTGCACGTCCAAGGATGCCAGGATGGGTCAGCTCTGTGCAGTCTCACCTGATTTATGCACAGATTAGTCACGGATGCAAATTAGACATGCAATATTTGTACACTTTTTTTTAAACCTTGGTCTTAATGACTCACCTCCCAAAACAAAACTAATGATGTTGAAGAGCAATATGCAAATATTTGCTCTTTGACAATGACATCTTCAAGAAGCAGCCAAGACTCCTGTATCATTAGTAAGGCCAATCAACCTACTCATAGTAAACAACTTAGTCAATGAGCTGAGTCTCTTCTGCTGCTCACAATTAACTTTGAATTACTTTCACATTTTTCAAATGTGTTCAATACCCAACATTTATTTTGAGTTATGCCCAGATTTGCGAAGGTATTTTTACCAACAGGAGCTGGACATGTTGACTGCTCAGGTACTTCAAAACTCACTATCTCCTAAGCTCTGCCTGTATCTGATGCTAATTTTTGGTCCTTATGGTGGACAGAGACTCCTTTTGTTAGTGGTCTCTTCACTTTTGGACACTGAGATGGGTTACTGAGACTGAGTGGACTCAAATCACCTGGTGTTATTTTTGCTCCAATTAGGCTGCATTGAGATACTATATCCATATTTAAAATCTGCTTTCCATAAATGTTATGCAACATTCCCTTAAAAATTGCTGTTTCAGTTAACATTTCTGCCCATAAATCAGTCACTGGAATATTCAGAGAAAGCAAATATGAAAGGGGTGTGAACACAGCTGAAGGCTATTCAATGTTTTATTCAAGGGAGTTTTCATGGAAAATATTTTGAGGTATTTGCTTAGTTCTAATCATTACCATGGGACACCCTGGAAATCCAATAGTAACAGAAGTGCCAAAACTTGAAAGCAATTAAATATATTTGAAGAAAGAAATTCTCAATTTATGTTTGCATTGAAATGTTGGTGCAGGAAAGAGGCAGCCCAGCTGAGCCAAATCCCACAATTCTCTCAGCATTCAGGGCTTTGGAAGTCCATGGATATACCCTCAGCTCCATGAGACCCTCTGTGACTACGAGCTTTTGTTTGCTGTCAGTATTTTTTGCCAGGGCTATTGCTGTTTGAATTTCCTGTGAAATATTGCAGACTGTTTCCCTCCAGAGATCCTGGTGGGAAAGCACCATGTTCTAGTTTTGTCTAGAACAGAGGAGTGTCAAGGACGTGGCACTCAGAGCTCTGCTCTGGTGGGGATAGGTCACAGCTTGGACTTGATGTTCTTGGAGGTCTTTTCCAACCCTAATGACTCTGTGATTCTGTGATGTCTGAGCTGGTGCTGAAGCAGCTCAAATACTAAGAGCAAAATCCCAATGTATTTGCTGTGGGCTGTCAGCCCAAGCACGTGGCCCCTCTGTTGGAGGTCAGGCACCTTTAGGAGGTGCAGGTTGCCCAAAAGGAACTGAACCTATGCAGCTCCTATTTCAGTGGGAGTCAGGGAGCTGATCAGATCACAGATGCCCTCAATAATGTGATGAATGGCACCTTCAACAGGCTCCTGAGACCTCCCCGTGGTGCTGGGGCTGGGCTGTGCCTTCTCCGATTGTATTTGAGCAGCCGGAGCTGCTGCACGTGCTGAGATGTGAGGAGGGTTTTCGTGCCTGTGAGAGTTCAGCCCCGAGCTGCAGCCCAGGGTTAGGGCTTCTCTTGCTTTGCATTCCAAGGGTTCTTTGTCTGGGCTGCGTGTCCAGAGAGATAACAACAATGAGAATTCATGGAAATTCAGTGCTCTCCTCCTCTCCGCCGATAAAGCACGAGATAATGAAGACATTGCGTCTGAAACGTATCTGGTCGAATTTTGGAAGGCCAAAAATATGAAGGCATTTCATAAATCAGGCTGGATGGATGAACTCTTGCAGCGCAAAAGAGTGCCAAAGAGCCATACAGGGTGGTTTTTTTCCCTTCAGGATTCAGCACTTAGCAGCTATTCAATTACTGTTTCAAGATAAAGCCGAATGCAACAGCTACTTTACACTATACTTCATATTTTACCCTCTCATGAATATAGAATTGCACTGCTGATCACACAGGCATCACACAGCTAAGTCCTAATATCCACATCCTCAAAAAAACTGTTTCTGTGCATAGTGGTTTCAACTGAGTTTGAACATCTGGACTTGGACGTGGCATGAAAAAAACACCATTGTTTCCTTTAGGAATGGGACTTTCACCAGTTCATAAAAAAATTGTAGTGGGGGGATTTGTGGGATGTGCCCTCCAGGCTCAATCTGGGGTATTATTTAAAAAAAATAACAACCAGATGACAAAGGAAAACTGTCTTGCATAAATAACAGGCAGTAACACAGAACGTGATACACAAGCAGAAAATCTGAAATCAACGTAAAATCTGCATCCTGTTCCTCAACATGCACTGTCTGGTCCCAGCTCTGCCATCAGTTGCAGGGTACAATGACTTTACACATTGTAATTGAGGGTGTAATTGAACCAATTTTCTATAATCTTCTCTACATCCCCAAAGCAAACCCTGAGCTACCCCAGAAACACATTCACATTAACTGTCTCCAGGCTCCACTTCTGTCACAGAACTTTTCATTCCAATCTTTAGTTTATAGTGGTGTCATTAGGAAATATTAGAAATGTTAACATTTTAATATAATGAGGTAGTGAAACTTTTTTATTTTTCTTGCAATATCAACTTTCTGGAAGTTATTAAAACCTGACATTTTGTAATAAAAAAAATAAACCCACCGACAAACCCAAACAAATGAAAAGAGGAAATTTAGATGCAGATACTCAAAATACCCAGTGCTGATCTGCTGAACCACAGGATAAACTTTGATTCTCCTGGAGGTATGAGATGAGGGACTAACCTACACATTAGTCCAGGGAAGAAGAAGTCACATCTTTTTCTCATTCGAAACACTCATTTTAGATATTTAGATGCTGAAGTCAACAAGGTGCTTCAGCACATGCCTGAATCACAGCCCAGTCAGTTCACTGGGTGCCATAAAATAACATTTGATAATTTGTACAAAGCTTGAGAGACGGCTGGTGATTTGTTATCCGTAAATCCAATGAACTTTTGACATGTCCTGTTGCCTGGGTGAGGCAAGACATCCATTCAGTTACTAATGGGGGAAAGTTGAGGCCCAATATGATTTGTTTTCCTGATGTAAATGTTGCACAGAGTCATATTTTGTGAATGGGTGATAGATCTAATGAAAGCATTATCCCTTCCCCACAATGCTGAAGTGTAATGAGATGAAACATTTCGAGGTGTTTAGGTGCTCAGAAACACAGGTGTGGACTAATAAAAATCCTTTTAAGCAGCTACTGGTAGACTTATGCACTTACACTTTAAATATCTGGTTGATCAACTAATTCTCTACGAAGATGGCAGAAGTTGGTCCTTTTCCCTCTAAAACAAAATAAAATGGCATATTCAGAGAATGCTGAATCATGCAGGATGCAAAACTCTGCTTTTAAAGGTATTTTTTTTCCCTGTGGGGAAAATTCAAATTGTAAAATTCTGACTTAATGTGGAAATCTGGCAATTTCAGTGAGGCATTAGTTGGGAAAGTTTTCTAGGTCAGCCCGGGATGGTGGATAAGGGAGGAATGAGTAACACTGCCTCTGAGTAGCTAAAGCCCTTGTGGCTCTAGGATGTTAAGAGAGCAGCCTCAGCCTTATATATCTTACTTAGTCAAAGAATATATAACTTCATCAGAGTTGGCTTCAGCTTTCAAGTAGAAATAAACCACTTCTATTACTGGGAATTAATAGATACTCATATTACAGCAAAACATGGAAAATTTTTTGCCTTTCTGGGTTCACAGCTGAAGGAAAGGAACAAAAGGAAGAACAAATGTTAAAGAGAGAAGCGGCAGAAAAAGCAAAAAACCAGCAATGTTTGTAGGTAAACCCTCTTTTTTCTTTTAATAAAATGCAAGCCTAATCTCAGTTTGGCAACTGTTTTCCCTGGGGCAGGCTGGGCTGAGGGGAAATGCTGGAATCACAAGCTCAGAAGTCATCCATGGGCTTGCAATACTTGCTCATGTCAGCTGAAGGCTGAGCACACAAGGCAAACACAGCTGGTAACATCATCCAGACTCTATCCAAGACTCCCTGTGGCACAGGCTCATCCAAGGGAGCTGGGAATGGGCTCACACTGATGCTTGCATTGAAGGCAACTCAGTTTTATACCCAGTCACTGCTATTCAGGAGAAATAACAGCAGCCTGGGCCAAGCCTGAGTTTAGTTAACACACTCTATTCACTTGATTATTGCTAATATATATATACCAGTACAAACCAAACTAGGGCACAAGTTAAGTCTACACAGGGGAAATTAGAATGGTTTCTTTTGTCAGCAGCACTTGCATGTACCAAAAGGGCACTACCATCAACTGTCACCATGGCCATACTGAGGATGCATAATCCAAATCACCTGGAAAAGCAGCATTTCCTAAGGAAGGGCTGGGAATCACTCCCCTTTGATCTGGTTTCCAGCGAACCTTCCAATGACTGTGAGGGCTGTCTGTGCCTGCAGCACAGCTCTCCCCACCCTCCCCAGAGAGCTGCTTCTGGTGCATCTTATAGAGACACTTTCACAAAAAAAACTGTATCACATTCCACTTCCAGAACTCACGGTGCCACAGCCAAGAACATCCATCAGTGTTTGGAGCCTCATCCCCTGCACGTGTAGACCCAGCTCTTGGAGTAAGAGAGAGATAAACTGCAAACATTTTCAGAGATTCAGGAGAGAGTATCTGGATGGTCTAAAATCTGGTTTCTACCTTGACTCCAGAGCTGGCATTACTGAAATAATCCTTGAGATGACCCCAGTTGTCAAAAATCAAACAGGATTTATAAAATACTCTAATATCATTCTAGAGGAAAGGTGCTGTAGAAATAGGAGGTGTTATTATTATTATTACTATAATAAGACAAGCTCCCCATGTCCCTTGGCGATAATGCAGCTCACTGGTAGGGATAAACTATGGAGCCAACGTGAACCAGATTATTGCCTCATAAAATGGGACACCTGCCCTATTATCCCTTAAATAATAAGTACATAAAACAAATTTGACTGTAATAATAAAACATAATGGTGAAATATTTATGGGTAATTTTTCAAGGCAGCACACGAGGATTAAGCCACACGATTTCTGTTGGCTTTTACAAGGGTTGCACTGGTAAATCCTCCCCGTGAGGTCCTGCAGAGCCTGATCTGTGAGGTGTTTGAAAGGCTGCAGAGCCTATGGTAACGTTAGATGGAGATTTTAAAACATGATAAACAGTCACAGAATCCACCCTTGCACCCAGTGGGCAGAAAGGGAAGATGTACTTGGAGCGATCCAGCCAGGAACATGCTTATTAGTAGGGAAAACATTCCAGTCAGGTCTGTCCTCCCATTCAGGTGCAGATAACGCAGTTGTGCAGGTATTAACAAGAGCAAATGGTTAATTAAGGCAGCTCAGGAGCTGGGGCCACTGTTCAATCACAGCAGCCACTAAAGAAACACAACAGAAACACAGAAATGCAAACTGGGCTTAGATCTCAGTTTGCAGATGAACAGTCCTGAGTCCTTAATAAAAACAATATCGAGTCCTTAATATGACAAACTAACAAATAATATAAAGAATTACTTCAGGGATATAATCAGATTACATCTTTTACATCTCAGAATGTCTCACTTACCTCTCACCTTTTCTAAATTCTTGTAACTGAAAAAGCCACAGGGAGAAAAAAAAATCCCATTTTCTGATTGTTCATTTGGCAGAACAGTGCAGATAAACAGGTTCCATAATTCCTTTCATACAGTTATTTCCATATTCATTTCCCTACTCTTCTGTGGGATGACTTCTGATAGAGCAACAAAGAGAAGAAAATAATTTTTAAATAAGGAAGTGTATTTCAAAGCCAGAGAATCTGTTAAAGGCATCTGAGGCAGCAGAACCTCTAACCTGTGAGTACTTTCAATGTACTTTAGATTTTAAGTTGTCAGGGTCACATTCTCAGTTTTTGAAAAGCACTCACGTCTGGCTCCCGAGACAGAACCTGATTTAGTCTTTTATAGGCACAGAGTACATGCTCTAATTAACCCAACTTAATTTTTGAGCACAGTCCCAATGTCTAATAGCCATGATGCAATATTTAGCAGATTATATCAGTTATTATTTTATAAGACACCAGATAAAAATAAAGAGAATATCCGAATGGCACCTTCCTTTAGCACTGTCTTCCAAATAACTGCATTATTTTGATTTGCCTCTTTTTAAAGCAGGATGGGGTTATTTAAAATCTGGCTCATTTGCTGGTTTCATATTGCTGGCACTTCTCCAAGCCAAAGGAAACACCTAATATTTTCCATGGATGTTCCCTGCTGCTCGTGCAGCCTCACCTTGGGTGTGTAGGGCTGTTGTGGGTGTTCGGGGTGACCTGCACAGCCCCGTCCACCCACCCAAGGGCTCTTCCCACAGCCCCCAGGTTCACTTTGCACACTTGCATGATTAAAACCACTGCCCTCCTGCTCCTGCAACCATTGCCTGCCCCAATCATGTGCATTTTGACACGTGTATTCCCCAATCCTCTAACACAGAATCAATTTTACGCCCTCAGAGCCGACACAGACACTCACACACAACTCACGTGTGCGTGTGAAAATCTATTCATGCCTTGCTTTTTGTGTGCTGCCTCACTGCTTGAAGAGTTTCTGTGTTTTCTCTTTGTATCATTCTGGCTCTGAGTACTAAAAGCCACATCCTGTTATGTTTGGTTGCTAGGTGGAGAAATGTTATCATGGGCTTCAGCAATAATTTATCCATAGAGCTAGAGGAGCTGTCATGTACTTCTGACAGTGAGCTGCAGCACTTTATCAGCTTGCCTGTAAATCAACCGTGTGTGGGTGAAGATGCCAGCAATGTTTGATCTCTCTCAGACACTCTAATAATCTGCTTTTGTCTGATTGATTCCTTCACATCACCAAGCACATTGCAACCGAGAGTGGAGTGCCCTCTGTTTATCTCCGTTGGTCATCTGCTTGAGGGCAACAGGGCAGAAAATGCTGTTCTCGCTGAGATGTAAGAGTTTTTTGGAATTAGGGGCTTTACATCATATCCTGGAGCAGGTTTAGTCCAGTAAATCAATGATAGCAGAATTGAATGCACCATAAATACCTCAAACCGTATCTCTTACAAGAATGTAAGAGTAATTCATAGAAACAGGAAAGGTAACTTTGCTGGGAAGAATTACGACCCCTACAAGCTCGAGACATGCAGGTCTTTTATGGGCTGTGTTTACATCTCCCCTCCTGAACTTGGGGAGGAACGCTCTGCTCTGGCATTTGGTTGCAGGCAGTTCAGAGAGAATATTGAGCAGAGCAGGACGCTGTCAGAATTGATCACTGCCTCTCACGCCAAAGCCCAAGTGTTTCTAAATTTCTGTCGAGTTCCGTTTCCCGCAGGAGATGCCAACGCGGCGTCTCGTGCTCCGCACCGGAGCTCCGCACGCCTGGTGCTGTGCAGTGCCTGCTGCCAGAACACGCAGAAAGGAGGCAGTCTAATGAGCAGCAGGAGCTCCTCCAGGAGGAGGGGGAAGCGTGTGCCTGTTCCAGCGGACAAATGGATCTGACTTTGTTTTGTTTTGTACATCCCACTGTTCCCCCGGCTGAAAATCAAGAGCTCTCCCGGCGGCAGCTCGCTGTGCGCTGCCCAGGGATCAGCAGCACACTTGGACTCCTGACCTCTGTGAAAGCTGAGGGTGGGAGATATTGAGGATGTGATTGACTAAACCCCGTCAGGAGAAGCATTTGGTTGTGGTGTCCCCTCTGTGGGTCACAGTGGGATGGCACAGGCAGCAGGATATTTGGGGAATGCACTAATCTCAACCCAGTACACCAAGGGGAAAGGATGGTGTTTCACAGCACCACTGAATGCTAAAAAAGGGTGACAATTCACACTGCATAATGTATTTGTAATTGTGCTTAAGGCAATGAGAAGGGAGGAATTCATGATATGATTCTGGCATACCGTGTAGCCCTCTGTGGATGCTGGAGGAGCAGTTACATCTCCTCCAGAGTTATTGCATTGAGCACTGGAGCTCCAAGACAGAGTGGATCCGCTGCGTCTTCCTTGGCCCATCACAGGGATTTCCCCAAACTATCATATAAATGGTTATGGAGACTGGTTTCATGGGAAGGCAGCCCCTTCCTGTTCCCAGCTGCCTGACCACACAGGCAACACCTTTTATGTGCAGCAGAGGGGCCTGTGCTGCTCCTCCACAATTACAAACTCTTGCAGTGAAAGCCAGACTTCCATTCACAAGAGACATTTTTTTCCACCACACGTCATAAAAGCAAGGAGAGTGATAAAAGCAAGGAGACCTGAAGTTACAAGGTGTAGCAGGGTGTGTTCTCTATTCTTTCACCAGCAGGCATCATCAAATGACATTTGGTTTTACTGACTATTACAAAACACATGCTGTTGCCTCCTCAAAGACCTTAAGCTGCCATCCCTTCAGCACCGCATTGGAATGCAAAGTGCAGGCACAGACAGACTCATGGACACAGACAGACCCATGGACACAGACAGATGTAACACCAGAGACCTCATGGCTCCTGTGCATGCAGCACATCAGGATAACAGAGACAAGCTGTGAGGCTTTTAAATTCAGAGCTCTGTTCTAGTTTGGATACGACCACTTGACCTCTTCTTTAAGCCAGTTACCTGCAGGCAATTGCTCTGTAATTCCCAAAGTTTGCTAGAAAACAGTCAGAACCCTACTGGCTAAAGTCAGCAGGGAAAGACTGAAAGGTCCCAATTCTGGCTTTATTTATGTTGATTTAGAGGTGGTGGATGTCCATGAAGTCTGTGCTCAGATTGGCTCTGGCACAAATAACTGAAGTCTAAAGCCTCAGTGGTCTTAAACACACTCGCTCTAAACTGCTCTTCAGCCTTATGTCACAAATCAATTAGAATAAACCTACCATTATATCTCAAATGCTACTCATTTCTAGTATTGCAATATAAGGGTTGGCACTTTCCAAAGGAGAATGAAGAAACTAAAAAAAAAAAAGGAGAAAAATGACAAATAAAAGGAGAACTAGAAAAGAGGAAAACAGAGCATGTCTAAGAAAACTACTCTTCCAATAACATCAAGATATCCTCAAGGGAGATGTATAAGTAGAAGATATTACATGGCTGAACAGTAAATATCACATTTCTTTTTACAAGCATGTTTTTGCATTTTATTATATCTTGACTGGCAGATCCATAAATTTTGAATATCCAATCTAAGAAAAGACAGGCTTAGGATCTGCAGGTTGTGTATTCCACAGGTCTAAGTGGTCAGTGGCATTTTGTTATTCCATAACAGATTTATTAATTAGTGAGTTATGTTCATATCTAGGAAATTTAATATGTGTTTTCATGAGCAAGTGAAAGGAATTAATAAATACTTGCCTATATTTAGGATTTTAGTTCTAGAAAAATAATTACTGGTATATTCATGGCAATAAACAGCTCCAAGTGCTCTCTCTGTCACCCAGCTTCCATGTGGCATTTTGTGGCACATACTTAGGGGTCTAGATGAAGCCCCAAAAAGTACAGAAAGGAACTATTGGGTAACTCTGGGTTATTCAACCTCCTTATAAAGCATTTTGCTGCTGCTGTCAGCCAGCAGTGTGTTATTTCCTGAAGTATAATCCCAGAAAAGCAGCATTTCTGGATCATCTACCAAACTGTTGGCCAGTGCTGAGTGATTGATTGAGGTTATGACATGACTTTTACAGACAGCACTTCCAGGACCGATGCAAACACATGGGACTTGCTTGTTATTTTGTGGTAAAGAAAAACACTTGGAGATGGGAGGTGGAATTTCCGCCAGCTGGGAGACTTCAGTGATTTGACATCGGGCTGTTTTTGTTTGATGGTGGGAGACAGGTCTGATGAAACCTGACATACAGTTTACAAGAATAATTAATATCATCGGTGTGTTAAAGGGAAAAACCTCACTCACACATTGATGTCAATTCATTGGAAGATACATTTCCTGTAGTTTTGGTTTGCCCCAGGTAAGTGCCCTTGTGCTGAAAGGAATCATTTTCTTTGGTACAAACTGCCAAGGCAAAGCAAGTGATTTCTTGCTGGCTACCTTTGAGAATACATTGATTTAGACCCAACCAGACTGGATCTACCTTGTCATATATTAAAATTGTAGTCAAAGGTTGTGTGTAGCCAGGACACCACCAAGATGACAAGTTTGGAGCAGAGAAAGAAACATCTTAGTTTACAAATACCATTTGTAATACAGTTGTTTCATTTTTCGGGGGTAAATCTGAGACCAGCATGTCTCAGCTGTAAATTCCAGCCTGAATAATTTCCCATGTGCTGAGCCTACCACTTTACATTGGTAATCTCAAAGTCCTTGTAAAGAAAGGATTCAATTTGGAAGCCTAAATAGAGACTGTTCTAGTAAAATCATATATTGGTCAGGCATATATTGGAACATGCTATAAATGAATGAGACCTCTGAGAACAGGGCCAAAAGCAGCACTATGAGGGAAGAGCACAAGCCTAAGTTTATCCAATAAGGAAATAATAAGGATATGGGTTAATCCTTAAATCCTGCCTGTATGAATAATGTTCCTGTCTTCTCCTGCTCTCTGCCTGCTCAGGAACCACTGTCCAAAACAATCTCCTGTCTTCTTCTGGTATAGGAAAGAAAGGCTTAAGTTCTTCCCTTTCAAGCTGGATAACAGCATTGACACCCACTCAGGTTGCAGAGTGGGAACACTTAGATGGAGGTAGGGGGATCCGGGTTTAATTCTCTCCTGTTGGAAAGTGCCATTACAACCAACTGACTTAAAAAGAGAATGTAATTTTCATCAGAAGTTTCACTTGACTAGAAAAGGGGGAGATGTGGATGGAAGGCTGTGGAAAAAGAAAACATGTGCCCTCCTTTTCATCCTGATGGTTATTTCCAAAGAACAGTTCCACATTTCACAGCAGAGAGCCGCTGGATAAAGCACAGTTCTTGGAAGAGTGACCCCTCAGAGGGTCTTTTCCCAAGGTGTGCACCCTTCTGGCATCGTGAATCTCAAGGATTTTTTCTGCACAGTAGCACAACTTCAGCAGGAAAACTGAAAATTTTCCTTATGTTGTGCAACATAATCCACAGTTTAGGAGGAAGGATATACTTCCATAGGGAGGAGGTCTGGAACATTTCCTTATGTCAAGCCTGCTTGGCTCGGGTTTGCTCCTTGCCAGGCAGGTACTCTAAGGAGGAGTTATTTTGTAAAAGAGATCTTCCTACCTCTTCCTGTGTTTTAAAAGAGGGCACGTGCTCCTGGTGCCTTTTCTAAAGGACAACAAGGTAGTTTAAGAGGCAAACATCTCCTGAAACCAGTCCCTCAAGGGGGACCTGCTTACACGCTGAGATGTGAGGTGAGCGTGGTCTAACCTGGCAAAACGGGGTTTCATCTGTATCAGCCCTAAACCAGCCCCAAACCACAGGGTTGGGAAGGCACTGTAGGGTAGATGTGCTCAGCAGAGCAGGAGTCACCAGGATGGCTGAATTCCTGTGTGCCTGGACAAGGGCTCCATGTTGCTGATTTTCAGGGCTGCAGAAATATTTACAACTGACATATCTCAGTAGATCAAAGGAAGCTGCTGCTGCTGCTTAGCATTTCTGGCCTGTAATCTGCATTAATGCCTGTGCTCTTTCCAGATTTGTCTGAAATGTTAATGAAAACACTGAATTTGCCCCAAAGCAGCAGAAATTTGGAGAAGAAAGTGGGATGAAATTTCCCATTAATATCACTGGATCTCTTAATGTGAGCCAAGCAGGTGGTGGGTTACAAACCATAATGAACTGACACCTTTTCTCCCCAGAAAGGTGCACCAAAGCACTGCAGCTGAACCTATTTTAGATTGTAAAAGTGCAAATGAACTGGCAAAGCCTTACAGCTGGGGAGATGCTGCAGGAAAGGTTTATTTTTTTAATATTCAAGTGCAAAGGTATTGTTCCCCTTGCTTCTACAACGAGCAAATCACCTATTTAGGACACCAGGGGAGGCTAAACCACCACAGCAGGTGAACCTGCAGCCCCACTGCCCTCTCCCTCCCTGCAAGCACTTCACAGAGTCACAGAATCATTTAGGTTTGGAAGAGACCCCCAAGATCATTGACTCCAACCTTTGACCAACCTTGTGTCACAGTGAGTGGTACCAGATGCTTCAGTGCTGGTATCAAACAGAACAACACGGTACTTGATCCAGTGAAATCATCAAATATGTGAGCATCTGTTTCTGAGCAGACAGTAAAAAAAAAATAAATATATAATTGATAAAGAAAATTTAATGAGAGCTATTCTGCAAATAGAAATTAGCATCTAATGGCTCATTTCTTGTGTGTCTCACTCTTAATGTCCTCCCACCACACAGAGGATGTACCAGGAGTCATCAGGAGAGTCTGAGACCATGCTATAATGTCACACAAGGCAGAATCATGGCAGCTTTTACTGATCCTTGAGATCTAGGTGTGCAAAATCCATCAGTGACAGACAAGGCATCAAGGACTGAGGAGAGAGAAATTCATTTCAGCGGGAGGTATTCTCAGTGCAAATGAAAGCTGTTCTTCTAGATGTGGTATTAGGGAGACAGGGGAACTGTGAATTGAGTATTTCAATACCTATCCACCCCTAATTTTAAGCATTTTTTAAAAAAATGAAATAAAGAAAAATGAAGGAAAGCTCTTTTGTTGTATTCAGAACAATCAAACACCATGGGACTGGATGGCTTAGGGAACTGTTAATGGGATACAGACTATTTCAAGGTCACTGGTTCAAGTCTAGCTCAGATTAGTAATAATTGGAAGTCATTATTACTTGATGGCTGTTCAGTAGTTTAAGTGACATGGGATGGTGGTCTTAATGTAGCATTGAGTGAACACCTGTCTTTAGCACACACACGAAAAAAGCAGGTTGTTGATGTTAATTTAGTGCTTTTCATCGGGAGTAAATTTAAAGATAAAACATAAAACAAATAAATGCAAGTAATTTCTAAACAGTCCATGTCATCTACTTTTTCAAATAAGTCATTGATTTCTCAAAGTTGGCATTGGTCTGTAAGGCCCTAACACAAAATCCCAGAATCACTGAGGCTGGAAAAGCCCTCCAAGACCATCGAGTCCAATCTGTGCCCCATCCCCACCTTGTCCCCCACTGAGTGCCACGTCCAGTCCTTCTTTGGACACCTCCAGGGAGGGGGACTCCAACACCTACCTGAGCAGCCCCTTCCAATGCCTGACAACCCTTTCCATGGAGAAATTCCTCCTGATGTCCAACCTGACCCTCCCCTGGCACAGCTTGAGGCCATTTCCACTCCTCCTGTCCCTTGTTCTCTGGGAGCAGAGCCTGACCCCCACCTGGCTCCCCCCTCCTGTCAGGGAGTTGCAGAGCCAGAAGGTCCCCCCTGAGCCTCCTTTTCTCCAGGCTGAGCCCCCCCAGCTCTCTCAGCTGCTCTTGGTGCTCCAGACCCTTCCCCAGCTCCGTTCCCTTCTCTGGACATGCTCCAGCCCCTCAAAGTCCTTCTTGTCTTCAGGGGCCAGAACAGGACACAGCACTGGAGGTGTGACTCCACCAGTGCCACCAGCACAGAGGAACAAATATATTTAACAAGGGTTAAGCCCTACCCAAGAGGTTTTCTCCTCTCCCTGGTACTGGAGGCGACAGCCTTTGAAATGTCTTATTAGAAAACCAGGTTGGAACATAAACCAGTGATTAATGAATTAGATCTTCCATTGGTCAATCCAGTCACAGACAACACTAACCTTTTGAACATGGGGCAAAATTGCATCCATGGATTTAGGATAGGATGAGTGATTACCCTGTGGTAATTCAGAGGAAAAGTGTTGTGCAATGCATTTGGGGTTTATGATAATTCAGTAATAATGACAGACCTTGGGCTAAACTGCATGCTTGGAATTTGGTTCTCTATATTATATCAAAAATCTTGGGTAGACATCTGTAGTCCGTAAAACTCACATAAAGGATTTCATTGATTTTAAAATTCATTCAACTCCCCCTGAAAATCTTATTGTCTCTCTCTGGGTTTTATGATTCAACTTTTATGAATCAAATTTGCAAACTTTGAACTTATTCAGACTTTGAATGTGCTCAGCCGTATAAAAAGCCAAAACAGTTTCTCCCAAATAATCCCAATTACTCTCAACACTTAATTGGTATTAATTTATTTAATTTGAGCTACTGCTGAAGAAAATGATTAAAGTGCTTTCATTGGGATAGGGTTCTGAATGGACAAGTATTTCACATTATCTGCTGAAAATCCATTCTAGTGGGTAATGTTTGCTATTCTTTTCACATACAATTATTCCTCTCAGTATTAATCAGAGAATTTTTCAAAGGTGTAGTCACGAAATTGGACTGGCTCCATGCCTAATCCAATATATGTTGCTCAGTAAACATATATCTTGGGATATATGTTTATATCCCAAGATATATGTTTTCTAGGCAACTGAATTTTAGCAGAGTGACATAGTCACAGGCAGGAGCCCAGCAATACAAACTGATATTTTCTTGATGGAGAACTCATTGCTATGCAAAGCTATTTTTAGTTTTCTGCTTAACATGTTTTGGGTGAAAAAAACCAAACTGGAGGTAGGGTATTTTCCTAAGTAATTCTGTGCTGTATATGCCATGTTCAGGATGTGTCAGTGACTCAGGGCTTTAAATAAAAACACCAGACATCATTTCCCTGTTTCATGCTGCATTACTCAGGTAAAAAGAAAACATCTCTGCAAAGTCATACTGAGTAACACCAATGTACAACTGCCTGTAAGAAAACCTCCCTGAGGGTACAGGAGTGAAGGGTTCATTCATCAGGAATGGAAAAGTTAGGAACTTAGAGTGTGCAAGGAATAATGTGTAATAACTCTGCTGAGACAATAACCTACATTGAAATCAAAACTGGAATAAATTTTGAATTCACAGTGATGGGTTCTGTGATATCTGACGCTCCTCAGCCTTACTCAGCTGAGGAAGATTCGTGAGATTCATTTTGTAGGATTTTCAAGCTAAATTTGTAGGCTAAAGAGCCTCAGCTAATCCACAGAGTGGTATCACTAATACAAGGTTGTGCTATGAATACGTTTAAACCAGAGGTTTGTACCTTGAGAAGCTTTTCATTGGGATCTGGTCCGAGCAGACCCCGTTCCACACTCCTCAGGAGTACAGAAGACACCTGAAGTCTTGTCACAACAGCAAGCCCTTGTGTGGTCAGAGTCATACTGCAATCAGTTCAAGGGAAGCAGCTCTGAAGGAATATTTATCAGTTTGGAGATAGAATGAAATCCAGTTCTTTCTGCTTCCCCATGTGCACTCCTGGCAGGGGTGTCCTGGGGGCACCTCTGGGACCATCCACATGAGTAAGTTTGCAGGATCGGGTCCAACCCCAATCCACTTTCCAAACGCAGCCCTGTCTCACACAGACACTTTAATCAAAACATATTTCTCCTGTTTATGCATTTATAAATGCAGTACCTGCTTTTACTTAAGAATCAAGCAGCACGGATGCAACTCGTTTTACCCCCTTGCTCCTGCATTTTGAAATATTATTTTGCTCTTAATTTTCAGCCTCCTCCGCCTCCTCCTTTCATTCTCTCTCTCTCTCTCTCTCTCTCTCTCTCTCCCTTTTTTTATTTTGGTTGGTGACCACAAGTGTAGTTTCAGTAAATAAAGCTGGTGCTTGATAATGTGGAACGGCCAGGAGCTTAACTCTGCCCTTGGAGATCGCTTACATCAAACCAGCAATCAAAAAGTGGTGCAGATAAAATTTGTCATCAGGGATTTCCTACAAAAGAATTACAGTGGAGAAATAGCCTGATCGATACTATGGATTTTCACTGCAGGGGCTGATAGTCCAATTGCTGTGAAACACTCACACAGATAAAAGGGCACGGCTGCCACTTTGTTACAGACTGCTGACTCAGCCCAAAGCCTGGCAGGTATTTATAGGCCAAAGTGATACAGAATTATCACCTTGCAGTGCCCAGCTCTTGTTAGTTCTGAGATTGCCTCCCTTTATGGGATTGCTAAATGCAGGTGAATGGAAAAATGATGGCTAACAGCTGTCAAAATGCAACAGAATGAAGTACTTAAATCTTTTTTTATCCATTAAAAGGGTAACAACCAAACATACATCATAGTGCAGACGTTGTAATGATATTTGGGGCCAGTAAACTAGGGGTTATAAACAATGTACATCCCATCAAAATGGGAAGGAAAATACAAAAGGGAAAAAAAAGCAATAATAAAAATTCTTCTTGTTACTTCACAATATGTGGCTTTGCCATCTACTTTGCTGCTTTTTGCAGGGATCTCCAGGCTCCTGGTTGAGGCTGCTCAGACCAACCTCCATCTCCATCAATATATGATAATTTTATACCTCATATACTGCAGGGAAAACTGCTTTAAGAAGACACTGGGGTGGCTCCAGGAACTCTTCTTCACTGTTCTAAGCCAGTATTTTACACCCTCCCCAACATAAAATGCTTGTGGATATCTAGTCTTAACAAACTGCATTAAGGGCTCACTGACTTCAAGAACTGTTTCACAAACACTTACAGGACCAGACCATGATGGAGGCAAAAGAAACACTCTCATCTTTTGGTCCAACAGGTAGCACAAAGCATCTCTGTCCTGGTGAACAGCCCGGGATTGACTCTTCTCTGCTCTATTACACCTCTAGTACAAGCCTGAACATGTGTTTAAAGTGACTTAAAACCAGTCTGAGAACTAGTTCAAATGTATTTTTTACAAATAATTTCTTAGCAGAGACAGAGCCAAATCACGCTTAATATTTATGATTTTTTTCTAACCTCACAGTCCACCTCCCAGACAACTTAACATCCACTTAAATAATCTTTTTCTAACATTCCCTTGCAAAACTATGACATCCTTAGCATATCACCTACTCTTATATCACCACATTCATCAAATTGAGAATGTTTCTTTCACTTGTAAATACACAGCTTGTCTTGGTGTGTGAGCAAACCAAAGTTTACCCTTTTAGCACTCTCAGAATATGGATGGTTGTAAATACAAGTAGAGAAGTGAACATCAATTTCCAAACACCAAAGTGAACACTAAAGAAGGGGAGAGGGATGGGGAAAA
Organism: Pipra filicauda; assembly: GCF_003945595.2. NCBI lineage: Eukaryota > Metazoa > Chordata > Aves > Passeriformes > Pipridae > Pipra > Pipra filicauda. The sequence continues at coordinate 115,373 of NW_024103874.1, forward strand.
AGAAAAAAAAAAAAAAAGAAGATACATTTGATTTTCACAACTCTCACCCATTTTTAGTTATACAAAGCTTCATATTTAGCCAGTTTGTAAGAGCCAAAATATAGCTGCTATTTAAGTGAGATGGAACCAGAGCTTAACTGTTCCTAAAATGTGGCTGGAGGGGCATCTGATCCAACACAAGCCCAGGAGAGTGATATGGAGTAAAATAAAGCAAGCTGGCTGGGAATCTGCATCCAGGTTCCTCTCACCTGGGAGATGCCCAGGCTAAGCCAGTCACCCAGACCCTCCTTGGTGGCTGATGGAAGTAGATGGTTGGTAGGTGCACCCAAGAGAGGGGAAGCCCTGGACTGTGCTTAGGACAGGTATGAAAGACAGATAGATCTGTCCCTATCCTCATCCTGTACTATGAGAGGGTACCCAAAGTCCCTATTAAGTGAGAGGAGTCATCCCAGTTGCTTAGAAGAGGCTCACAGATCCATCATGATAATACTTTGAAGATCTCATTTAGCTGGTTTTTTTTTCCTCCACTAATAATGGTTTCAGAAACATCTTAGGTGTCTTGGAGAAACACTAATAGGAGGATTAAAAAGCTGAAATTTTTAAAATGTCTCAAGAAGGTCATGGCCAGCAGTGGCTGAAATTCAGAGCAGTTTATGTACCTGATGCCTTAGACTTCATTTAATATCAGAGCTTTAAACTAAAAGAAGAAATACTGCACAAACTCCAATTATATTATTCAAAATAGCACAAAGAACCTGGACTTAGAAAGAAGTTTTCAGCAAGTTTAACCACAACTGTTATAAGTGCAGGAGCTTTGGGGTGAAAATGCACAAGGTTTAAATTAAAACACTAAAACATAAAGCAAAGTATTAAATTAAATAATAATTTGGTTACCTGTAAGAATCACTGCAGGTTTCTAAACTAACATCTTTCCTAACCAGGAGAGAAGCCACACCTTTCTCCGTGCTCCAGAGGGAAAATTACTGCAGCACTTGTCTGAACTGCCTGGTGCTGGTGGAATCAGAGCTGCTCTCATCACACTGTTGTTGGATGAAGTTTACTGTCACTAGCAATAAGCAGTAGATAAAAGGAGGGAGGGGAGGGGGATAAGAAAACAAAAGGGAAAAATAGAAGCTAAAAAATTCACCAGAGGTGAAAAAAAAGGGGGGGAGCAAAAAAGAAGATATACATAAACTAGCTGTTTTTGTCTTTCTAGTTGCTATGATGTGCACAAAGGAAATAGACTGAATAAAATCACATCTCAGGAACACCAACATAAATTCCCCCTTGCTTTGACAAGTACGTAATTTTGTGCAGTGATGCTCTTCACATCTGGAGAGTTATGAGGCAATTTCATTCCCATCTGACAAATTTACAAAGAAACATTAGAGAGAAGGGATTAGAAAAGCGAGAAATCTTTATAGACTTTTTCCTCAGGCTGTATTTTCCTTCCATCTTTTGGCTCTTCCTTGAGGAATATGTATGAGTGACTCATTCTGTATGAACGCCATAACTGAAACACTTAGCAGATAAGCAGAACATGAAATGTGCTTTAAATCAACTAATTGTATTTACATTATCTGGGAGGGCTGATCCTGATTGGCTAAAGTTTGTAAAAATTTGCTATTGTGTGTTTTCTAGATAACAATTTAAAACCGGGCAAGAAAAAAAAATAAAAGCTAAAATATTATCTCCAGAACTTAGCTGGGAAGACCATGGCAGGAAAATAATTTGCACTTGCAAAGCACTTCACAGCTTCAAGCTCTGATTGACCTTTGTGCCCTCATTGTGGTCTCATGAAGACCAATTTTACACATTAGGAGACTGAGGCAGATTAAATGATCTCCTAAATTCAGGGTGAAAATAAATGCCACTAGAAAATGGGACAGGGAAGGACTGGTTGGGCTGAGCTCACTCTTCTGCTTCACAAACATCTTTTCCAATGGCATCGAGCTCAAGAAAACCTCTATTCCACACAGGCCACCAGGTACACATTGATGAAGTTCATACTACTGAAGAAAAATCAAATGGCAGGATGAGATGAGGAGAGAGCAAGGTGTTGTCATTGTTAGTGCCTTGTCAACGTCTGTGAAAGGCTGGGAATCCCTTGGCTTTGTGGCTGCACCATTACACCTTTTTTCTTCTAAAAAAAGAGAGGCTGGTTCAGCCTTCTCTTTGCTGACAGTGGATAATTCTGGCACAGATTATTCTAGGAATAAATGCTAATAGGAAATGCTGTAAAGGCTTTGCTTTCTCCTGCAAGGTTTTAAAAACCAGCCATGGCTCGTTGTAGTTATGCTGCTGAACACATGTAAGCTGAGCTGATATATGGCTACTACAGGATATCAGTATTTTATGTTCTGTGTGTAGCCAGTATAGTTTTTATCTTATTTTATTTTTTTTTTTTAAACACCAAAATTTTAACATTGATTGCTCTTTATTGCTGTAACATCAAGGAACTTCCACCAGGGATAACCCAGGCCCTGCCAGTCCTGAGCTTTTGTTTCTCCACAGTTTAATGTGGGTCTCCTTGTAAGGTCATTTCAAGTGCTGGATGATGGCACTTCCCTCCTCCTTTTATTAATGAAAATTATATGATGCTGCTCGGAAGTTCCAAAACATATTCCTTTCTTGGCACAAAGATGAAATATAATAAAATGCAGATGCTTTCTGATACAGAGCACAGATGAAAATGTTTTATAACCACGACTGATGGAGAGAGGAAAGCACAGGGGACGCGGTTCCTGGGCCCCACTGGAAAGCCCCAAAGCAATCACTGCAATCTCTGTGATGTGACAGAAGAAAGTCAGGACAGGGGTATTTATTATCTTTTTCATGGGACCCAGGTGGACCTCCTGGCAGCCATGTTTATGACTCAGGATCCATTTTAAAATAGTGAACCATAATAAATGGAAACTCAGACGTGTAAGTGGGCTGGATTTAAACATGTTTCAAGTTTTACTGTCTCTGCATTTGCAATCATTTTTGCACGGAGGACAACACTTCAGAACAACATCTGACTCTGCTGCTTCACCTTTTGTGTTTCCTTCGTCTGACACGTCCCCTTTCCCTCCTCATGTTTTGACAACTGCATGAACTGGATAAAAACCTCTGTTATGAGACTTTTGTTCCAGTTAAGGAGTCAAAGGGAGACTTGAAAGCCATATCTCCTTTTCTAATTAATAGACAGACGATAAAAGAAATGTTTCCTATGCTTTCCTTAAAAAGAAAAGTTTAATCATTTACTTGTCAGGACAAGATATTTTCTTCATGTTTTGGATAGAAGTGGAAGCAGAAATGTTTGCTGTTCCCTGCCCTTGATACACAGTTTAGATATTCCTTTTCCCTAAGTCAAGTAAACATAGGGCAAATGTCCTTTAAACCTTGAGACAATTGTCAGAAGTCGTTATTGAGTGGGGCTGTCTCTTTGTTATTCACTAAACACATTGAGAATGGCCCCTAAAAATAATACAAAAGAAGAGAGGAGGGTCCAAGCCAAGAAGTCTGTAACCTCATCTGCCTGTGGCCTTCAGGAGTTCAGAGGTATTTGGGGAAAGGGTTTTGGTTCCAGCCTGTTGTTGCCAGTAGAGATGGAAACCATAAGCTCAGCTTAAGATCTAAACTTTACACTACTTAGGTCACAGCTCAGGTCTGGTTGTGCAGCCTGTTCAGATGGGGTCCCAAGAGCGTGGCCTCTTACCTCAAGGCTTTCTTTGCATAAGAGACAAAAATGTTGTGAGAAAAGACATTACTTCTACCATTTCTAATATGCTCTGACAAGAAGATGACCACAAATCCAAATGAACTCAAAATATTTTGGCATTTTTTGCCCAATCCAGAAATCATGAGTATAGGAAAACAAAAGAATGCAGCTATCAGAGATGACACACTCAGGTGAATTTAAGGTCAGCATTCATTCTCACCATGTTGTTTGTCTCATCAGCAAGAAACAATTCAACTGACTCACTCCCCTGAGCAACTACAGGACGTTCTCCAAAAGCAAATCCCCTTTTACACCTGCTCTTGGCTCCAGTGGATTTCAGAGCATGAAGACATTGGGCCTGAGGGGGAATTCAGTGATTGTCCTAAACCTGAGTTTAAGGGAGCACAAAGCCTCACCTCCAGCCTTCCCTGGCACACACACATGGTGCAGCTCCACACATTCACTGCTCTGAGCAGCCTCTGGTCCCCTCATTCTGCAGGTCATAATTTAACACTTCCCATGGAGAGCTCTCCACTCAACCCTCCAAAATAATGTTCTAAGTCAGGAAAGTTCACACCTCAGTTTGCATCACAAATAATTTCCACAGCTTCGGGGATTTCCTCTGAAAACATTTAAATCTCCTTCTAAATATCAGCGTGAGTTAATAATATGTATACATGATAATAATAAATGTTAATTTATATAATAAAATAGATAATAGATAAAATTAAAAAAAAATAAAATAAATATCAATATGAGTTAATAACAATGATATCTAAATATGAGTTATCAAGGAGCTAATTTCTGTGGAGAACATCTTTGCAAGTGCTGCTGTGCTCAAATTTTTGTACAACCCCTATGACTGCCTGAGTTCATCTGGCTGATAGCTGGGTACACACAAGATATCTTAAACAGAAAATGAAATAAATATATAATTATGTTTTCAGGAGCACGATATATATTAAATAAATATATGACTATGTTTTCAGGTATAGCTTACCTCTTTGAAAGCTTACTGCACACCCAGCTGTCTTTGAAAATTAGTAGATGGAATTGAAGGTGGAAAGTCTCTTTAAAAGTCACTTCTGAAAAAATTAAAGAAAAAAGTTCTTGAATTCTTTTTTCTTTCTGTGTGTGTGAGACATCTAATCATAGTAAAGGTAGTAGAAATCAAAAATTAATATTTGAATTATTTTGATCCTGATAATCCCCAATTGTTTTGAAAGTAAATTATATTTGATAGTCTCTCCAGAATGTACTTACAAATTCATAGGAGCGCCATTAAAATACAGCATTAATTAACATCCACTTTTATAAAGTGCTTCTAATATTGTGTAAACAAGCAAGAGTTGAAAAGCTTATTTTTAACTTATATCTGCATATGCAGTGTGATCATAGTGAGTTACAAAAATACCCAAAGAGCACTGGGAAATGAATTTTCACAGTTTGTTTCTGGTTGAAGACACACCAAAGTACCTGTCTTTAATTTGAGTAGCTGTGAACAAAAGGTACTTGCCAACTTGCTTTGCATCGTATTTATGTGCTCGTGTCAGTTCAGCCATGGGCGGAATACTGATGTGTCAATATTTGTTAGCCAAAAGGAGAATAAGGAGCTGACTTGAAATAACTTAGAACAATCAGAAGCAATTGGGTGGTGTTGCGTTGGGTTAAATCAGGTTGTGCCACGTTATATCTCTTCAAAACTAAAGCCAGCTGGGTGGTGTGCTTGGTTCTACATGTGCAGCGTCTCAGAATTGCTGCAGGACCTGCCAGACCTGCACAGCCCCCATCCACACCATGGGCCGAGAGAGGGAGAGCTCCAGTGGGGCTGTCTGGGGAGAGACAACCTACAGATGTACACATCCAGCCTAGGTTTGCATTTAGCAACATTAAAACCTCTCAAAACTCAGTTTTACTACCTGAGATCCCAATGGTTGTGGCTTAATTTTCAGCCATCTGGGAGATGCTTGAGTTCACCTTGATTTTACTTGCAACGTCTTGCCTGAAACGTAACCCAAACTTCTAGAACCCAAAACTTATTTGTAATAGTACCCAATTAATCTGAAATTGGAGGCCAGGTCTAAAATTTACCCTGTGACTAGTGTCAATCACTCACAAGATACACTTGCTGTAGAACAAGTGCGGGTGGGGAGCTGCAGTCCCCTCAGGAACACATGCAGGGTTAGGTCACAGAAACCTGTTTGCCAGGATCTCCACAACACTGAGTGTTGGTTTTTGGGTTCAGCTGAGCTCATGCAGGGGCTCTGAATAGCTAAGTCTCTAAAACTCTATAAGTACAAAAAGGACCTGCCTAAATATCCCCCCTGCCCAGGTATCACTGACACATCCTGAGTTATACTGATACAGAAAGGGACTCCTGAAGGATCAAGGCCCACAGATATTCATGACAGATCTTTTCAGCCAGAAGACCCACAAAACAACTGCTCCACACCTGCTATAAACTCAGGACTGAAAAATACCTATCAATAACAAGCATCAATAACTGACAAAGAGCAGCAAACTGCGAGTACCACAAGGACAAAGCAGGAGAGTGCAGGGCAGTTCACATTTCTTGAACCCTAGAATAACAGCAGGGGTCTCATTATGGGAAATCTTTACCCTTAAGAGACATATTGTTTTAAAATTAAAAGCTTTTTTTTTCTTCCCCTGCTCTTCTTTAAAGGGACAACTCTTTGAACTGGTCATTTTTATCACTTTCTGGAAACAGTTATTTATGTCCACATGCATGTTTTATAGTGGTAACAGTAAGAAAACAGGGCCTGTGATGCTCCAGAGATATGAGAAATATGCAGTTTGCAGGTGGAGGTAATGCCTTTTATTAGATCAACTGATTAGACTCGAAAAAGACAGACAAACCTTCAGAAAGACAAGCCCTTCTTCAGATTTTAAATGTGATAGACATCTTGAAGACATTATTATAAAAGCTTGATATGATGCTTTAAAGCACTGCTTGTTCCTAAGATCACTCAAGGACTCCTTCAGAAGCTGGAAGTCTTCAAAAATGATCCAGGAAATGCTAAAGTATTCTGTGCTTTTCAAAGGCTAAAAAAAAAATATCTTCCTGTTGTGAAAGAACAATAGGAAATGAATTTGCTGCTTTTTTGGCTGAACACTTTCCAAGTTACATGTTTGGATGATTACCCTTCTCCATTTTAAAGGGTAATGTTTACTGAGCATTTACAAAGAAATAACAGGCTGCTGAGAGCCAGGTTTGCTTTCCTGAGATGTTCAAATAACCAGTATCAAGAATTGTTCACATAATTAACGTCAGGCAGAACAGCTCACAAGTGCTTTAGAAGTTCAACGTTCACAGCCCTAAGCAACATCTGAGATGCAGCCCAGGAATTTAAAGGTGGAAGGAATCTCTCTTATTCAGACCAAGCCCAATCCCTACAGTGATTAGATTGCTCTCAGTTCTCTGTGGTTTCCCCTGACCTTCCAGGCTGTGCAGTGCAGTGGTGCTGGTTCACCTCGTGCAGACTCCTGGAGGTGCTGGAGAAGCCATTTGGCAGCACCACGTCACTGAAGAATATCCATGTGCAGACAGAAGCTCCCACTTGCTAGTTTAAATCAGCTTTCAGTAGCTTTTGTACCACCAAAATAGCACAAAATATATTTACCCCAAGCTCGTGTCCTAAAAATTCAGATCCCCGCTAGGAATGCTAAATGAACTGAAACCATGCTGGGGACAGGACATCAACAGACAAAATATTCTGACCTTGAATGTTACATTCTTCTCCATTTCTAATTTTCCTGCACCATTTTTTCTTATTCTAGTCCAGGTTAGAGCACGTGGCTGCTGGTTCAGACTCAGGTTTTTCACCAGTGATCTTGAAGTGTGATCTCTGGACAAGTCACTTATTCTTCTCAGCCCTGAGTTTATAACACTTGCTAACCCCAGAGAGAAGCTACAAACTTAGTTCGTATATAAAGAGATCCAAAGATGGAAAATATAAAGGAAATGCAAAGTGATACCACATTTCTCATTTAAAATGAGTGGGTGACAAATTGCTCATCAGATTGTACAATTTGGGTTGCTCTTACTCGCTTGCTAATTAACTAGTCTGACATTATGTTTCCTCCCTCTTGCATCCACCCTGCCTCTGAACTAATCAGGGTTCAATGACAGCATCACTTATCCCAGGACACATTCCAATAATTAAGGTTTGGAGGACATCTTGCAAACTCCATCACATACCAAGATGATTTTCTCTCCCTCTACTGCTGCGTATCTGACATGTGACAAGACAAAGCCCTGCTCTCATATACATAACAGCAGGATGCTTTCCCACCTTTTAATGGCTCACTGAATCTCTTCCCCAGCAACTCTGACAGTGGGAAAGTGCACTGCAAAAACGACTGTGGCTTGAGAAGTGAAACCTCACAGGCCCTGGACTTGGGAACAACAACAAAAAAAAAGCATGTTGCCAGAAGCTGGATCTATTGCTAAATACAAATTTTTAGTGCAGGAACACACGATCCTCCGAGCTGGGTTTTACTTCCTACACTCTTTTTCTCACTACTTTATTGCTTCATTTGAAGCAATAAACACATTTTGGCTTTGCATAGGAAAGGCAGCACAGGTAGGGGCACCTTATAGTCATTTAGGGAGGGAGACAAGCCAGTAAGAATCCTGGCACTTGATTGCTCTTTGAACCTTCATATGCAGAAGCAACGACAAACTGAATGCTGGGCTTTGCACTGGTGTGTGCTCAGAGTATCTTCATTAGCACTGACAGGACCATTCTGACTTTCCCCACCAGTACTGGCTCCCTCTGCTCTGGTTCTGTTAGCTCTGATTTAATTCAGGTGCACAAGACAACAGGGTCAGCCTGCCCAAGGTCTGCAGGGACCAAATTTGAGCAAAGCTGGTCGGTCATTCCCTCCTCAGATGTTTTCTCCCTTCAGCTCACACCTCCTGGGAAAAGCCAGCTCGTGAGCTCTGTAGGAGGCACGAGCCACTGTCTAAGCTTAAAGTCTGGACTTGGCAAGAGCAAAACCTGATCCCGCAAATTTGGTTTGAAACCAAAGGTACCAATTAGAATGTGGCTGCAAACACTCTTCTCGAGGAAGCTTAAATGTCCTGGTGATCAATTCTCCTGAAAAACAGATGGAGAGACCTTTCATTTTCTCTTGGTGCTTGATTCTGAAGCACTATTTTCATCAGCACCAGAAAAAAATAGGAGAATATTGGCTTGGATTCCACCAAAAGCATATTTTAGGACTGATTTTAATGCAGTCATGATTCTGCCCATGGTACAATTATGTCCCCTCTGAATTTCAATGAGTAACTTTAGACTTGATAGTAACTTATCCAGGAGTATTTCACATTTTCTCTCCTGGTTGAGGGCACTGGTTTCTGATCTTTCATTGGTTCACACAAATGTAAGGATTTTCTTTACCTGTCTCATCTGAATAAAAATAATTTCAAATGCAACCCCTAGAAAGAGCATTTGCTGTGCATGGGAATGGGAAAAACGCACAGTCACAATCTTGGTCTTTAGCTCACCTGCTTCTTTTCACAGCATCCAGTATTACAATATGGGGCATAATAAAAGGAAATGCTCATTTCTTTTCTGCCAGGTAGTATGAATTACATCCTGGCAGGAAAGGCTACATTCCTCACCCTGTGTGGTGGGGACATGAGTGAAAACGACCCTCCACCAAAAGAGGCAGAGGAGCTGGAAGTGATTGTGGAATTGGGAAAACTTTGTCCATGTGACTCTGCAATGAGCTGTGTGTTACTCAGCAGGCTGCTCCTGCTTCCAACACTGGATTCCATAATCATACAGAGAGATCAGGAAAGGGAGTATTCCCTACAGACAGAAACTCATGGTGATGGACAGTTCTTCAGCTGCTGTGCATCAACATGCTTTAATTGACTTGTGCAATATTACCCTACTTCACACATCATTATACCTGTAAAGCCTCCACCAGACGCTTCAAATAAATTTTTTAAAGTACAATAAAAAAGATAATAAAAGGCAAGTTTGTGCCCCTAAGTTCTCCTAATGTAACTTAACGTGGTAGGCAGAAAATGGGAGTAGGACAGAGGGCCATGGGAACCTGAACAGACTTGTCCAAGGACAGAGATGAGGGGAATTTAACTGAGGTCAAGGAGCATATCCAGTATTGCTGCTGCTGTCTCCAGACTGAGGCTGGAACTGTTTCTTCTCCACTGTCTTTTGCATCATCAGGTATTTGCTTTTTTTTTTCATCAAAAAAAGTACAACAAACCCTCTGTTTCATATATAACTTTCAAGGTCACTTGCATAAAATGTAAAAAAAGCTCATTTTTGTTGATGGAATGGCCTTTTGCTAATGAGGTAATTAGTGATATTACAGCAGGAAAAAAGGGGGGGATTTCTTTCTCCTTTTCTCCCTTTTTGCAAACCCAGTGAAGTGGCAAATTTTGTCGCATTTGCTGTATGTGCACAATATTTCACCCAGCTCCACAATGTAATGTGTTTTTTGAGTAGCAACTGTATTTGCTGAAACTAAGTTATAATAATTTGATGACTAGGAACAAGATTAATTCAAGGAACTACTATTCTCATGACAATTGCAAAATATAGTAGGGGACAGAGTTAGTGTGAGTAAAAATGTTTAGGGCGTCTTACTGCTCCATCAGTGAGAAGCCTGAGATGGAAAAATTTTCAGCAAGCAGATTAGGGGGTCACAACTCTTGAGGTGCAGCAAGGTAAGCAGTGAATTTCTCTATAAGAAAACCAGGAGCTGCAATGAAAACTATCATTGGTGAAAGCACGAATATATGTACAATAGAAGGATAAAAACCAGTGAAAGATATAATTACATTAAATTATAGCAACTGCCATGTAGAAGTACCAATGAAAGTAACAAAAAGAATTGTCATTTCCTTTAGAAATGATGTTTGATGACATCGCAGAGGCTTCACATCTCCTCACACATGGAGATGTGCCAGTTATCCAACATCCAAGGGGAAAACAAAGAGCCCCATTCCAGCCTCAGTTACAGTACAATTGGGAACAGCACTTAGCTTGTCAGTTAGGATGTGACAATCAAAGCTGGAGCTCCTGCCTGAACCATCTTTGAAGGGAATTTTGGTCTTTTTTTTTTCCCCCCAAAAAAACCCTGTAACATCCAGCACAAAGCAACACTCGCTGACCTGTCCCTTGATCTCTCATAATATAAATAACAACCACCAACAATACTGGAAAGAATTCTGAAGAAATGGTTCACAGATTAGCATTTTCATAGTGTAAGTAGATGACACCAAATTTAGAGCAAGTAAGTTATGCACACACGTTATGTAGAGGCCTAATACTCACTATACTCACTGAAGATAAGGAAGTAGTTTTCAACTGCGTGTACCAGAGAGTTGGAATTTGGAAGTCTATAAATAGTTTGCTGAAGTTATGGGAGAATTACAGCACCAAAAAAAAAAAAAAAAAAAAAAAAAATTTGAGTTAGTAAGAAAATTTCTGTTCTGAATCAGAAGAAACCCCATGTCCTTTTCTCCTGCCACTCTTGTGTTAAAAAAGCACTTTCCTCAAATCAGATGTAGGTTAAGTGGTTTGGCACCTGCTGGGATGTGTTCAAGTGTCTCTGCACTGTGGTTTTACAAAGAGGTTGTGTTGGGGATTGTTCAGTTACTTCTTTTCAGATACTTTTACGCAAATGAAAGAACTTAACTCATGTGCCCCACATTTCAGGTGCTACAGAGCATCCCCCTCTCCATGGGGAGAGACACCCTCCTACCCCAACACCTCTGATGGGTGGGTGATCACAGGGTTCATCCTGGATTTGAGGAGGGAGTCTGTCTGCTGTTAAAAAGCTTTCAGGTGTTCTGAAGTCAGCCTCTGCCTTACTTTGAACAGATGAAACTGGACATGAAAAAACCCCACCAATTTTCCTCAACAAACCTTGAAAACATCATCTTAATAAAATCATGAACTGGAGAAACTGGCATTGCAGTTGGGCAGCATTCCAGTGTAAAATTCCCAGCCAAGCAGAGAACTGATCCCTTTTAAATTTTCTAACACTTTGCTCACTGCTGCACGTTGTTTTACCCGTACGTGCTTTATTTGTGGGATCCCTGCAGAAGTTTTAATCAGTGAGGTCTCAGCGCGAGTGTATTTTCTGAATAGAAACTACGCCTCGGAAAATGACGCACAAATTTCCTCGGCTTAATGTCAACACATGTAAAAGAAGGAGTAAGTGGATACAAAATGCTATCTTGTAATGTCAAACCCTCATGGCAGGGGCGTGTTGGCAACAGAAAGTGCAAAGCAATGAAAGATCAGCACTGGTGAGTCTGAAGTTCTCTCCATCGAGGGTTTTGAGCGTAATATATTGAAGCTCGCAGAAATCTGAGTTGTAAAACTGGTAGAGCTGTTAAACTGGCTTTCCTTAAAATTATGAATTAGTTGGCCCATTTCTTTTAATGGCAAACAGTGAATCTTGGTTGTCCATCAGTGGCTGGGCTCTAAATTGGGTGCTGTGGGAGCAGGAGAACAGGACAGAAACCTCCTGTGAAAGACCTGGGGCTCCTCACACCTCACATGAAACTGCCTGGAAATAACAGGGATCCCTCTGTATCGAACAAAGCAAAGTACACAGAGATCCAAATGGTAAAATGGAGTAAACACCTGATCAGGATACACCTTGTTGTCCTGGTATTTGCTGAAATGGGAACAGTGAGATCCTGTGTGCTTCACTAAGCAGTTGCCCAGCCTGTTGTGCAGTTGGTTATATTTACAGAGAAACTGAAATCTTGTGTATGAAGTATTTTACAACACTTTAAATTAGGTCAAATTAGGGTGAGGAAAAATTAATATCACTCCGTTGAAGTCAGAGGAACTGTGCCATTGATTCCTGGCGTGTTGCAGGAACAATGCACTAACAAGAGGATGAAGGGAGATGCCCATTCTTGTTCTGCTAAAGAAATAATGAACCCTCTAATTTACTGTTTCCAAACCAGCTTATTCCATTTTAGAGAAGAATGCACTGGGTTGCGCCTAGACACCAAAACTGAGAATATCTATTATTAATTTACTTTTTATGTATTTTTACTGTAACTGGCTGATAGCAAAACTTAGGGAGAGTGTATGGTCCCACACAAGTAGCTGTGAAAAGATCTCCCAGAATTCAGACAAACGGCATTGTTAATAGACTCCTCTTAGTGAAGAGAGAAAACATGGTGTCAATCACACGTGCTGACAGGGTGCAATTAACCCAGCATCAAATTGGAGAGAGATGGATGGGACCAGATGGTCCTGTTATCCTAACAAAGGATTATACAGCAAGTGTCCTTCGGAAGAAAGAGTGTTTTTTAACACGGACCTTTGGAACACGCACAACAAAAAATATGATGTGAACTAAGGAGGCATTACAGAAAAAGACGTTTGAAATACGAATTCCAATGGTTAATTATGTGCTTTAAGTACAAATATATGTTATATTTTGATCATAATGATGTCTGCTGAAATTTATCCAAAAAGGTCTCCTCGAGAGATTGACGTCAAACAGAATCACTGGAAATAAAGTCAGCAAGGAATGATCAAAATATGCTGGTCCTAGAAAAATTATTTAATTTATTAACCTAAAACTGCCTAAATGCTGCTCTTCTAGTCTGATGAATTTAGGGGAAATACATATTTTAAAGCTCAATTAGAGAGCAGCAACTGTACCCCAAAATGTTCCCAGAGCATTGAAGTGCTTGGCATCGTGGGATTAGAATTAAAACTCTACCCCTAGATGAGATAGACTATTAATTATGTGGAGGATATAATCAATTTATGCAAAGAAATCAGGCAAAACAGATTAATAAGAGGAATTTCTGACACAGTAAAATCTCAGCTAATGTTGATTGAAAAAAGAACACAACACTCAGAATTACTGTCATGTGGAAAATGCACAGCAATACTGAAATCCCAAAACCTGGGACATACCTGGTGTTATCACAGAATCATTAAGGTTGGAAAAGACCTCTCAGATCATCAAGTCCAACCTGTGCCCGATCCCCACCTTGTCCCCCAGCCCAGAGCACTGAGTGCCACGTCCAGTTGTTCCTTGGACCCCTCTAGGGATGGTCACTCCACCACCTCCCTGGACAGCCCTTTCCAATGCCTGATAACCCTTTCTATGGAGAAATTCCTCCTGATGTCCAACCTGAACGTCTCCTGGCACAGTTTGAGGCCATTTCCCCCTGTCCTGTCCCTTGTTCCCTGGGAGCAGAGCCTGACCCCCACCTGGCTCCCCTCTCCTGTCAGGGATTTGGAGAGAGTGAGAAAGTCCCTCCTTTTCTCCAGGCTGAGCCCACCCAGCTCCCTCAGATGCTCCTCTTAGCACTGACCTGTGCCTTTCCTAAACCCTTTAGAACACAGGTCTTAAAACTTGGAGCCTTCTGCTATCTCATGGGTCACATGATTTCCTTCTAAATCCATGGATCCAACCACAGCACAAGAAAATTTTGCACTGTGGGTTTCCAGGGTAAGGAAAAGTCTGAAAACAAACAGAGAAAGGAGCACAGTGCTGGTTATGTGTTAAAAAATAATAGCAATAACATTCTGATATGAAGCTGTACATTTGACTATATTGAAATAATTACAATAATAGTTACATTTCAATATTTTGAGGGAATTAATCCATTCTTCCTAAGGAAGGTTTAAAGCTTTTTAGCCTGAAAAGAAAAATGTACAAAGGGGGCTTACAAAGGATGTGGGATACAATCCATTGTTACCCACTGAATCACTGAAGAGAATTGTCTGCTCAGACTCCCTCACTAATTGAAGACTGAGCAACCCACGCCTTCAGTCAACAGTACTGTTATATCTTCTGTTCTTAAATCAGAAAAGCCCACGAGGAAACCAGGCAGTGGTGCCTCAATTAACCAGCTATGTGACACAGATTTGGGCACCTATGGCTTAGCCAAGCACAGGGTTATTTCTGAGCATCTCGGAGACTTCAGAGCTTGGAAACCGATTCCTTCGTGCTTATTATGTGCACTCAGCTAAAAAGCAAAGTCTCCAGTCACTGTGCAAGGCTCAAAGTTTGTGAGACCTACACTATACAGTAAGTTTTCTTTAATTTAGATATGAGACTTCCCTATTTTCATGCCCAAGCATCATTCTCTTCCAAGTGCTCGTGCATTCTCACTGAATTATTGATAAGATCTGGACTTTCTACTGTCTTTGGTCTGGATAAAATGTCTTCATCAAATTGGGTTTCACAAAAAAACTACCCCAAACCCCCCAAAACAAACAGCAACAACAAACCAACAATACAAAAAACAACCCCCCCAAAAAAGCCCAAGAAACCAAATCCACAATAATAAAACCCCACAAACTCGCCCCCCCAAAACAAACCCCCAAATATAACTGTATGATTCCTTAATGAAAAAATATCTGCTGTTAACAAAAACATAATTTCTAATCACAAAGAAGGAAAAAAAGAGGGAAACAAAAGAAGGAAACTTATCCCTGAAAAAATTTCCACTTTGGTGTCACTGTGGTGCTTCATAGGAGTTGTAGTTCAGAAGTGCCACAGTACCACTTTCACGAGTAAAGTTCCCTGAGTTTTCTTAGTTTATGATTCTCCTCCTTTTCTAAATTCCACAAGATCTAGGCTTGTACCAGCAGGTCAAGAATTTCCTTTCCTCTCCTTTTTCTTTCCTTTTTCCCTTTCCCTCTCTTTTTCCTTTCCTTTCTCCTTTCCACTCTTTTTTCCTTTCCATTCTCCTTTACATTCCATTTTCCCTTCTCCTTTCCTGACATCATCCTGCACAAAGCCAAAGGAAATATTTTGCAATGTAGATCAACGGAACCACAATTAAAAAAAAAGGTGACCTGCTTGATACCTTTTCAACATTATCCAGTCAGAAGAACATCAGGTCTCTTCCAACTAAGGAAATTATAAAAGATCTAATCAGCAGATAGAATATAGTCATAGAAAATGCACATCAGCACACCTTAAAGAAAGTAAAATAAATCTTGAAAGTTTAATATCCCCCTTTCTTGGACCTAAATAGGCCCCTTTGGAAAACTATTTTATTGTTTCTCATTAAATTAGAATTGTGCTGAGATGCCACTATCTACCATTTCCTATTATTATTAATGTAAAAAAAATGAAATCACTGCATATTCAGCATTTCCCCAGTTAAAACTAGTCAGAACGAAAATCTGAGCTGTGTTTTTTCTTAATTCATGCTAATTTAAAAACAGAAAGTCCTTTACTTCTTTCCCCCCACCACTTTGCATCTGCATTTAAAGACAGCAATATTTTCTAATGATAATTAAGAACCTTTAATTTATTGGTTTATTACTTCTGTCCTACATTAACAGCTCTTACAGAAATAGCTCAGAGATATAATTGAGCACATGTGTGAATGTGCTCAATTCCTCTCTCATTAACCTCAGAAACACATAACCACTCCCAAACAACTCAGACCAGAAGTCACTGGGTTGTCCTTGTTTTTTAAGCTGTTGGTGACACCACAACAACGTGTCCTGAGTCTGCTGCTCACCAAAATTTCAGCTTTTGTGACTCTCCTGTGTTTAGCAATTACTGCTGTAAAGAGGAGCTTGTCCTGTATCATCATTTACATATCAGGGGATGTTCTGTTAATGAAATGTTAATATTTTTGTGTAGTTTGCTCAAGGCAGAACTCTTGAATCAAGTTGGCATTTTTATCAAGAAAACAGAAAGCAACAGATATACATATGGATAAGATGAAATTCTCCCAGTATACACTGAAGACTCTTCTTAATAATGCAATGGTTGGAACCAACGTTACTAATTTGCCCAAAGACTCTTCATTTCTTATTTGCTACCAAAACAGAGTTACTGAAATTTTTCAGACATTTCTGGGTCTTATTCAAGATTCTTTGAAGTGAGGATGAGTCAAGTCAGGGCATGGATGAGAACAGCTGGAGAAAGAGGCCAGGCTGGACGGGGCTTGGGGCAACCTGGGCTAGTGGAAGGTGTCCCTGCCCATGGCAGGGGGTGGGATGAGATGAGCTTTAAGGTCCCTCCCAATCTAAACTATTCTGTGATGAGTAGAAAGACAGGGAATGTGGTTCACTAGACCAGGTTGCTCCAAGCCCCATCCAGCCTGGCCTTGAAAAGCCTGGCAGAGTTCACTCAAAATCACAGCCTGGCAAAGTTCGTGCAGGTTGATGAAGAAATCTGCAACAACTCTTATTTTGACCATTAATATTTATCAATTCCTCACTCTGCTGGGGAGGAGGAGGACATCCTGGCTCAGGCTGTCCATGTCCCTTGCAGCTTTTATAGCAGCTATTCTCTGCCTTGGCAGAACCTGTGTTTGGGGATCCCACAGGCTCCTTGCAAAACTCAATGTCTCCTCCACTCCATCATTTGGAAAAGACTTCAAGAGACACGCACACCCTTTGTCACCCCCTTCTTTGGAAAAGACTTCAGGAGAGACGGACACCCTCTGTCACCCCCTTGTTTTCAAACTGTTAGAGAACTTTGGAGCATCTGCAGCTAAAAAGACACCCTGAGATCCCAGGAGTTCATCAGTGCCACAGCTGCCCGTGGCTCTGTGCCACAGCCTTTCTGCCTGAGCGACCCCGACAGGCAGCGGGGTGGTCATGTGGAGTTTTTAATAAGTGTCAGAAAACCTCAAGTACCAACGTATCCCTAATGCTGCTTTTTGGCATCGTTAACCACCAGAGACGAGAGAATGAAATTGAAATGTCTGTTCCCAGGAAAAAACAAACAAACAAACAAAAAATGCCATCTCTCCTGGGCTGGGTGTGAGGGAATGAAGGGCTCGAGAAACCTGCGCGAGGATGAGGTTAAATCCCTTCCAGCTCACCTGCCCCAATCCAGCAGGGCTCAGCTGCAAATTATCACTAGTTGACATCCACAAAGGCATATGTTTCAAAATAGGCTTTTTAGTTGCCTTTTGGGATGAGTTACCAATGGAATTAGTTGGTGGCTTGGCTGCACCTCTGTTTATTATGTTGAGTGTTGACACTGTGCCCTGTGCGACAGGACATGAAAAAATGAACACTTACTAATGTGATTTTGGAGATGATTTTTTAAAATATATATATTTTAAAGACTATCCTAGCTCAAAGTTTTAAATTCTTTTTAAGATGAAACTATACCTGTCTTTGGCCAAACTAATGTGAGAATTTTAAGGAAGGAAGTTCCTGTTTCTTTTTTTTTTTTACTATTACGCTTCGCTGAAAAAACTGTATTAAGCTGTGCTTTAAATCAGCATTTTCTCAAATTGAAGAGCAACTGATGCTAAAGTATCTGGTAGATTATAATACTTGTAATTTGCATAAAAAAAATCAGTTTATCACCAGTATTCTTCCTAGCAAGGATTTCTAAAACCAGTGGCTAGGAAATATTGTTGGTTTTCAGGCCATACTTCATCTAATTATACAAAAGCATATCCACAGAATTGCAAGGGTTCATGGAAGAGATAATCAAATCACAACCATTTGGCATGAAGGAGATGCTCAGTGTGGAACTGCTGATACAGCAATTTAATTAAGGCAGTTTAGCAGCTAAAAAGTTCTTTAATAGAAGTCACAGGTTTACCATTTTTGAGTACAGAAAGGGGAACTGAAATTAAGAAAAAAACCCAAACCAAAACAATCACAAAAGCTGATGATGTCAGATCTTCAAGATGCGCTCTGTTTTACAGTGCTATTAATTTCTTTTTGGAATAAACATGATTTCCAAATGCTCAGCACTATCTTGAATTATTTCAGATCAGTGGAACTAAAGACAAAGTAATAATTTCATTTCAGAAAATATATTTCTGAATGTATTCAAATACATTTCTAGAGACACTGTGCAGTAATTTCTACATTTATTTATGCACAAGCAAAAAGGGCTTTATTTTCAAAATCAGATCTTTATGACCAAAGCCATCATAAAGATTCTTATTGATTTCAAAGATGTTTTGCTGATTCTCATGTTTGAAATAGAGCAGATTTTTTTTTCACCTTTGTAATGTTCTCCTTTTGTTGTAGTGTTATTTAACAAATTGCAATGAAAATTAATCTAACAGCTATTCTTTTAAAACCGTGCAGGTGCTGCTGCAGGTTTCATAAGAGACTTTAATTGAAAATTTGGACCCAAATCTTAAAACCTGACAGAGGTGACCCACTGAATTTTACCTAGAAACTATTTGAAAGCTATATTAATGTCAATGTTGAGCACTTTAGTGCTGCTTTTTGTTATGGAAAATATGGCTTATTTCACTGGTTAACGGTCAATTCTGTGTGGGCCAGAGCCCTGTCAGAAATCAGGGAGTCTTCATATAAATTAAATGCTGGGATTGACCTGTTGGAACGAGTCCAGAGGAGGCACCAAGACTATCAGAGGGATGGAGCAGCTCTGCTGGGAGGAAAGGGGAGAGAATTGGGATTGATCAGCCTGGAAAAGAGAAGATTTGGGGTCACCTAATTATGGCTTTCCAGTGCCTCAAGGAGTTCCAGGAAAGATAGAGAGAGACTATTTCCAAGGGCCTGGAGTGACAGGACAAGGGAAAATGGCTTCACACTGACAGAGAGGAGGGTTAGATGGGATATTGGGAAGGAATTCTGCCCTGTGAGGGTGGGGAGGCCCTGGCACAGGTTGCCCAGAGAAGCTGTGGCTGCCCCATCCCTGGAAGTGTCCAAGGCCAGGTTGGACGGGGCTTGGAGCAACCTGGGCTAGTGGAAGGTGTCCCTGACCATGGCAGGGGGTGGAATGAGGTGATCTTTAAGGTCCCTTCCAACCCAAACCACTCTGGGATTCTTTGATTTATGGCCTTAGTATTATGTTGTCCTGATTATCATTAAAACCACGTTGATATTAAAACCTGAGTGTGGGCAAGGACTGAGGGGACCCCGAGGTCAGGCTGGCCTGATGCAGCATCTGCATCACCAGGTGTGGGAGTCAAGGATATCCTGATTTTGCAGGAATAACATCTCAAGCCTGGTTTCTCCTGTCTCAGCTGTCTCTGTGCTTCGCTCCACTGCTGGAGACGGTGCCAGGAACTGTAGGAATTCTAACATATGCAGTGCTTCAAATTTGGGAACACTTTAAAGAGATCTTATTCTGAGAACATGAGCATTTAGCATTTTCCAAAAATCATATCCTCATAATGGTCTCTCGGTGATTGCTCCAAAGTGGGAATATTCACAAGTGCCAGTCCCTTTGGAAATGTGAGTCCATGGGGGATTGCACAAGAAAATATGGAGCAGAACAGGGACTTGACTTCAAATATCTTCTGGGCTTAGACTCCCATCGTTAATACTGGGTCATTCCATGTAATGCCAGTGCCTAAATCAGGAAAGCAGGGAACATGTAACTAAAATATTTGTAAAAATATAAACAACAAGGAATGTTGTGATGAGATTACTTTTTCTGAACTTGTATTGGGTTTTTTTTTAAACCAAAACTCCATTGAAACAGGTTAAACCTTTTCCTCTCCCAGTAAAGTCACACATTGTTACTGCTATTTTACATGACAGATGAGTTAGGTGGAACAATTCCCACGTGGAATTGTGGAATGCTTATTTTATTTTTATCAGTCCTAAACTTAATGTTGCATTTACCCAGGCTGCTTCCATCAGTGGCATATATAAATACCTCTGCCCAAAAATGTGTGTCAGCACAACACACCAAGGCTTTTTTCCTCCTATTATTTTATATTATGCTCTATTAAATCCTGGATGTGTCACCTGGGCTCAGCTTACAGATTAACTTTACTTAAGCTCAGATTTGCCCACCATGCATTTTAAATGTTACTGTGCCTTGCTAAATGCCCAAGTTTTGATGGTGCAACTGGTTGTTCACCAACTCCTACCTTCATGCATGTTGAAGGTGATTTTGCCTGTGGTTATAGACAGCACATTTTGGTCCTCTAACATCTGATTTGTGCAGATGCAAAGAACAGCCAGAAACCAGAGAAACAGCAACTCCCCAGACTGGGGTTAAAGTGGGTTCCGTGTGGAGCGTTGTCAATAGGTTCCTTGTTGCTAAGGAAACTATTTCCTTGGTAGCTGCATGTTTGCCACATCTTACTAAATTGGTGTCAATCTCAAGCAAAGAACAATGTGTTGTGGCATCACAAGAAATTAAAACCCAAATAGGCTTGAAGTTTATTAAATACTGACTTGAAACAACCAAACAAACCGAAAACACTCTGTGGTGACTCATGGAAAAAACTCTGCATCACAGTCACCAGCTGGCAAACAGGTAAATGTATTTGTATAGTAAATAGAAATCTTTTGTCTTCTAAAAACTGGAAAGGCAGTCTTTCACAAGAATGCACTTTTTAGCTGTTGAAAACCTCAGGTGATGCACTCCCATGGTAGCTGGTTTTATGAACAGGAATGGATGGGGCACTACGGCATTATTTTTTTCTTTGTACCAATGCAGACCTTAAATAATATTTTTACCTTCTAATATTAATTACTTGGTAATTTACAACCTCAAAGTGGTTAAAGTAGATTCTAAGTGCAGTTGGAGAAAATCAGCAATATAAAAATACACCTCACACTTCTGTGCACAATTATCGAGAACAGTTTGTAAGGAAATGATCAAACCCAAATCTACCACTTTTTGTAATCATTGCAGCTCCCTTCCCCTGATCTATCAAATCCAAACCCAAAGAACTCACAGTGTTTCAATATTTGTGTTTTTTCCCCAAATGACCCAACGAGTAATTTTTTTTTCCCACTCACTGTTTGGTCCAGAGTCAACAAACCCAGACTATGGCACATTCCTTCTTACTCGTAATGATTTTACAACCTTGTAATTCATAAGAAAAGGGCAGTGAACATTTTTCTACACTTAACTGGATTTTAGAATAAGAAAGCAACAGAAGCCCTGCAGAACAGAGGCTTCTCCAAAAGTGAGATGCTGAAAGGGAACCAGTGCAAAGAAAATCCCAGGAAATATACCACAACCAAAGCCTTCCATTTTTCTGCTCCTTAGATAAGCCTTAATGCTAACGTTAATTATTTGCGTATACCCACATTTGGAATTCTGTTTTCATGTGTCCCAACTACCTTGAAACAGTCCCTAGAGCAAAAAACTCAAGGAAAAAAAAAATAATGCACTGAAAATAAACAGAAACTACATGGATGTTTCTACTATATGGATCATTTAACTACCAATAAAATTTGGGGTTTTAAAGCATTTTTGATAGTATTTAAACCTCTTCTACAATGCATCTATAAACTCCAGGAAAAATATTTTTCCTCTTCAGAAAGTGCCAAAAGCATAACATGCTATGAAAGCTTGTAGGAAATAGAAGCAAAGGAACAGAAATTAAAGACAAGAAGTGATCCGTGAGAAATTAGTTTGATTGACAGTAATCCCATTTCACAACGCACTGCAGAGTCTGATGCAGAAGAGCCCATGCACTCCTTGTTACTTTTCTTGGAAAAAGTAAAATATATTTTGCAAACACTGGCAAATCTCTCCTTAATCTCAGGTTTGCTCTCACTTCTGAGAGGTTCATAGAATCAGAGAATGGTTTGGGTTGGAAAGACCTTAAAGCTCATCCAGTCCCACCCCCTGCCATGGGCAGGGACACCTTCCACTAGCCCAGGTTGCTTCAAGCCCCATCCAACCTGGCCTTGGACACTTTCAGAGATGGGACAGCCACAGCTTCTCTGGGCAACCTGTGCCAGGGCCTCCCCACCCTCACAGGGAACAATTCCTTCCCAATATGCCATCTAACCCTCCTCTCTGTCAGTGTGAAGCCATTTCCCCTTTTCCTGTCACTCCAGGCCCTTGGAAATAGTCTCTCTATCTTTCCTGGAACTCCTTGAGGCACTGGAAAGCCACAGTTAGGTCACCCCAAAGCTTCTTTTTTCCAGGCTGAAAAATTCCAATTCTTTCAGCCTTTCCTCCCAGTAGAGCTGCTCCATCCCTCTGATCACCTTGGTGCCTCCTCTGGACTCATTCCAACAGCTCCATGTCCTTCCTGTGCTGGCAATTTTAACATAATGATGTCAACTTTCACACTTTTGTGCAGCAATCAAGACAACATTGTACCTGATGCTGCCCATCACCTGGATCTTGTGTAGCTGCTACTGACAGAAACAACAATAAAGACCAGAGTTCTCCTCTCAATTTTCAGTGAGCTAAAGAAAACAACAATAGCAATGGACGTAAATATGGTCTGTTCAACATTTGATCCCACTCCTATTTTCACTAAGGTGAGAAAAAAATCCAAGTAGGACAGGAAATTTAAAACGAAACTATGCAGGAGAAAAAACCCACGTGTGCGTGTTTAATGAGATTGTGAGGGAGGAAGCAGAGAGCAGGAACTGGTTGTGACTCTGGTGCAGATGAGGTAAAGAGCACACAGCTGTTTCAACTTACTCTTGTCCAGACCACCTCTGTTCAACAGGAACTCTGTGTTAGAGACTTAGAATCGAGGGAGGTTTGGTGGTGGAATGTAAAGTCTCAGCAGAGACGAGCTTTGCCACATGGGAACGGTTTCTCAGAACACTTTTTGCACAGGGGCAATAAGGTGGATGTGGGATGTAACTGAGCCAGCAGGATCCATGTTTCCTAAACCAACCCTGCTTCATGCAGAAGCACTTCAAACCTATAGGAACTGCCCGGGGAATGTGGTCGTGAGAAACAAGTCTGAATGAACTGCACATGACTGACAGCACACTCAGTGCAGCGGAACTAAACCACAGAAAATCATCACAATTCGTGTCTAACTAACTTGGTCTTTCAGACCTTTTCTTTTTCTAGGCATGTTTTAACATTTGAAGCCGTCCTAAAGCCACCACCTCTTTCTGCAGCTTCAGGAAGAGGGCAGGTGCCTTTCATTTAGATAAATGTAACCCTGATTTATCAAGAGTGGGTTTCGTGACAGTTACTTTGTGTACCTAGATGCTGTTTGTGGCTGCCTTAACAATAATGAAAATGTATTGTGCTTAAAGTGAATGGTTTTTCAAGAGCTTCTGTTTAATTTGTATTCTTGGTGTTTTTATGGATCGTACCTTCAAAACTGATTTGCTCCACAGGAGCAAATCTATCCTGGCCTCTCTTCTGCTAATTTAACAGTCTGCTACTTAACACTGGAGATCAGAAATGCTATGAGATATGGGAAATAAAAAGTGTATCAGAGGACTTTAATGGGGACATCAAGGTTAATATCTGCCTATGCTCTTTCTTGAGAAACTGCAAGCAAGACAATTTGTTGGTTTGGACCCGAATTTTATGTTTAATTACCTAAAGCATGGTTTCTTTAACAGCACAGCTCCCCATTGCTGCCACCCAGAGAGGAGCAGAGTCGCTCTGAAATCCATCAGCTGGGACCTGAACCAAAGGTTACACTCTGAACAACAAAGTCAAGCACACCATGCAGAGGGCTGATACGATAGACCCTAACAAAAAGACTTCACACCAGGCTAACACTAATAGGAAACTGCTGAATATTCATTAAGCCCCTCTGAACCAGCAATATTTTAGTTATCGTGAGATCAAACTGCACAGAAGATCAAACAATGAAAAATCATTTCTTGGCACGGGTCCCTCCGACACTTTATTTCCTCGCAGCCTGGAACTACAGGGACACGAGAAGTTTCCTGGAACTTCAAAATAAAAGCATTGCAGAGAGCTGCTTGAACAAGGAGAGTATCACAGTGGCATTTTGGTATCATTGGCAGCCTTCCTTGATTATTGACACCCCTGCTCCTGTAACAGCCTGCAGAGCTGCAGCCAGAGCCTCCAGTATTTGTCACTGTCACTTCACAAGTGCTCGGCATTGTTCAGGAAATTGTATGTGTAAAGCAAAACTGCCTGTGCCCGACTCCGACAGGGGAGGGGGCTTGAAACTGAAACAGAGGTTTTATGTGTCCTATTATGTGCCCCAGCAAGAGCCATAAATAATTGTGACAAGGATTTTTTTTTTTTTTTGGTGTTACATGTGAAAGTCCTTGACTGTGCCTCCTGCTCCAGCTCCCCCCTCCCTCCCTGCACTACAGCTGCCAAGCTGCATGATGATAGATGGCACTATGCAGCAAATGACAGCCCGATAGATTTTTTAGTTTGTGCTTTAGAGAGAATCAGATATGCTGTATAAAGCAATAAAAAAAGCATACTCACAAGGTGGGTTAAAAATAGCTGGCACAGCAGTAGATGAGTTTGCTGTTTATCAAAAAGTTAAATCTTCACATGCAAAGTCCAGGTGATGTGTTAATTCTTTTAAATCTTAGCAAAAGTAGTAATTTTCAAGTGATTTTCGTAGACAAATCTATGAGGTATAATTTTTTCCCATCTATCTTTTAATATAGAAAGCACTAAAAGCCTGGTTTTAAACTTTTCTGAGTAAGGACAGCACACAAAACACAAGGGGGAATAGACTTGATCTTTATAATGGCATGAAGAAAGTCTCCTGAATCTGTACAAGGTAAAAGTTGGCTTTCAAATCAGATCTTGAAACATGAGCCCAGACTCCCTGTAAACTTTCAGTCATCAAGCCCCTGAAGTCAGCAAGACTCTACTCTGAAATTTGATCATTTGAGAACAAATACAGCAAATTATTTTTATCCTTGATAGATCATGTCTGATGAAAAACACATATTCAGGTTTTTATGATCTATTAGCTTCTCTTATATGCTAAAATGTAATCATTTTGGGGTGAAAAAGCGGCCAGCAACAATGAAAGTGGGAATTCAGATGTGTCAGAGCTCTCAATGTCTGTGGAATGTGCATTACACACACAGGTAGCCATCGTGGGCATACAGCTATAGGAGGAGAAGGGTTTGCAAATGCCTCTGTTCTATTCACTGGTACATCTGACAATTACAGACACATAAGGCAGCAGCTTTTCCTCATGCTGAATATTTTTCAGTGATTGAATACGTCTCTCTGAAGAACAGGATGTTCCCCTGCAATGCACCCTGTGCACAGCTGAGATGTGCAAACTTGGAAGTTGTGCTGTCCTTTCCACTGGATGTTAACTTTCCCTGTTTTCCTCTGTGCTTTCTATTGATCCAGAGCCTGTAACAAATGGCCTGGCTTCCCAGCCACCTTGGAAATGTCATGCAGGAGTCAACAAAAATACTCAGTGTATGTTTTATAAAGAATTACAGCTGGCTCTGAATTACTCTGCCTTTCATCTCTGCAAGCCCAGCCTGGTTGCCATGTATCGATGGATGAGCAGAAGTACCAGGAAATGATTCAATGAGCCAGTGAGTTTCCCAGTTCATGGACATGACAGCCCAAGACATACTTATTCACCCTGCCTCTGTCTCCTCATACACTACACTTGAAGCTGCTCTGTAATTTAAGAGTACTCAGTATATCAGATCTCAACTGTTTTTCCCCCCTGATTTCTGATGAATCATGGTAGGAAAGCTGTGGTTTTAGCGCTGGAGGATGTGACATAATGCAAAACAGCACAAGAAGTATATTAAAAAAATATGTCTGTCAGACTTTATATTGCTGGAAGGGGATAATTTGAATTATATGCCCATAATTCAAATTTGGGGATAATTCAACACCCAAACAGATACATTTCTAGCTGTACCCAGTCATCTGATACTGGCTGTTGTTTATTATTCACTCATATGTTGTTACAGCATCACCTCCCCATGCTATGCTTAGGGGACAGTTTACATTTCCATAATAAAATCCATTTTCTATAGGTTTATAACTCAGTTTACATTTCACAAGGCTGCTGCCTGGCATATGAATTTCAGTTCAGTTCCTTTTGGTTTAACTAAAAATGAATTTCAAAATACCTTATTTAAAAAAAAAAATTAATTAATGCAATGAAGAAGTACATAATATCACTTCCCGGCCCAAGGAATTCAAGTAACACCCAGCTATTCACTCGAAAAATGACCTGTTAAACTCCTCTTTACAAGAAGCTGATGGATTTAGGACCAAATGGAACTACTTAAATAAGCAGACGTTCTGGCCTAGCTATATTAGAGATAAGGGAGAACAGTAATAAAGCCCAATGTTTTAAAGGAGAGAGGGAGCATCTCTTACAGGATGTGACAGCAGCAATGCACAGACACACAGCTTGGGTACCTGGTACCCCCCCCAGAAACAGTGCCCAGAGGCCTCTCAGAGGCTTCCTGGGTACTAAACTCACCAGGGACAGGACCTGAATGGCCTGAAGTTGTGTCAGGAGAGGTTTGGGTCGGATCTCAGGAAAAGGTTCTTCCCCCAGAGGGTGGTTGGGCACTGAGCAGGCTCTCCAGGGCAGTGGGCACAGCCCCAAAGCTGACAGAGCTCAGGGAGTTTGGACAATGCTCTCAGGGACAGGGTGGGATTGTTGGGGTGTCTGTGCAGGGCCAGGAGTTGGACTGGATGATCCTTGTGGATCCCTTCCAACTCAGGATATTCTGTGATCCTAAATTCAACAAGGGATTGAATCACTGGAGGAACAAAGGCTCCCCCCGACTTCCATGCTGATGTTTCCTTCAGTGCCCAGACTGAGAAGTCTAGGGCAGGTGTAGATGTTATTGTTTAAAGAATAAAACCATAAATACCTACTTCAGTCACCCTGAGAGAGGCAGGCCTGAGCTCCCTGTCTCATCTAACATATCCCTCCACATGCTTCTTCTATTTTCCACACACTCCTGATTTCCACCACAATATTCTCTGCCCCCACATTGCCATGCCCTCACTGCACAATTAAAAGGACATGTATTAACTTTTTATTTCCCTATCACTTTCCATTTTCTCGGCATTTCTGACCGAGAAGCACTAACCAAAGCTGGAGGAATTGCCTGGGATCTCATCACAGTGCCTGATTTAGTGCTTGCCCACCAGAAGCAATGAACTAAAGACTGAATGTATGTTCCTGCTCAGTGGAAGAACTTCTCCCAGTTTCCCAAAGGTGTCTCTTCCGTTTGCTGAAATACCCTGAAATAACAAAATATTCTCAGCCACATAAGCGGAAAATAACTGTCTCTTCACACTGACACCCTTCCTACCTGTGCCCAGGAAGCTGTTACAGCATCAGCTGTGTAGTTATGAGTGTTAAAATGGGGAAACAAAAGGCTTTTCTGCCTCAGTGAGACCTGTGGTGTGGGACACACATGAGAAAATGTGAAACTTGCCTCTAATACCCGTTCACCAGACCATATAATCATGCTTGCTGTTTTTCCTGACTAGTTCTGGAAAAAAATAATTATTTATTTTAAATCTATTAGAGAATTTAATGGAAAACAGACAGTTTTGACAAATATAGGGCCGTCTCTGAAATGGGGGGTGTCTGTCTCTGGGTGCAGTGACAACTCCAACCTTTCCCTAACCCCCTTTTTGCCTCTTTCAAACAGTGTTTGCAATGCTGCCAAGTGGCTGGGAGGATCCGGGGGTTACATGGAAGACAAAGGTAATGCAACTGTATTCCTAATTCTGGGATGTGCCTCTCCCAGATCCCCCTGAGCAGGAAGAATCAGGGAGAGGGGTGCACTGTGCCTCCTTCCCAGGCAAATCAGACCTTTACTGTCTCATCGTGCTCAACAGGAGCAAGGGTTATAAAGCAGGTTTAGGAGTCTGGATGCAACTTTGGAACATTTTAAGCTAGAGGTGGTTCTTTTGGTTCTTACAGTGTTTGTGATCTCAGCCTTCCTGACCAGGGCTCGTCTCAAACAGCCATCACAGATTTTACACAGGTTGATACATGTGTCTCTAATCATCAGAGCCAAACTAGGGTTGCACCTCATAAACATTGTCTTTCTTGGAAGAAAATGTTTTCTTTCAGGTCAAACTGAACCACTGGGCAAGGAAAGAGGGGGAAAGGGGGGGGTTTATTATGCATGTCTAGTCTGTCCAAGAAAAGACAGGATTAACAGCTAATTTCCTGCCATTATATTTCAGCCCCAAAGAAAGTTTTTTCAAAGAAATGACTTGCATCTCAAAATGACTTAACATCTGCAGCGAACAAAGATGAGAATCTCACCAGGACACAGCTTGAATTCTAACTCCTCCTTTATAGCTCTTTCTACTATGGTAGGATGAAGTTGCTGTAAATCTTTCCAAGGAATAAAACCAGCAAACAGTGCCTCTACCTGAGACCAGGGCCCTCTGCCAGGAGCAGACCCCTCAGTCTTTGTTTCCAGTCCTGGAGGGATGGACTCCACTGTCACAGGTTGTAGAGTTTGGAGCCAGGAGCTGCTTCAGTTCCACGAACCCACCCGAGTCAGGTCTCTTGTGATCCCATTTTAAATGACTGGAAGCTGATAGCAATTTGAAAGGTGTATTTAATGCTGAAAATCAGCTCAAGGCATCAGACTGCCTAATCTGCTCCCTAAAAAATCCCCATGTCCACTTCTGGTGCCCTGACATCTCACCTGTAGACACCTGCCTGTCACCTGTCCACTTTTGTAATCCAAATGTGCAATTGTGCTCCTAGAAAGGAGGATGAAGCCACTTGAAAATCTGTCCCTGAGCATCTCAGTCCCTTGTTTTCTTTCTGCAACAGACTATTCTGAGTTCTTGAAGAGATGAAAGAAAGAAAAGCAAGTCCAGAACACTTTCCCCTCTCACCTTAGAACCTTCATTTTTCTTTTCATTCACAGGGTTCAGAAAAGGAGGAGAGAGAAGGAATAAGGAGAACACTACCCTACATATGACCTGTAACTTTCTGGGAGTCAGGGCAAGTCTCTGCAGGTCCTTCCCCCAGAGGGTGGTTGGGCACTGAACAGGCTCCCAAGGGCAGTGGGCACGGCCCCAAGGCTGCCAGAGCTCAAGGAGTGTTTGGACAATGCTCTGAGGGACAGGGTGGGATTGTTGGGGTGTCTGTGCAGGGCCAGGAGTTGGACTGGATGATCCCTTCCAACTCAGGATATTCTATGATTCTATGACCCTCTCCTTAGCCAGCCCTAAATGTTCTGTAAAACCTGCCCCCAGAGCCCTCTCTCACCCAGGGCAGCTGCACTGCAAGGCTCTGTTGGCCATTCCTGCTCCGTGGAGTGGGACCAGTTGCACATCTATGAATTGGTCCTTTGTAGAAACATCTCTCTCAGCACCTTGTGGTCAGTGGAGCTGTGCCAGTCCCCATCAGCAGCACACGTGAGCCCCACCGTTTTGTCTCAGGCTTCAGTAAGATAAATGAGTTTAATTCATCCTTTGTGTAAGTAGGGACAACTCCTAGAAATTGCACCAGAGTTGCATGCCTTGGCTTAATCCCTAAATTCATTCCTCTAAACAAAAGTCTGTCTTAACGTCACTGTTCTTATGGCTGTCATTAGTGGGAGTTATTTGTGACATACACACTGTAAAAATTCCCCATCTAATAGTCATCACCAGAAAAGATCACTGAAAGCACTCAGTGATAGGGGGTCAGGTTCTGATTGCAGCTCACCACTGCCAATGTGAAAAACAGAGTCTGTAGGGACTTTGGTTCACAAATTACATTTGCTCAGAGCCACATAACAAAAGAAGTCAGAATCTAGATTAATTATCATGATTATCCTCCAACTCAGAAGTCAGTCAGTGCTCAGTCACGGATTTCTTTTTGAAGGCTTACACAATTGCTGAGGGGAGTTTGCAGCTTATGCACACGAACCTCCAAATGTGCACAAAGGCCAATAAATAAAACCAAATAAAACCAAAAAAACTTAATTCCAAAATTAGTGAAAAAGCAACACAGTGAGAGCTATGTATTTAACTCTTCCCCACACGCACAGAAAGTTGCTAGGGAACGAGCCAGCGCTCACAAACTGCCACTACAATTACATTTACAAAGAGCTGACAAGGATTGACCTTTGCCTACTCCTTCCTGTCTGCCTTTTACCAGGCATGGAAAAGCCTGGTGGCTTGACAAACAGATTTGATGGGCACATTTGCAGACAGCAGGCTGTCTGGAGGGGTGAGCTAGCCCTGTTCCATGAGTCTGCTAAGAACTGAAGAAGCTTTTAAGAGCTCCACGACTGTCAGGGTTGAGCTCCAGGAAAAGGTGGGCTTCCCTTTACGAAGCTTTTCCAAGCTTTGGAAACATGAATATTTTGTTTAGTTCTTCCAGCCAATACCTGATCCAATAGTTTTGTCACCAATTAATAAAATTGCAGTATAATTCCTGGAAAAAATGTAAATAAAGGCTCATATTACCAAAGGTGCACATGGAAAGTTTGCCAATGCTTTCACAAGTGGAAGCTGTGAGTTTGCACAAAGTTGCAGGGGTTGTGTATGAACATTGTTGTACTGAAGTGATACCCCAAATTCCACTGAAAACCCCGAAGATATGCATAAAAAAACCTTGTGCATATTTAGTATCATCAGCTAAGAAATTCTGTGCCATTATCTGTATATTTTAATAATTGCAACTTTCAATGGTAGTGACATAAAAACAATTACTTTTTGAAATTCCTCCGTGTATCTGCGTTTGAAACTACACAGCCATTAAAAACAGTCTGTCGAATTAAAGGTTGTGCAATTAATTAAGTGCAAATCCTGTAAAACTGGACCAAGGAGAAAATTCATCAAATGGGTGAAATATGACCTATCTTGTCCAAAAGACAAATATGTTTAAACAAAATATGAAAATTGATGACAAAATTACTGGTAGCAAAATGCACACAGAGCAAATATGAGACAGCTGTACTTGGATTGAGCATGGGAGGTTCACCCCTACAGAATTTGTGATTCATTATCTCCACTGCCTTGTAAAACTTTTCCTAGTTAATCTCCAAAGTACGGCCTTTGTATCTACGATAATAAAAATTCTCAATAAAACCCCATATAACTGTTTAGCAGTGATTTACTGCCCCTCTCCAGAATCAGATTAAATCTGTTATAAATTGGATGTGGGTACCCAGCAGAGCTTTCGCTCTGCCACTGGGAATCTCTGCCTTTTGGGACTCCTGCTTCCAACCAATGACCTGGTCCTGCTGGTGTGACCCACGTGGGGATGGCCTCAAGTTGTGCCAGGGGAGGTTCAGGTTGGACATCAGGAGGAACTGGTCATGGAAAGCGTGGTCAGGCATTGGAAAGGGCTGCCCAGGGAGGTGGTGGAGTGCCCATCCCTGGAGGTGTCCAAGGAATGACTGGCCGTGGCACTCAGTGCTCTGGGCTGGGGGACAAGGTGGGCATCGGGCACAGGTTGGACTCAGTGATCCTGGAGGTCTCTTTTAACCTCTGTGGTTTTGTGTCTTCTTACCTAAATATTTGCTACCAGGCAGGAACAGAGTCCTCCCAACTTTGACAGCCAGGAACAGGATGTCTGGGCCTTGTTCAAGCCACATGACCTTCACAGGCTGAGTATTGGTAAACCAGGTCACCACGTCCTCCTTGATCTTTGTGCACAGGAACTATATTTTAAAGAGTTTTACTGTCAAAAATAAAAACCTCAAAATGAGACTTTTTCTAATTTACCCACAGCAACCCATTGACAAGGAGAGCTGTACATTCTCTGCCTGACACAACTTGAAGGTACATTTTCAATATCTCAATAAATTCTTCAAGCAATAAGGCAACAGTTGTCTCCTGTGGCCAGTTTTGGGCACAAATCTCCCTGCAGGAATATCAACAACTTATTTGCTAATGGGCTCTGACTGGAAACCAGTGGCATACTGGGGAGCAGGGTTTAATCTAGTGTTTAATATTAGTTAGATCAGACAAAAATAAGATACAGAGTAAAGGATAAGAATAGTAAGAATATTAAGATATGAAAATCAGGGAAACCATAGGTTATTTATATTTAATAAAGAAGAAAACATTACAAAAAACGTCTGGGGGAAGCTGCAGGTGGGATGGACTTTTCCATGAGGACAGGAATACCTAGAGGGTTCAGGACTATCATTTTTAAGCAGAGAGAAGGTTTTCCTTCAGCAAACCAAGGAGTAGAGAGTGAACCACCTTTGCTTTGCCTCATTTTTTCTTGCAGCCCAAAGGACCCAACTGTGCCAGTCAGAGCCTGAGAGACATCAATGCAGACAGGGAATTCTGCCAGGCAGGGACTCCAGACCTTTGAGGAAATCCCTCAAACACAATTAAAACAAGCCTACTTATATTTCCACATTCTCTTCCCGAGGGACATGTGCACACTCCATGATTCCTGAGGAATTCCCGGCGCCAGGAGCTCCGACTGCAGGGCCCTGTTTGGAAGGTGGGTGTGTGGGACCTTCACGTGTTGCATCACATGTGCCCCACATTCCAAGCAGGTGTAAGACTCCACAAATCAAACTCCAATTGGGAAGTGGATGGTGGGGAGGAGGAGGACTGCAGGGAATGCAGGAACACAGCCTGTTATTTTCATATTAAGATGTAATGGTGCCATTAAAGTTAAAACCACTGTTAAACTTGATTGAGTAAATTAGTTAATTAACCATAGCATCTAATGCATTCCTCCAAGGCATACCTCAGTTCCTCGAGACAGAAGCCTGATAGAATTCCAGTTGTACATTATCCTAGCTGTGAATTTTAGTATGATTACACTCCTGGAGTGACTTACTGTTTGTCAATGAAGAATGCAAGCTATCTTTTGAGTCTGAGCTTGATTAAAAATTAGCAGGGAAAAAAAATGGATATATTTCCTTTTTTACTTATTTGCTCTAAAGAAACTTTTCACATCTTTTTGCTCTTTGTCTGCCCTTCATTGGAAAAATTTATCTTAAAACAAGTTAAAGGTGGAACATTTTGGTCACCTCTAGTTAAGATTAAGGAAGGAGGATTTAGTTCCATCTTGTCACAGTAGAACAACTGAAGTCATGTTGTACCACAACCACTGCTAAAGGAAATTCTGCTTAGATTCCCACTAGTTTATCCACACCAGGGCTTTAAAATATGAAGTCTATTTAGTCCTATTTATATGGTTAAAGGTCTAAGAAGCACTAATTCATATTTAGAATAATTTTGCTGGTACCAAATTGCATCTGCAGATATAACTTACACTAAAGCACAAAATGATCTGGGTTGAAACAACATGCCAAAAGTATCAGGGCTTTTAAAGAACTCAAAAGGAAAGGTAATTAAGATTTTTCAGATATGACTTTTGAATATAATAATGTAAATTCTCAGTCAAACACCTTTTTTTGCAGCAAAAAGGACCACAAAACTCAGATCACAAATTTTGTCTCTGCCTACCTAATTTACAAATAAGGTAGAATGATCTTCTGATATAGAAATGAGCAAGAAGGTCTCTTATTTGGAAATACATGCTGGATTAGGAAACAAAATATATGTCTATCAATGTAGCAGACTATAAACTCTATCAAGATATCTGACCATAAACTGAGCATGTTTTCCTTTATTATTTTATTTTCAAAGCAGCTGGGGGAGTCACCCTGTTGTTCCAAACATCCTTGTAACCCATTCCTAACACATTTCCAGAAGAAATTTTGTTTCAACAGAGATTTTTAAAACTTAACGTTCTTCCTCCGTGGAATTGCTCAAAACTTTTCCATCAAAACAAAATTTTCACAAAAAAACCCCCAAACAAATTGCATGTTAACATTTCTGCTCCCATTTTTCTACGTTTCCCAACCAGTCCATTGTAACACAACCACCCAAGGTGTGTTGCACATCCCAAAACACTCTTTTTGTGCCAGCAATGCTGACTTTGACTCCCATAGGACCACACAAATGACCAACCAACTTATTTTTAGATCTTTTAAATGCATGACTGGCCATTTTCTAATTTTTTAAAGCATCACAAACTGCCACTGAGATGTTCTCCCCTGTCTTCCCTGCCTTGGGGAATGCTTCATTTTGAAAACATTAGAACACAATCATGACAATTCCCCTATGAAAATATGGCTAATTTTCTGCTTTAACCAACGTAAAATTGATCTCTCAAGCTCTGTTTCACATGATCTCTTTGCAGATCTCCCTCCTTTTCCTCCCCTACCACACCCAATAACAAAGATTCCCTAAATGAGCTCCTCTTCATTTTTATTTTCATTTCTGTGTATGGATGAGCTCAGTGCACAGTGCAAATGTGACAGATTTCACCCTCTGCCTCCCAAATATCCCAAAGGTCATCACAAATCTGAAGGACAATTATTCAGATTTCCATGTTTTCTGCACCACAAACTGTCTCCACTTACTGAACTTCCCATCCATTGTTTCCATATCTCACATATGATAAACGTGCTATTTTTTTCATTTAATTTTGGTGTTTTTTTCATTGTCTACTTGATACAAACAAAGGATTTTCCTGAAGGTCAAGGTATTGATCTAAATCAACCCAAGGGGCTCATTCCCATCCAGTGACAGATGCAAGGTACCTGTGGGATAATGGACTCGTGGGAATGGAAAGGACAGGGAGGAGGATCTTCAAAGGATACTGCTAAAATTGCAGCATTATTGAGTTATTTCTCCTTTCTCTCTTCTTGAGCATAAAAATGAAACTGTAAAGACAACATGCAAAGAATTTGGCTGTGTGGGGTCTTACCATGGCAGACCCCTGAATTAATAAAGAAGTAGAGATACCTGACCATTCCCTGTGACAGGGACTCTGCAGTCAAATGTTAAGATCCTGACCTGATATCCAAATTCTTCCTAAAATTAGAAGCCATGTAATGACAAGATTTGGCTGAGCTGAGAGAGGAATTTGCTGAAGAGGAAATTCCCTCTTGAATAATTAAGTAACTCACTTTTCTTGCTGCTTTTCTCCTTTCCTCATCAGATTTCTGGGATATGGAAGGAAGTAACATTCTCCTTCCACTCCTGATGAGATAATACTGATGATCTAAGGAATTTCTTGCTACTCTTACGTATTCAATAAGGCATCTGAGATTAGTGGCTAAAGTCAGCTAATTTTACCAAATTATAGCAGGTAATTGATTTAGGGATAAGTAGGCTTGACTCAACTTTTATTCTGATCTTTAACATCATCAAAGAAATATTAATTTACTCTGTCATTACCAGACAATAGTTTTACATACTTAACTACTCAAGTGAAAAAAAATAAAGATGCAATATCTGTGCTGTTACCTGTATATTTGTGCTCATGACTCTTTTCAGAAACATGTTCCTAGATTTCTGTTTCATGAGGTTTCACTGAGTAATTATAAGGAATATAGTGGGAACCAAGGAAGGATGATGGCATGAATGGAGGGGTGATCAGAGAGGATGCACAGGCATGTGTTAGAAAAAAATCAAAGGTCAACTGATCCTAATAATGGTGTATCAGTGTGTATAAAACAACATAGATCAGGTTAGTGCTCCACCCTCAGTTATATTCTTTCATCTCTGTGTTAATTGATTGTCCTATCAATTTAGAAATTTTTTGTACCCTGCTTGGGAGAAACTTTTGACTGTCTTGCTTCTCTCAGTCACGTTTTATAATTTGTCCCTCAGAACATCCTCTTTGTTGGACAATTTGGTTTCAAAGGACCCTCTTTCTTGGCCCTCCTTCCCTCCTGGCATCTTCCCTCTAGGCCAACAAGTTCAGCCAGATGCCTTCAAGGCAACAGGTCTAATGTTCTCATTTGCTGCCTCTGTCTCAGCTCTGTCTCTTTTTGTTTAATTTTAATTTTTTAACACAACCTCTGTGTTAAAACAGCTGTTCTGCTCTCTCTTCTCGAGCAACTTGTAACCAACTGGCTAAAACACAAAACTCATGTTCTTTCCAAGGTGATTTACCCCTCTTTTATCACTGTCAACTCTACCAGCTTCTCAGAGATTTGATATCCTTTTCTACTCCCTTCCACTCTTTTCTCACTGTCTCCTCCACACTGGTACCACCACAGTGCTGAACTCCAGTCAGTAAATGCTGCTGCTGCCACTGATGCTGTTATTCTTCTCACTGTTGTAGTGCTGGTGGTAGTTTAGTCTGCTGGACACAAGGGTCATTGCAAAGTCAGTAGCCAGGAAAACTATGTTAATCCATTAAAGTCTTCAGAGTTTACTATCTGGGAAATTCCACGCTCTGTGGCACCTCAGAGAATTGCTCACCGTGCATTACACCCTCTAATGGCATCCTGAGGAAGAAATATATATATATACACATATATCTATATCTGACTCCATCTCTGAAGCAGAGCTTTAGGAAAACACATAAAGCTGCTGATTTTCCTGGCTTTTCCCTCGTGTTTAACAATACAGAGCTCAAAATCTTTGTGCAGCTTGAGCCAGCACTCAGGACTGGGTGCAGACACTTAGACCTGTCTGTATTAGAACCCAGTTTTGTTATAGTATGTCAAAACCAACATGCAGGGATAGAACTCCATAATAAAGAGTTTATCCTAAACAAGTTTTACAGTTTTCATTGATATTTAATAATAGTTGAAAGAATTATTGTTTTCTAATTTAAATATCTACAGTAGCTCTGAGCACCAGTTAACTCTGGCTCAATGAAATGCAAATTTTGTAAAATCCAATCCATCAAGCAGAAATTTTACTACAAAAGGGTTTCAGAGAAATAATAGCTGTCAGCTAACAATTAATGCACCCAACATGCTTAAGTACTGCACTGAACTTTAATGAAAGGTTACCGAGTCTGTTAAATTGCTTCATACCTTGTAAGACTAAAGTTAAGCAAAAATTAACATCAGTGTTCTGGGAAAAGAGCATGCAAACAAAATTCACCTTAATGATGGGGGAGTGTAATGTTTCCACTGAATATTTTGAACTATGATTCCATTAGAACGTTGTCAAAAACTGAATAATTTAACTCCATTTAGTGTTCAGAACAAACATGTTTTGGGATTTCACCTGAAATATTTCCACAGCACACATGAACATACATGTATATTTAGAATCATGTGCAGTTCTCAAATATCAGCATAAAGGTGCCCTGGAATTGTGGTCTTCAGTTATTTGTTTATTTTTATTTATTTATACTTTTTATTTATTTACGGCCATTGGCCCTTGCAGTCTGAAAAAGGCTGAATTTACCAGCTGGAAAAGTTCATTTCAGAGCGAGGTATTGCACCCAGCACCCCATTTTGCTCAAGGTCTCATAGTGTTTTTTGTCCTCTTAGCACTCTGAATACCAGGCACTCTCCTTTGCTGAGCTCTTATAAACATTCCCACACTTTAAGTAATACTTGGCAGCTTTACTACTGTTGTCAGGGACTAAAAGGTGCAATAACCCCATACACAATACAAAAGATCAAACCATCAGATCATAACTCATTCCCAAAGGGCAGCCCAGTAAAAGTGATAAAGGAAACCACACTCCAAGGACTTCCTCAGGCCACTGCCCTGGATCATTAGGGTACTGATACTGCTCATCCCTTGCCAGAAGCACACACTTGCTCCTTCCCTGATTATCTTCCAGCCCTGGCTCTCTCCCTGCTCTCCTCTCCAGGTCATTCCCGCCCTTAGCTGAAGGAGCAGAGGATCCTATTCCAATGGACAGCTGTTTAAGCCCTTTGACTATCACTCTGCACCCTTAGTATCAAACTTATAAATAGGAATATTTCAGAAAACAGTGCTTGCCTTTGCTACGTCACCACCTGAGCAGAACTGAAGGTACTATTTGTTATTTACATACATAAGAAGAAATGTAGCACAGAATTAACTGAACAAACAGCAGCCACCCCTCCAAATTGGAGACCAGACGAAGGCCCAGGCACAAAAATGAGCCTGAGAAGCAGAGACACATGGAATGGACACATGGAGATGTGAGAGCACTGAGTACTGCAGGGTGAGGCTGTATGTGTGTGACATGCATTGTGTGGAAAAGAAAAAATAGCAAACATGGTACAAGTAGGAGACCTGGTCCTGTTTGAGGCCAAGCAGCCACACTTGCATGGCCTGAAGCTGTTTCCCCACCAGTGTTTCCCAGTTCTGTGCTGTGGCTGCTCAGTTCCCAGTTGGTGTGGGCAGGATTAGCTTTTGTCCTGTGCACGGGTAGGATGAGCTTGTATCTGCATCATAGTTTCATACTTGTAGCCACAAACTAAGTGTTTTTTTATGAAGACCTCTATCAAAGCTTGTGTTCAACATGAAAATAAGATTTCTCCTTTACAATACCCACGTTGAGGACAGTGGTAATGACAGCCCCAGACTGGACTCTGTGGGAAGGCAGCTCCATCAGAGCAGCGAGGCAGGAGCATTTTGGGGAGTGCCAATGCTCAGAAATGCTCTAATGGACATTCTCCTCTCTTTCCCTATACATCTATCAGTAGGACAATTAGTAGCCTCTATAAACAAACAGAAGAAAAGTCACAGACCATCGAGCCCAACTTCTGATCTGTCACCCCCTTGTCAGCTAGACCAGAGCACCAAAAAAGAAAAAGAGAAAAAAGAGAAAAACCCAAAACAGACGCTGTGAGTACATGTGCTTAAGTCTGGTCTTGTGCTCCTCCAGGGTCTCTAACATCAAGGTGACAGAGGAACCCGTGGTGCACTTTGGCAGTGAGGTTTAACACTACCTGTGCTGTGTCCCCCCTGGATGAACTGAAGGCTTCATGTTCCAGAATGACAGATTTGGCATCTTTCACACTCACTAAATTCACTTCAGTAAGTCTCTGTTTTACGGTTCCCATCACAGAGCTGTTTGTGTGTGTCCTTATCCAGGTCTGCCCCAATTCATGGGCACATGGAATGGTCCCTTTAATGCAGATGTGGGAGATATAAAATACAACTGATACAACAAACCCACCCCCACTTACATATTTCCTTGAGATTCTCTCGACTATATTAATGAAAAATGATTTACAAAATACAAATAGATTTTGGCATGAAGTAAGCTTAAATTGACTGCTTTCTATCAGGAATTAATATTAACCAGAGCTTGTCAGTTACTAAATATTTATTTTAGGAATACATACAGCCTCTGCTTTCATGTAGGTTAAGCTGTAATCTTTGGCTTGTCAGTTCCAGGATATAGCAGTGGATAAATCATGCACTCTTGAACTGATAGATGTCAGAGCCGTTGTATACAAATGGAGGGATATGTCAATGAACACCCTAGTTTAGGTTACATTTACTATAAACATTGACATTCCTTTGCAATGAGACCATTTGCTGGCTAAGCAGTCACAGCTTCACGGGATTTGATGCTTTTGTGCTCAATCAGGTTCTAATGATTTCAGATGTTTGCAATTAATGAACCATTAGATTAATTGGTTGAGTATGGAAAGACTGGTTTAAGAATTGGGTCAGAACCACAGACAAGCTATTACCTGAAGTGACAGCAATCACCAGAGGCAAACCAGTGAGAAATTGAATTAATGATTTTTCACCCTCTCTTTCACTTTTGGCAAAAATTAGCACTGGGCCGGTGTTTAAACAGGGAGAAAACTACAAGTGTGAGGGGCAAGGGGTGAAAAAAGAACCATTCTCCTCATCCCTCAAAATGGAGGAGCTCAATCTCCACCACGCAGAGTCTCTGTTGAATATAAAGAAGTTGCCATATTTCTTTTGGATCCTCCAAATCCCCCCCAAAGCTTTCTTCCAAAGTCAATGTGTAATATTAATTATGGACCACATAGGGCACCTTAGTGAGATGATTAAATGTGCTTCAGAACCACGGGAAGAAATCAGCCCAGGCTCAATATATGATCCTGGAGGCCTGGGGGAAGCCCCAGGGTGCCATCCTTTAGCCAGGATGTACACAAGGACGTTTACTCCCAGTAGATCTCTGCTGCTTAAATTCCAGCAGTGTGACAAGTTATCACAACCAGGTGATGGCACTTCAGCTGAATCGGTAATTTCAAAGAGTAAAATTAACCCTGGATGTTCAACATAGGTTTTGGACCTTTTCTCTTAAAAAAAAAAAAAAAAAAGTGTACTCTAATGAGGTTTTCTCTTGCTTCATGGGGCAGTACTTGGAAAAATCAGGTGTGGTGGTGGCTGTCATTGTGTGCACTTCACAGGGGAGTATTCACATGCTTTTAGAGAAAAAAAGGAGCAGAATGCAGCAATCCTGTGAACTAACTCACACAACCCGGGCTCAAAAAAAGCAAAAACATGTTGCACTTTAAAAATCAAGGGGTGTGTTGGTTCCTTAATCCTGCATTGGGTGGATTCAGCATTACAGTTCATGGCTGGAATGCAAGTTAAATAGTGGGAGTGATCATCTTCCTTCTCTCCCACTGACTCTCCATAGACTTGATCCATTGAAGTTGCAGAAGGTATTTCTGTTACAGCCAGAGTGTTTGGGATATGGCTTTAAATTGCCTTGGATAAGCTATGTATCCTTTTGTGGTGCAGTTTTATTCTTGGTATAATGAAGCAGTCAACAGACACATCTTCAGATAAAATAAACAACTTTTTAGCTTTGTCATTATTCCACAAGGAAATGCAATTATTCTGGATCCTTTTGTCCTTTTATTTCCGTAAATTCTAACTTGTTGCAACAAAACTGGGATGTGCTGTGTGGTTTTCAGTTTTTAGAGCAAGAGACTTGCTTGCTGCTGAAGGGAAAAATAAATTCTGCGTTTAAGGCATTTTAAGTGTGGATTTATACAAATTTCAAGTGTTCGATGCAGATCTGCTTTTGGAGATGAAAAGAATCTCAGAACTCGTAATTTTTACAAGTGAAATGTCCCACTGATTTCTAAATAATACCTTGTATTAGAGCCATGACTTTAATGCTGCATATTAACACCCATTTCCACGTTTTTGCTTGTGCTTGATTTAGGTGGATAAAGTTGGGTCTATAAAATGTTCCCATTTTTCTGTAAGAATTTAGAATCTGATTGTAAATAGATCTGGCAAAACAGGGAGACAAAAAGAGCTTTTTAAGGTTTTCTGTCTGAAAATGAAACCAAGCCCAATGAGGCAATGGGAGACCTTTCACTATATTAAAGACTTTGAGAGAACAGGATAAAAAAACCAGTGTATTTTCACATGTATAACCCATGTGATCTCCAAATAACAGGTGCCTGACTGTCAGATAAATTGAAGTAGAACCAGGGCAATTTTATTCCATAGTTCTCTATTCCCCAAGGACTGTCCTGTTCCTGTTCTCAGTAACTGCCCCAATTCTCTTAGTTGTTTTCTTCTTTTTTTCCCCCCTCTGTACCAGGAATCCTCCACCCAGAGCTTCAGAAATTGCTGCAATCACAGTTATTTTGGTGGGT
Organism: Pipra filicauda; assembly: GCF_003945595.2. Taxonomy (NCBI): domain Eukaryota; kingdom Metazoa; phylum Chordata; class Aves; order Passeriformes; family Pipridae; genus Pipra; species Pipra filicauda. The sequence continues at coordinate 157,025 of NW_024103874.1, forward strand.
AACAGTCAAGAATGTGAGTAATAAATGTGACAATGATGTGATCAACCTTAACAACCCCCAGTTATGAGATATTTAAGACCTGCAAAGCAGCTCTTCCTTTCTACTGTTTTCTACTAATATATCATATTTATGAGACAGACAAGGCCAAAGAGAGTCGATGAGACTCCCTCCATTGACTTGAACAGTCTGGAAGAGTCATCCAGGATAAATGCACAAATAATCCTATTTACCTGAGTATTCCCAATTAATATCAGTCAGATTACTCAAGTATAAAAGAGCTTTCAGAGTGAGAATCACTTGGCTGAATAGGAGCTTCTTTCTCCCATCTAAAGTATAACACAGTCATTTCATGGGAGGGAGAAATGCAAAACTTCCAGAGATACAATCCCTTACATGGAGAACAAAGGATATAAATGGGAACCATTAAAAGGCAAAAAACAAAACCAAAACCTCTAAAGGCACTGTAAATAAACCTCTGTAATTATGCATCATAAAAAAAAAAAGTCAACTGCAAATGGTTCAGTAATCTCATTATCAAGCTTACTAATAATCACTGCAATATTCTCCATCTCCCCTAAGATAATGAGCAGCACGGTGGATGCTGCAAAAATAAATAAATAAACATATGAGCAACGATTTCTCATCTAAATATTTAACAAAATGGATGGGCTTGCCTAAAGGTTTGAGATTGAACCGCAGTGTAACAAATTTTTAATTTGCACTATTTTCCTAGTTTTAAAGAGGGAGAAAGCTCAGCTCGTCTGAGAATGGAGTTTAAACTAAACAATGCTTTTGTGACAACCTGAAAATAAAGAAATAAAACATTTTAAAATATTTCAATACTACAAAATTAGCCTAAGTTAAAGGCAACAATTAGTAAACAACTTTGTCATATTCAGAACAGTATCTTTCCCATTAACATTTCTATAGTTCCCCAATTACATTATAAATCAAAAGTAATACAAACAGACAATGTAATAATGAGAACACATAGACTGCATCAAAAATTAAGATACCAGCTTTTTCTTTACTCTTGGATCATTCTGTTAACTCGTCCTAGTTTACTTTGCTGGCAGCAAGAGAACAGGCAGAGAGAGGGAATTTCCACCCTGGTGCACAACTCCTAAAATTGGATCTGAAAGTAGTCAGAAAGGCTAACAAATTTTCTTTTGAAGTGCAGGCCATGGCATTTTCATTTCCCAGCTGCTCTCTCTGCTATGGATAGGGAATTAGCAGGGAAGTCAAGTCCCAGAGGGATTGTGGTGTTCCCAGGCACTGCAGAAGTGTCTCTTGGTTGACCACCAACCCCCTCCTCTGTGCCTTCCTTCCACCTCACAGGTCTCTCCTACCACTCCGTGGGTGACTCTCAGGTGAAACTTTCCTGGCTACAAAAAGGACCTTTAGAGTCAAACTGGAGTGATCCATAAGATTCCAGATTTTCTCCTGCAGAGGGACAAGAAGGGAAACAAACTGTCCCTCAGCCCAGAGTCCTGTGGGGACATAGGGCAGGGCAAGAGCAGCTCATGCCTTTGCTGCACCTCTGAGTTTGATGCCTCGGCACCCCAGCTCAGCTCACTGCGAATGCACTTGCTCAGTATCTCTCAGCTCAAGTGCTCTGGGTTTTTTAGGGTTTCTTTTTGCTTATCTGCTACATTTCTGTCATATCCATTTACTACACTGCCGTCCTTTGACAAGGAAGAATTTTAAAAAATGACTAGAAACGGTTCTGGCAGTTGTGAGCACAAGTGATTCCTCAAAAGAGGAAAGCCACTGACTGAGGAAACAGAGAAGCAGAGCAGGGAAAGAATTAGAGGTCTTAGACCAAGATCAGAGATAAAATTGTGTCTTCATAGTGTTTCAAGCACATCAGCTTGATTAGAAACAGGCTTGCACACAGGATGAAAGAGCAAGGGTGTGGACAGAGAAGCACAGAGATGTTAAAATAAATGCAATTAACTATCAATGTATGTCTTAATGCACTTCTGAAAACATCACTGCTGCTAATACAGAGGTGCACTGTACAAGGTAGAGAAGGAGATTAAATTATGTATTGTTCCTTTAACACTTTCTTCAGTTAAATAACATAATATTTTCAAGGTTACTGTTAAAATAACAGGGTTGTCCAGCGGAATTTATTCCCACTGGTGTTTGTGTACTGTATATATTTATACCACATGAGCAGCCCATAAATTCTGCTCATAAATGCTGTTATCTCCAGTGCTGGCAGTTTCTCATTTTTATGGTGGTATAACTTTAAGGTGTGGTGTGTGTCCCGTTACACCTCATTGCCTGCAGCTTCTGCTGCCCAATTAGGCTCTGCTCCTGCTCAGCTCCTTGTTCTCCCTGATGTCACTTGTCCCCATCCACATCACACCAGAACAGCCCCATGAGCCTGGGAACCTTCCTACTCAACCCCCAACAACCCCCAGCTCCATAAAATTCTGTCTGACCACCCTCAGACATCCAATCTCCCCTCCTGGTTGGGAGCTCCTCCTCCAGACCAAGAAAAAGATTCTTCCAAGAGGAGAACATCACGATCCCATTCTTTTAGAGGTGCCCAACCTGATTGCCAGGAACATATTTTTCATTTAAAGAAACCCCAAACCAACAGATCTGGATTATAGAAAAGATGATCAAAAGGTCATCTGGGTTGGGAATTGCTGAGGGTGTAGGACAAAGCTAAGATAACTTCATAGGAGAAAAAAAAGCCCATTCACAGTTGCAATCAGTTCTTTATACATCACAACAGGCTTAAAAGTAACAAAAGCCCCTCTATGTATCACTGCCAGTGCCACACGGAATGATTAGTGTCAGTGGAACACTGAATTTTCTTACTGCTCACATCCATCTGTCCTGAAGTTTGGTGCTTCTAACTCCAGACTTGTGAATCTGAACTCACATGTTGTTTTCTCCAATTTTCTTTCCTTTTTTTTATGACCTTTTTCTGTTGCTATCTTGATTTATGGTCATTTGTGTGATTGCATTGCTTTGCTTTATGGCAGTTTATGTCATTCTGGTCTTGTCATAAATGACTACCATAAAGTGAGGTAAAATATCATAAAACATTAGTGAGTCACTGATATTCAAGGTTCTTGAGTACAAGTGCTGACAGGTAGCAAGCACAGAAGAGCTGTGCCATTCCAGGGATGGATCATTATGGATACTCGTGTGTACTGGGATCTGGAGGAACAAATGCCACCGTGAATTCGCTTGTCAGTGGAAACAATTTAAAAGGGCAACGTTGAGTTGTTTTTATAAGTTTAAAAAAATCTGATACTCCTACAGCGATTTCTTTTACAGCAAAAAAAGCTCGGGAAAGTGGATCTGCTCCCCTGTAACATCTCAGTGCATTTCACGTGCATCTAAACAGGCTTTTCAGGGGTTAGGCAGGACTGCCAAAAATCCATGTGTAGAAACCAGATTACTTTTGTAGGATGATCATTTTGCAGGTTTGTCCATCTCTGAGTTTTGTGTGATGCTTTGCTGGAAGGTGAATATCCTTAAATCACAGTAGGCATGATCAGAAATCCTGAACTGATTATTTTGATGTATTCTACTTAAAGCAAACCACATTTTATCCAGTAATCTAAGCACTTATTACCTTTCTAGCTAAGAATATTCCAAAGATTTTTATACTTTTCCTCTGTTTAGTAAAATAAGCCATTGCAGTTATACACTTTCCAAAGAAATATAAAAATAAAATACAAAATTATTTTGCCACTGATGTTTGCATTATGAATCCTTTATACATTAAGAATCAATAATCTCTATTTCCACTATAAATTTCTCCTATCTGTTGCTGTTACTTTATAGGATAACTTAATTCTAGAACGAAAATGGGTATTTGCTGGATTTAGAACTTGGAATGCATTACCATTAAGAAATATGGAGATAACCATTTGGAAATTTATATTTGTTATTTGAACATAAACACATTGTTCAGATTTTAAATGGCTTTTTTTTTATTTGCTACTATTATTGCAAAAATAAAAGACTTATCATCTCAAAATCTATTTAGTCTATGGCCATATTCCTTTATTTACTGGACTAGCTCTCTGGATACTTTGGGGGGAAAAATATTTTTAGTGCAGGATAATTTTTTTTCCTTTCTGTGACATACTGCACTGGATACCATTTTTATTGTGGATATTGTTGCATTAACCTCCAACACCAAGAGCTTTATTGAGTTCACCCTCAAAGGAACATATTAAAAAAATAAAACCTAAATTTCCCGAAATATACCAGACTTCATAGTTTTTAATGCCAGACCTCTCCCATTTTGGAGGTTTATGGTAGTTTCTTTACTGCTTTTTAACTTAAGACAGAACAACTCAACAACCCTCATACCCAAGGACCCCCTTCCACTCTCCAACAATCTGTTTTATCCCAGTCTTAATGGTCTTGGCCTTTTACAAGCACATTCAGCTTAGATTCAGTGATTCCTTTCAATCTTTTTGTGCTGGTAATAAAGTCAATTTGAGCAGGTAAAATTCCCCCTGGAAAAGGAAACCCATGGAGCCTCCACGTGCTCCAATAACCCACCAACAGCACTGAAGGTGCTGCACCTAAGAATGCTCTGGGTGTGTAAAGAAATACCAGAGACTAAATCCTGGCAGTGCCAGGTGAGGCAGAGCCTGTGCCAAATTCCCCCACCTGGACAATTCCTCCATTTGGAGTTATTCCTAATCTGTACAGTGGGAGGGCAACTAATACATTCTGGTGCTACACATCTGAACAGCACAAAATTCCTCATGTGAGGGGAAAAACAGCAAGGAAAATAAAGTGTCTGTGATAGCCAGCTGGTAGTGACTCGCAGGAATAAGAGATCAGTCTGCTCTATTTTTAATAGGTAAGAAAAGGTAAATCTTGTTGGAAGCACCCCACTGCAATCCTAAAGGTTGGCGAATGAGAACAGAATTAGAAAATAATATTTAACTCGTCAACCAAGTGACAGAGGCACTTGTGTATCACCTGAGATCACACTGTGCTTTTGGAAACATCTCCCCAGGCTTTTTTACCCCTGCTCTGTGACTTCTGTGCAAGTCAATGCTGGAGAGGTTGGAACATGAAAAAAAGTCCCCTTGGTAAAAAACAGCAGCCAAGGGAATGGTTTTAAATGAGTTCCTACAGCTGATGGTCCCACAGGAAATTCTCTGCAAAAAGGCGCTGTATCCAATTTCCCCTCTGCTGGGTGGAGAGAGATCTCAGAGTTATCTCAGTACTTGGGACAATTAATTCCATTGACACAAATGCTTATGAAACAGGGTTTGTGTCCCTCTGAAGGCAAGGACAACGTTCCCACTCCCTTCAAGGGTGACAGGCTCAGGCTCCCTGTCCTTAATACTCCAGAACTGCCTCTCTCAGCACAGGCTCAGGTACCTCTGGGTGTGGAGGTTATTAAACACCACCCCAGCACCACTGCAGGGCAAATTTATTTGTGCAGGTACATCTTTGGCACTGACTCTCCGTATGAATACCTGGGAGTGTCTGGGAAATAATCAATGTAATTTGGGCCCCTGTGAGCTCAGGAATTCCTCTTTCAGCACTGCATATCATCAGCATGGATCAGTTAATGTCCGAATTACACAGGAGGCAGACGATCAAAATTTACAAGTCAAGGGCTCTGTCTGAGGATGAGACAATCCTTCCTTCAGAGCAGGGACTGTAGGGCCCCTTTTTATCATTTATTTCATTTATTATTTTTTTAAGCACTGAAAATACTGCCTATTCTTTGAGAATCATACACATTCATCACTGCTGGTCCCAGGGGAACGTATGAACCGGTGCATCTGAGTTGCTAAAGAAAAACAGTTTTTGTTGTTAGTTCTTTGGGCTATTTGGGTTTGGAATTAATGTTAAAAAAGAGCTTTCCAAGCAGCAGAACAGAGGCACTTCACCCATAGATAAGGAAGACACTCAGGTTGTGTCCACTCATTCAACAGTCACAAAAACTGTTTCTGTGCTAATGAATATTCCCTGTCAAAAAGGATAGACTGGAATTTGCTTGCAGAGCAACAAAACTCCCACTTTAAAGAATGTTTGAAAACCAAAGTGCAGCTTCCCTCCCCTTCACTCTCCTCAAGAGCTGACTAATTATTTGAAGTATATTTTATTGCCTTCAGCTTCCACTAATGACCGTCTGAGCTGCAGTGATGTGGACATGGGAATATCTAAAATTTTCACCAACACTTATTGAAAGGCAGTGGGGATTTCTTTTTTTTTTGGTTGGTCAGTTTTGTTGTGTTTGATTTTTTTTTCTTTAGTATCAAAAATCCCCCAAACCAACCCAACCCAACCAACCAACCAACCAACCAAAAAAACCCCTGAAATTTCCCAAAAATGTAAGATGAACAGCTGGGCAGCCAAGATTTGTTGTCAGAATTACTGGAAGTATGGAGCCCCTTGAACATACTCTCAACATTTTTAAAGAAAAATTCTAATTTGCCCGAATTCCAATCCTTCACTTGTGCTTCTTTCAGCTTTTGTAAAGCTGAAATTCTCAGTGGAACAAAGTCTAATGGAAAAACGTTCATCAGAATTCAGTTTTACAAAAACATTCAATTTTTGTACAAATTTGGAAACATGAGATGTTAGAATTTCCATTCAAATAAAAACGTTAAGTCACAGAAGCTATATTCACTCAAAACTTCTGATTCAGGATTTTGAAAGATGATCAGTTTTTTTCCTAGTAAAATCATCTCAGAAGTAATGACGTGGCTTAAAGAGGGGCTGAAACCCCTTGATATAAAGTTCAGTGTGAAGAAAAAGGCTTTGCAGGAAGCCCCTCTTCACCTGTGCACTGATCTAGGTTCAGCATGAAAGGAATAAATTAGAGAAGTCTCCTGTTTCTTTGCCTTGTTGTGATACAAAAGCGAATGAATGCTCAGCCAAGCACAAAGAACTCATTGGCTGAGCATTATGAGGACACTCTGCATGATCTATTCCAAGCTCTGCTACAATTATTGTGACTAAAGGCTGAGAAATTTAGCACAACTGAGACTAAGTGATAAATAATGCTTAAGCATATCTGCTTCCTGCATTAAGGAGACAGACTAAAGAGTTAATAATGCCTCTGATCAGCTTTTAATAGCCTCTAGATGCTTTCACACAATAAATAGATCTGTTGTGAAAATACTCTGGAACACAGTGAAATACCACATGCATTGTGCCCTTTAAAATGCTTTAAATAGCACAATTATAGATTTAAAGATCGTAATTGATTTAAATTGGTGGTGGAATGTAAAATTTTATATGATGCATGAAACCTCTTAAGGCTTTAAAACTGTAATTATCTTTGTCACTCTCATATTGCACCCCAAAGCTTTTCTTTTAATGATTTAGACGTTACGGAAAATAAATGAAATGTTCCTGTGGATTGCCAAACAAAATGCCAGGAGAAAACCCACACGGGGCCGTACCTTTGGGAAGGAGAGGTAGTCAGGGTTTGGCTGAGCCCTGAATTCCCAAAGCTCAAAGCAGAGCAGTAGCTGATGGGTGGGGGTGCCCTGTGTTGATGATTCCACACCACTTGGAGTGCATTGCTCCATCTACACCACACAAAGCTCAGCAGACACTGTGTGTACAACCAACCTCTGCTGTGCTTACACCAGAGCAGGGCAGTTGTGGGTCCAAATCAGAGACAAGGCTTTAAACAGGAGTTTAGGGAAGTTTCCCAGTGTCAGAGAAACTAATTAATGATGCCCTTCTCCGTGGGCAAAGGCTACAGGACAGATTTCAAGCATCTCTCGTGTTTCTACATGAAACAGTCACCAGACACAAGACCTACAGAACAGTTGCTGTCCCCTCTCCCTCCTGGCAGCTCTGTGGCACAGTCTGTACGCTGGAGGCTGGAGAATTCTACCTGACACACACACCTGTGTCTCCTCTTTGAAAGGCTTCTACAAAATTTCCAGCTGCTTGAGTAAATGCAAAACACAAAACTCAGCCACAGAAGAAGAGGACTCCTGGTTGGAGTAAAGCACAACAATTCCAAGACTAAAGATTTAATGCAGAGTGGAGTAAAAACCAGACCCATGTTGCAGGGTTAACCACTGATCCTCATGATAGGAGACTCTGATGCTGTTTGAAGCCTCTAGACATTGTTTAATACCAAAACAAAAACTACGTATAAGTAGCTAGAAAGAAGAACGTTAACTCAAGAAAGATTATTTCACTTTATCTGACCCATATTTGGCAACTTAAATCAATTTAATGTAGCAAAGCTCCCTCTAGTACAAGAGCAAGAAAAAGTCGTCTCAAATCTGTTTATATTCCTCCAGATGTCGATGCTGATACCAGTGCACAAACAATGAAGTAAACAATTAAGAATTTCTTTTAACTTCTGCTGCTTTAGAAATCCAGGGAAGAGAAAAAAAAAAAAACTCCGCGAATCAATGAACTAAAAATGGATCGAGTCACTAGAAAAAGAGATTGTGTTCAAGCTAAGAGGATATTACCAACAATAGGTGGTTAAAAATGGAATTAACAACTAATAAAAGTGGTGAAGCATATCCTTTTAAAGAGCAGTTTGAAAGGCTTTCCATTAAAACAACAACTTCAGTCACAAACCTCTAGGTAAAACAATTAATAGTTATGTTTGTGGGCTTGCAGGGGCCAATTAGCTCTGACTCTGTATTTATGAGTTCCCATTCCCAGCGGGACAGGTACCAGAGTTTATTTTGGTGACGTGTGTTTCACAAAGTTATACCTCAGAGTAAACCCTTGATATATAATCTGACATTTTCCCCCCCCAAATTGACAGAGGAAATGTGGCACATTTAACACTCATTATGACCTCAGTGAAGGACAGACACGTTCAGGCTGTTGGGAAGCAGGATCATTCCAGCAGCAGAAAGATCAGCAATTAACACGAGGTGAGAATGATTTGCTGGAAAAATACTGTTTATGCCTTTGAATTTTTGAGATATTAAAGGAAAACACTGATATTCTTCTTCATAATACATTGTTGGCACAAATCAGGTCGTGTGGAATATTCCAAGGGCTTTTTAGAAAGTATATGGAAAATAAGAACGTTGTGTTTTCACAGCCCCACACAGTGATGCTGTTTGTATTTTGATGGGAAGCAACCAGTAGCTGAAAAATTAAATGAGTCCAATCATTTGAGAGAAAAAGAAAATTAATGCCATTGCCATTGATCAGATTGCAAAGTACATTCATTGATTATTTACATTTGCTCTCTCTTGATGAACATTTAAACTTGTTGGCTGAGGTTCCAAGTGTAGCTAAATGTTCTTTTTTCTTTGTTTTTTTTTTTTTTTTTTTTTTTTTCTTTTAACAGCACAAATGAAGAGAAAAAGGGAATCTATTAAAAGAGTACTGCTCCAGTATAAACTCGGAGATACTAAGGATGATGAGTGTGTGGGGGACAGCACAAGACAACAACAAACAGAGCAGCAGCATGTGCACACACATGAGCATGTGAAACAGCAGAAGCAATTCTGTGTTCAGGGAAGAAGAGTGGCAGGCAAGGACTGCAAATTAAAGAAGAGAAAAACGTGCCATTTTCACTGCTTATGTGCTCATAACTTGAGAAAAGCTCGTGCTAAATTAAAAAAAAATAAAAGGAATAAATATATAATTTAGCAGAAAATGATGTAAAAGCTTAGGGGAGACCAATGAGATGGAAAAGGTGTGCTGAGCTGTTGATTCTATTCACCAAATTACTGCTTCCCTCATCTTCCAGGAATCCTTGGTCTGTTTATGCACATAATGAACTGATTTTTTCCCCCTCCAGATAAAGATCATGAGCAGTTAAGCCCTTATTCTGAACTGATTCTGGCATTAAAGCCACTACAGCTAAAGTTGGGACAGAAAAAGATATGTAAGTATAGGATACACTGCAGAGAATGAAGATATTCAAGTAGAGAAATTCCACCTGAGGGCCAAATTTGTCTTGTGTAAAATTGTGTGAATCTGAATTACTTTAAGCCAGTGAGTTTGGTTAACTTGCATATTTGCTCAAACAGAAGTTGGCTTTTAGACATTATTTCTGCTTTGCCCTGGGTACTGTGGAGTGTCCTGAGCTAGTGGAGCTTAAGGGCTGCACTGCCAGCTGGAAAGGTGGGGTTTAAAACCCACACTCAGGGAGTTAAATGCACTGTCTTCATTTTATACACTGGGAAACGGAGATGAGAAGGGAATTTCAAACAATATCTGACAGACTTGACCCGTTGGGAGTTTCAGTCCCCCAGGCTGCAGTGCAGGACCTCCTTTGGGGATTGTCCAACACAGCCACCTGAGGCTGTGGGAAGTCCAGAGCTTTGGAAAACCAGGTGCTGAGGACAAAGTGGATAAAAGCAAACCAGAGTTGTAACACTGAGTTCAACCTGAGTATGACATGAGCAAGGCAAGCACGGCCTCTTACTGCCATGTCTGACAAGGTACTTGCTATGGGAAAAGAAAGGAAATTAATATAATTTCCAGCCTCTTTTGGATTTAAACATTTGGTCAAGGCTTTCAGAAAAAACCTCCTGCTATTTTCTTTACCCCCCACCACACTGTCATCCCTTTGTGAGTGCTGCACATGATTTACCAGAGCCTACCTGTCTAAATGATGAAAATGAGAAAGCTTTTACCAAGTATGTATATCATAGAAATGTAACTATTACATACATTGTACTGAGTGTTTTTTATCCAGCTAAATAACAGTAAGACCATTAATATGAATGCTCAGAGCAGGGGTCTGCCTCAAAATCCACAAGATGAATAACAAATCATAATACTGGCAAAGCAAAAAACACCCTTGTAAACCATCCCTTTCTCAGAAGCCTTTGAAGATACCTGTGGGCATTTCACAGATGATTTAAAGTCCAGCCTGAACAAAATCTATGGGGTTGTGGAATAATGTACTGTGGACAGTAAAGGAACCCCCACTGTTTAAAAGTAGCCTGGAAAATAAACTCCAGAAAATATATGGTAAGAAACAACCCTGGACAAGCTTGGTGAGTGTGCAGGTAAAACCTGGAAAATGCCAAGTTCTTTTTCCTAAATAGTATTAATCTGAAATCTTGACATCAATAAAATGAGTGTGGGTTTTACCATTTATTTAATCAAAGGCAGGATTTAATTCTCTAGTTTTGTGCTGTCCCAGTGAAAGAAGTTGGTAACCCAGCTGACTTCAAAGAAGAAATGTGTTTTTACAAATTATAACTGATTTTAACTAAATAAGTATTTTAAAGGAACCTTTGAAAGTATTTGCAATGTGTCTGAGCTGCCACTGATGTCTGTAAAGAAGCTGAACTTTCTGTAATTTGCCTTCCAAGTTTTCCACCTTTTTTGTCAATTCATTTATGAACTGAAAGAAAATGCTCTTCAGCCCTTCTAATGACTGACATCATCGAAGTTCCACGTGATATAGGCTCTCTAGTTGGAGAAAAAGGAGGACTGGATCAAGCATAACAAAATGTCTTTTGAAAAGGGGGAAATCAGGACAATAGAACAAAAGACATTTTTTAGAAATCCCATAACATGTGACATAGATGCACCTCAGAATTCACGATCAGAAAATACACATTATCACTAGGAAATAATATCACTACCATTCTGTAGTATGGTAAAAGTTTATACTTTCCAGATAGGGAAAAGTGGCCTTATTACTTCTGCAAGAGAACAACACTTCAAGCAAAATTACTGTTGACCATCTCCCCCTTGTTTCCTAGCGGGAAAATGGGCTACATTCCTATTTTAGGTGAAGGATATACCTGCAGACAAAATTTGGGAGAAGAAAACAGAAATGTATTTGCAAGTGCCTCACCATAGGCATTTAAAGGAAAAACAAAACAAAAGAGAAAAGCTTTGTATATGTAAATAAAAACTTTGCAAATGCTGCTGTTTTGGCTGCATTATAAACATGTCATCAGCAGAGCAACAGAAGGAGTCTAAAATTAGCCCAAAGCAAGGGGGTCAGTTTGATATTTTTAAATTAGCATGAAAAATAAGACTTTATTTCTCAGTATTTAAACTACAAGGAATCTATTGCACGGACAATAGTTGATACAGATAAGATCAGAGAAGCTGTGGCTGCCCCATCCCGGGAAGTGTCCAAGGCCAGGTTGGACAGGGCTTGGAGCAACCTGGGCTAGTGGGAGGTGTCCCTGCCCGTGGCAGGGAGTGGAACTGGACTGTCTTTAAGGTCTATTCCAACCCAAACCATCCTGGGATTCCCTGATTCTAAGAAAACTCCTAAATGAAGAGACTATCCCAGGATGTTCCCTTCAATACACGTAATTCAAGCATGTGCAGCATTGGCCACTCTGTATTTCTGTTTGGTGGCTTATTTGGCACGAGAGTTCTATGAACAAGCAACTCCCTAATAACCTTTCCTAGATTGTTCTGTAAACTAAATTATTCTATTCAGTCTATTATTCAACCACCAACCCACAAGCCAAATTTCCTCTTCCGGGGGCTGGTAAAGGATGATTTCTTCTTGTCCCTTTTAAGAATCTGGATGTTGGACAATGAGACCAGTTCTAAATTTAGCTATTTATTCAGAACATAAAGCCCATCTCTCTTCTCTTTCTTTACCTGTTTTTTTGTTTACAAAGGGAACAAGAACTTCCCTAGATTGCAGTCCCATGGCTTCACAGTAAGCACTCCTTACAAAATTGCATTTTAAATATATTTATTGCCTCCTATGTTAAACTCTTCCAAGGAAGAAACAACTGGCCTAAAAGTTTGTGTCTTGCTTGCTGTACACCCCCAGTGACCCCAGCTCATCTATTACACTGCCAAAAGAAGAATCAGCCTCCAAACCCATTTGTCTGCTGCAGTACTAGGTCTTTTAGGTTGCAAACGGAACAGATTTTTATTTAAACCCCCATCTAAGAGTGTCATTATCCACAAATCTGCTCATAAATGTTTTGGCAACTGACAAAAAAAATTAACTTCAGAAGAGGAAGCCATTAGGATGAAAACATTTCAAATCATGTCATTCATCAGATCTCTGCTCATCCAACAAAACTTGCTTTTGTTACAGGCAATTGTGGTGCTTAATCTCGGTACTTTTCAGCAACACATTTTTCTGATTAAAAATCCATAATCATACTGGCAGTAGTTAGAGATAGAAAAGACCTATTAGTTCACTAAGCCCAGCTCTCTTCCACAGCAAAATATAATCCCTGGCAGGAAGTCTTTTCAGATATTAAGTTGATCCAGAGCTTAGTTTTAGCCAGGGGACTGAATATGGAGATCTGAACGTGGGTGTCACAACATGTGGAATTTAAAGAGCTGCAATGGCTGACCTTTTTCTAGTTGATTTGTGCAGCCTTCCCCCCTTTTCTGATCTGTGCAACCACAGGACTGAAGCTCAGCAGTTCTATGTCATGCAGTGGAAAAAGGTGTGGGAAACCCCCTGTCAGGCCTGGGACCAGGAGCATTGGAGAGGTGTCACCCTAAACACTGTCACAAGACAACCTCCACCTACAGCATCTGGGCTTGTCCCTTTGCTGCAGGTGAGGTGAGCCTGGGAGGCTGCACTGAGGTTCCCCCAGTCTCACCTCACTTCCAGGGACACAAGTGCTGGAAGCCACTGAGGGTGATGAAGGGTGGGGACACACAGATGAGAGAGTAAAATGGCAAAGAGGAAGGTGAGGAAAGGGATGCTGAGACGGGGAGGGAGAGGCTTGTTGGGAATTCTTTGCTGGAGCTTGAAGGTGATCCTGACACTTACAGAGAGTAAAGGGTGTGGAGTCCCCATCCCTGGAGGTGTCCAAGGAGTGGCTGGATGTGGCACTCAGTGCTCTGGGCTGGGGGACAAGGTGGGGGTCAGGTACGGGTTGGACTGGATCTGAAAGGGCTTTTCCAACCTTAAAAGTGATCAGTTCAGTCTCAATCCTTGTTCCTCTCCCATGGTATTTTAATGGCATGGTTTGATCTGCAGAGGATTCCTTTCCCTAGTCCTGCCCTGCTCTGTGCAAAACCACCTCACATAATTGGTATTAAGCACCCAGGTCATGACATTCTCTCTGCTCATGTCACAGTTACAGACACAGCATCCATCCCCTGCACACAGAGCTGCTACAGAAGAGACAATAAAACACCCTGCTGCTACCAAAATATCAGCAGCAGCTCAGCTGAACCAGAGAGGGGGGGAGGTGGAGATGAAATCTTCTTTTAATTACATTTAGAAGTGAGAAATTAAAGTAGGAAAAATAAAGAAAATCCCTTTTGCTTGGAAACCTGATAGTCAAAGAAATTTATAAGGAGGTTGTTCTTCCAGTCACCTCCATCTCCATAAATCCATCAGCACTGAAAGGCTGTTCCTGACCTGCACTCACCCTTTTTAATTTAGGCTTCTCGATGGGGATATGCTCCTTTAAACATCTACAAGAGCTTCCTCTTCACCTTACCATTCTTATATGATGGTTTCTGTACAATTAAGGAATTATGAAGGCCCACATAAGTGTGTTATTGAATTTATTAGCCATATATATCAATACCATTCAAAGGATTTAGCCCTATGTTTCACTCTAAGTATGTGACTGCTTATGTTAGCACAGACATTTAAATATTGCTTACAGATAATAATATTTTCGTAAAAAGAACACAAAACCCAAGCAAACAGAACCCCCCCCAAACTTTAAAGTAAAGAAATAAAATGAAATTCTATTCTAAAGTTTCATTAGAGGATTATTGCATAATAATACACATTTCTGCTCAGTGAAAAGCAGCTGTATTCATTTGAATAGGTACAGTGCAAATAAAATCAGAACCTTAATCTTTCTCTCTACCACTCTCATCTTATCTCCAAGGTTTCCTCCTCCATCCTTTTGTTTTCTGAATGGAAACACAAGACAAAAATATTTGGCCTGACAAATTCTTGCACACAGGTGGCCTCCTCACAGGGCATCACTGAATTCAAGAAGGATCCAAAAAGTGGGATATTTGCCCCTGAATTCTCATTTAGAGGGTTAGAGGAAACAACCTGATTTGTTACTCTTCAAAATCAGCACAAAATTCCCCCATATGTTGGTTCTCAAGTATCACAGGAAAAATTCAAGGTAGTTTTATGAGCCCAAATGAATCAGTCAGTCAAAATAAAAAAAGTTTAAATTTGGTGCTGTGAAATTTATTACATTTTAAAATTATATAGCAAATAGGGAGCAGTTTTCTTTTAGGGTCTAAAAACTCTTTAAACTACTTTATGATTCAATAATATAACAATCAGAAGAAAAACATGATGGGATATTAATCCCCCTACCTAACTATATGTTTTTTAATTTGGAAAATTGCAATCAGAAAAGGAAAGATGGAAATGCAACAGCTATATTGAAGCTGATCAGAAGAATTCTTTCCATAAAGGTTAAAACCAGATAATTACTTTCTCAGGAAATCACTAAAATGTCATGATTTTTCTGCTTTGTTTTCAGGGAAGTTTTATGATGCACCCTTCTTGCCACTTAGCAATGAAACAAATGAGGTTAGATGGCAAAGATTATGAAAGAAATTAGCAATAATGAGTCCAGTAACTAAAAACATTAGTAGAGAAAATTGAGTTGACCTTACTTTTATAATTATTCACTTTCTTAATTGTTTTTTTTTCGGGAATAATTGGAATGAAATTAAATAACACAAAGTACAAGCCTCACATGTGATCATGTGTTTGGCATAGATTAATAACCTTCCCCATCACACAATGCATTGCCCATTCTGGAGGTCACCTCTGGGCAAATACCTGTTCTGAGCTGTGACCCCTTTCTCTTCTAACCCTTCACTGCAGGATTGATACCCCCTGGCTTCCCACCAGCCATCATCAAAGGCTTGTAAAGTAGAATATTTTATATGTGCAGTCATCAGTCAGGAGGTTGGGAGGTGGATTTTAAGGATATTCACTGTGGGGTGTCTCTGGTTCTGCAACCAGCTCCAAAATAATGTGGTTTTTGGCCAATTCTTTTCAACTACATCAATGGAGCAAAGTGAAAGTTTACCACCTTATCAGAACTGTTCCCTAGTGGACTCCTTAGGTAAATGTGGGGAATTTTATCCTCTCCTGGCAAATAATAGATCTGTCCCACCACAGCCTGGGGAAAGACTGAAGGGCAGCAAGTGCCACCCTACACCCACTGGTGTTTGCAGAACCCATTCCTGTGTTATCAAGTGAAACATTACATTTAGTTCAGTCAGTTAATAGAAGATAAAACCTGAATACTTCTCAAGTTCAGGGTTACAGCCCCTAATATTTATACATCAGACAACTTTGACGTCCAAAGCTGAGCCTCAGTGTGTGTGATACCAATCCCTCTCACCTCCTGAGCGTTTCTTTTCAGAACTGCATTCCCCAAGATGAATATCAGACCACCCAGAATTCCATGGAACACACAATTTTACAACAAAGGGAACAAGGGCTCTTGTGAAATCGGATAAAATCTTGCAGAGCATTAAAATGCTGAAAGCAAAACTCAAGGAAACCTTCCCTTCATAACTGTATGAATCTCTTCCTTCTCCTCTTTGTTCTTTACCTTCCTCCATCTTTGAGATACAGGATTTGCAGATGGTTGATATTAAGAAATTAAGGTGTCTAAACCCTCATACTTTACTATTATTGTCAGTGCCTTGTAAATGAGAACCCAGAGTAAAGCAGCTGAGAGATGCACTCTCAGGTTACACACAAATCCACAGCTGAGCAAAAAAATCAAAGTTAGAGCTCCCAAACCTATCCTCCGGCTCCAGGATTGCCCCAAAACAATTCCAAAAGGGTTAAGGGCTTTTTTGAGTGAATGGGTCAGACTCTGAGCCCACCAGTTTGGAATCTCAAACTGGTACCCAGGTTGGGTGTGTGTGTTTTTTTTCCTGAGTTTTGCTGGGAACTTCAGTGTTGATGCAGATTCAGCATCAGCAAAGCAGATCCCAACCCACTCCTGTGAACTAAATTCCAGTTTCATACAGCTCTTGTCCTGTGTTTAAATTCAATTTAAAAAGCAGGTAAAGTGATTGCTGCTGTGCTGAGGTACATGGTGTGGTTGATGCATTACCTCACACTAAGTTCCAAATGGGGAGGTGGGAATTAGTGCACTCCCTCTCCAATTATTCCTCCTGCAGAAACACACACAGCTCAGCAGAGGGACATGTCCCAAACTTGCCATGGACAAACAAACTCAATAGTTGAGAGGATGTAAAGGTAAAAAGTGGCCTTCTGCATGCTCAGGTTGTTTCCTTTATCAACAGACCTAAACACTGATATTTTTTTTTTCTTGAAAGCTAAACTTGCAACATAAAAAACAATACCTTGTTTACACTGACATAACTTGTAGCATAATTTGTATAAAATAATGAAACCAGTATCCCATGACACTCAGCCATATCCAACACAGAATTTTTCTTTTCCTAAATAATTCCTTAATTTTAAAATTGTCTACATCTAAATCCATATGTGCAGTTCCAAGGTAGTCTTTTATCTTTCTGTGGTTACTCCATATTATGAATATATAGTTACACAGAAATTTAACAAACATAAACCAGCTTATTTAAACAAGTATTACATGCTGCCTGCTGATAGCAAACTCATGAAGTCTCATTAAAAAATGTATTAAAGCTGTATTTGTCCATTCCTATTTACTATAACTGAAAAAAAAAGGGGACAAAATACATTTCAGCCATATTTGGTATGAGTTCATAACATCCTGACCCATAACATTTGTGGATTTCATTCCATTCATTTAGAATGATTTCTAACACACAGGCAGCAAGTTAAGGACTGCAAGGAATCCAAATGATCAGCAGGCATGCAAGATTTCTCAAGAGACAGCTTTCAAACATCACATTAGGTATATTTTCCTTTAGGAACTGTACATAAAAAAAAATGAGATCTAACGACTCCATATTTCTCCAAAGAAGACAGGCTTACTCATGTTGTGAAATCAATGGACTCACGTCTCCCCAAAAGGGCAGGTTCTGTTCCCTGCAGAAATTCAATCTCAGGCCAAATTGCAGCATTTCAACCAATTCCAGTAGCCCCAGGCCCAGCGGGACCAGAGCCAGGAGAACGTGGCTCAGACCCACCTCAGACATGTTCATCACTCCCTCCCCTTCCTTCTCCTCACACCACTGTGCCAACCTGTTTCCCTCCTGGCACAGGGTGGCACAGACCCCACAGAGCTGCTGCCCATCATCTTTGCTTGAGTGGTGGGAAGGACTGAGGAAGGGGAGAAGGGCACAGCAGCAGACATGCACTGAGCTGGAGGGTGCTGGCAAGGCTGAAACAGCTCCCAAAACATACACTGAAGCCATGAGAGTTTTAAAATAATGGGTTTTGTCCATTCACCTTTGCCCAACATATGGCTTCCCAACTACCTCTCCTCCTCGGTGCCATGTCCCTTGTGGCTCCCCATCCTAAATTTCAGGTTTTGTCCCTTGCTGGCTGACTCTGCTTTCTCCTGCTCCCACCAGCAGCTCCACCTACGTTTCTACCTCTCTTTGTTCCATTCTTCTGTAAAGCACAAGCCCAGGTCTCATAAATCCTCTGTCTCTGCTCCTTCTTTATATCTAATGGCATTCCTTTCCTTTCACCATTTCTCGTTCCCCAGCAACGCAGGGCTCTTGCCCAGTCCCACTCATGAACACTTTGGCCATTCCATTTGCTGTTATTCTTTAATCTTCTCTCTACTCATAATTTGAGTGGTTTCCTCCTCCTCCCCCAGCATTAAGTTTACAACTTTTAACACTCAGCTCAGTGCATAAGAAAATTGCTGTTGTCTGGGGGCTGGAACAGAAGTTGAAAAGAACAGATATCACTGGTTTTATTCTCGGTAAATCAGAATTACCCTCCAAGCTCTATTACAAGGGATCACAATTAACCTTTTATTAATCAACCTTTATAAAGAACATATCTTCATTTTCCAAATGAAGGGAAATGCTTCACTCAGTCCCCAGGATTGATTTACAACCAGTAATGCTGTGGACTCAACAATCAGAGACTGCTGACTACTGAGAACAATGAACTTGTTAGTTAACAGAATTAACAGTGCGTTGTTTAACTATAATGACAGCAATAAAACAGGAGATGTGAAGTTGATACAGTCACAACTGAATCATAATGGATGAGATATTTACGGCAAAGCTGTTAAAACATTGAATAAAATATGGGAAGAGCAAAAGCAGATGTGATTTTATTCTTCAGAGCTGAAGCTTGTAAAGTATGAGATAGCATGAGTAATAATCACAGGTTCTAGTTCACAATGCATTAATAAATATTGATATGGTGCCAGTGCTGAAACTTTCCAGATACCGAAATAAAGTGAGAAAGCATGCTCTTGCATTATGGATTGCTAAGTTTAAATTGTAAGGCCCACATGGCAATCTCTTCATTATGATATTACACCCCCCTACACTATCTCACACACGTACACCTCTTTATTTAGGGCCCGAACCAGCACTTGATTTGCCAGTCACCAGTGTTACAGCTCCCACTGCTGCAGGTACATCCCCCAGAGCACAACTGACAGGAGGGAGCACAGAAGGGCTCTTTATCTATTTTAGGGCAGAGTCATCCACCCAGGCTACAATGGTTTGGGAGGAGAGTTTGGGCAGACCCAGCTGACTCTGCTCTGGAGCATGTGAGGCATCGCTGATGGTGGGATTCCAGGGGAAAGGGCTGATGACCTACCCTGGGTAGTAACACTCCAGCTCCTCCAGCCAAACCCTAAAGCATCTCCTGCCATGATCCTACATAGCTACTGATGACACCCTTTTTTTTCCACAGGGGTAGTATTTCTAGCTCGAATAATAATCACATCCTGCTCAGACACCAGGTTTTCTGGCTGCAGTTTCTCACACAAGTTAAGGTGGTGTAAAACCAACATAAAGCTAAACAAGAAAAAAGAAATTACTGTGGATCTGAATCAGTTTCCCTCATACCTGCTCAGACACATCTGTGCTGGCATGGCCTCTGCCAGCTAATGCCTGTTTGCATACATAAAACGCTCCACAAGTCTGCACAGACCTTCTTGTTTTGTTTTACTGCAAATACATTAATCAGCCTAAATGACTATTTCTGCATGACTAAAGGACAGGCACAAACCAACATTTTCTCCTTCCCACCGATTCCAACAAAGCCACTTGCTCACCTTTCTCCCTTCCAGCCTCAGAGCACAAGGAATGTGCTGCAGCGAGTTCACATCCCCTGTGGGGATCACCCACTGCACGTGCTTCCCTCGAGCTCAGCAGTGAGTGAAGGCTACACAAATTACCTGGTATTGTACATCACATATTGCAGAGACACAGAACACTGGAATTTCTCCACTCTCTGATTAGCACTCTGAAAGTGGATGGCAAGCACTTACTGCTGTGCGTGCCATCATCTCTGTGAAATGGCATAATTACATATTATTTGATTAATTTTCTAGAGATTTCCAGCCTAAACTCCTGGGAAAGGGAGGAGATATATATATATATCTACATCCATTCTTTCCCAGAATGGATATAATTTCCCCTTGAGTTACTACTATATACTATTTTTCATTAATCATCAATCTAAATCTCAAAAGAAAGAAACCATAACACCAAACCTCACTTCTCTGAACTAAAATCTCTCTCAAAGGACGTAATTTTCTGTTTCCAACCATGAAGCAGATTTACACTGGAACAACTTTATTGTGGCTGGTCAGATATAAGGAATGTACTGAAGAGCCAACAGCTCACTTCTGGCCTGGGACTCTCCTGCAGTTCTAATCAACCTGATTTAGAAGGAAGGGGAGGAGGAATGGAATGAAGCTCCAAATAGAACTCATTTCTGTACTATTCCATGTAATTTGTTCTACACATGACTATTGTTCCTACAGCGTGGAGCCATCAGACGTGGATTCTGAAAACAGCTCTGCAACAGAATCTTTCAGGTTCTGCGTTTGTGCTTCTCAACATCTGCATGATTCCTACCCCCAGAACATGGCTCCCTACTACAACACTTTTGTGTGGTTTATATTATCTCTGAGCTATTCTGGGGCAAGTCTGCAGGGATCACACTGGCTTGGTCCCACACACCTCGAACCCCCAGAACCTCTCACACCAGACCCTCCTCCACACACCCAGAAAACACCCCCACCCACTCTCCTTTATCCCATCAGGAGTTCAGAGTCCTGGTTCAGACAGGAGTCTGCAGTTGCCATCATAACACTGTGCTGTTGGCACTGTCAGCTCCCAGACCTGCTCCTTAAGGTCCAGTAATGCTGGTTTGAGCACCTTCCCCTCCCCTGGCCAGAAAGTCTCTCTGGAGTAGGTGTTGGCTCTTAGACTCAAAGCTTTCTGTGCTGAATGCCCCTCTAGCAAAGCAGTTGCTACTAATTTTAACCTTCTCAGAAGTGATAATTCCACAGCCCTGGCAAGGCAGCTCAGTTCAATTCAAAAAGTCTTCCCTGCACCTGACACAGGGCCTTGGAAAAACAACCTTTATAGTGGAAATCTCCTCTTCCAAGACTGGGGTCTTGCAGCCAGACCTTTTTCTTCCCCACGCCCTGCTGCAATCCTCCACTTTCTAAATTCCATCTCAGTACCTTTGAGATGAACAACAGATGAGGTTCTTTTGTAACAGAGGTCATAAGCCTTTCAGGAGGGATAGTTCTTTACTTTTTACAGAGCTTAGGATGACTAGGCACCTGCTCTGATGAAGGTCTGTAGGTTGCT
Organism: Pipra filicauda; assembly: GCF_003945595.2. NCBI lineage: Eukaryota > Metazoa > Chordata > Aves > Passeriformes > Pipridae > Pipra > Pipra filicauda. The sequence goes on from NW_024103874.1 coordinate 178,655, forward strand.
CAGAGCACAAAAAACCAATAAAAATTTCTCAGTAGCAACTTAGAATCACAGAATCGTTAAATTTGGAAAAAACCTGTGAGATCACCAAGTCCAACCTTTGCCCTAATACCACCGTTCCCACTAAACCAAACACTTCTTACAAACGTTCACAAACGCAGCCTTAAAAAAAAGCACTTGGCTGATGGTACAGCAAGATCCACACCAAAGCAATGAAACATGAAACAAATCATACAAGTTGGCATCTGATGTGAAGTGGCACCAGTCCCCTGCACCCAAAGTATCTGCAGTGACTCGAGTGAGCTAAGGATGGAGCCCTGAGACTTTTGGTCTGGCCTAGACAGTGAGGCTGGAAATTCTGCAGTGCAGGAGGGAAATTAGAGCTGATGTTCTTGATTTCTTCAGTTGTATCTGCAATTCAGGTGGCTGCATTCAAATGTCTTTTCACTGTCACCTGAAAGCAGAGGACCCAATTCCAGAGAATCCAAGGGTACCTGTTACAGCACTCCACGTTCACGTGTGAGCAGATTTGAAAACAAAATACTGTAACCTGCTCTGAAAACATCCCAGTTGTTTCCCCAGATCTTCCTTGAGGGTCTTCACATCTTTAATGCGATTAGTCTGACCCACACCTCTTCAGAATCAATGCTGTTATTGATGTTAAACTGCAGTGGCTGATTTAGATTCCTATGACATATGGACTCCTGTCCACCAGGTACTCAGCTGCAACCACTAAAGTCATTCCACTTAGATCTCAGCTCCAAATAGAGTATTAGGGATAAACGGTCAGTGCTTTAATGGTCATTTCACACTTCATCATCAACTCATCCATTCTCTGCATGTGCCACTTAAGTCTTCCATTCTGTTCCCTCAAATATATCATAGTGAAAATGAACGTGACAAAACAAATGCTGAAAAAAAGCAACCTTTGCCTGTTGTTGGTGGGTTTTTTTCCCCTCTAACTAAATGGCGAATTGTCCCATTATACTCATTTCCTGCAAAATATGTATCTCCAGGACCTTCAGTGCAGCAAAGCAAAGCACTGCCACAGTCATCTTCTGTGTGGAGTGCTTCTGTTTTACATACTGACACGCATTTTAACATGAAAAAGGTCAGAGATGGAAACAGCACAGCTTGTTGCTGTGACAGCAGACATTTAACAGAAAGACTTCTGGACACACTACAGTTTAAAATAATTTAGTAAAATAATTGCCATGATTGATTTTTTAGGTCCCTGAGTTCATACCACACACTTTTGTGTGACAACTCCCTTCAGTGCTGTTTTTTCTTTTTTCTATTTTTTTTTCTCTCCAGCAATGACAAGAAATGCATTTCAAATAAGTTCTGGGTTGTTGTCAAAGTTTGATCAGATTCACAAACTCCACCATCATTTGTTGTCTAGGACCAGTCTAAGGAGCTGTTGCCAATCTTTGTACAACACTGGCAGCATAAGGCCAGCAGGAAATCACCCTGTTAAACGAACTTTTGATAGCCTGCCCTTCTCAGCCCACTTTTAAGGAATGCAACACTTGCTTTTGCTGCAAACACAGGCATTGCTACAGCAATGGCCACATCAGGACTGCAGAGTACATCTGCTCCAGAAAACAATTAGTGTAGATATTACAAGTGAAAGCCAGAAAGGATTATGTTTGAGGGAGAAAAGGAACTGTGAGACACCAGAGAAATAAGCAAAGCTGTTGAACTTGGGAGAAGCACAAAGTCCATTCCATATAATACTCGTTAAAGCTAATTTAGGCACAACAGTACCCACAAAACTAACTGTCACACAGAGTTACAAGCCAGGCTTGCTCCACGGTTGATGGGGGAAAGCAGAGATGTCTGATGACAGTTCAGTGCCCTTGTGAACAAACATCAGCTGATCTTTGGAGAGTGATTTGGTGCAATCCCAGAAGGAAACCACCTAAATGTACTGCAGGAAATATGGGTACAGTGGTCATATCAAGTGCATAATATGGCACATATGTAATGATTCAGTGCTGCAAGGCAGATTTCAAAATATCAACTCAGAAAGCCCAGTCCTTTCCAAGGGGAGAATTAGTAGAAGAGATTATCATATTTAGGATAAGTGTGTAACAGAGCATTCATCATAAAAGCAGGAGAAATTGTTTCTAGTGCAGTTCAACAAGGAGGTTCAAAGCTCCCCTTTCCAGAGGTGTCTGATTGTCAAAGCCTGAGCTTTAAGCTTTATTCACATCTCTCCTCACTCTTTGTCTTCAAAACCACCTTATTTGGGAGCAAGATGTCCAGCCTTACTTTGGCATGGTCTGATTATTAACCCCCTGTAATAAGCTCTGTCCCTTGCACACATTTATTTTAAAAAATCATGTTTGGTCTGAGACACAGTCCTAATTAAGGCAGCAAAAAGGAATCACATAGTAGGAAAAAAAAACTGGGGAACTTTAAAAAAACCCACAACACAAAAGATCTTTGGTAAAAAGTAAACAAGATTGACTGAGAACAATGTGCAGAGGAATCAGAAATCTAAACCCAGGTCATAGCACAAATCTCCATTAGAAAGAAATCAAAAGGGATTTTGTTTTCATTTTTAAGTGTAAAAATCATATTTGTTAAAAATAAAATCCCCATTCTGATGTCTAGTCTGGACCTAAGAAATTAAATGTTTTATTTAAACATAATTTTCTTCAAGGATAATTCAGTAAAATTCTAAGTAGATGTATATTAAAAGAAAAAGAAAATATTTGAGTTTCACTTTTCTCAAGCAGCACATGTTGGCTCACAATGGTCAAATGCTGTTCATGCATATCCATATGAAATAAAATAGTACAGGAATGCCAAAGATGGCCAAAACTGCTCTCAAGCCTCGTACAGTCTTTTTTTTTTTTTTTTCTAGAGGACAAAAAGCTTTAAAAATAGATTTTTAAGTCATAGTTAAAACTACTGTTTTAAAAACAGCTGTAACATTAGATGAAGTAGATTCACTATAAATAAAACTTATTTTGAGATATATCTAAATTAAAATCCCAGGTCCTGCTGTTGATGTCAGGACTTCAAAGGGTGAGAACACCAGCTCTGGAGTTTGCAGCTCTGTCTCTGCTGCACCCACAGCCTGCAAAAGCCAGATTTCAAAACAACACAGGAAGAGTGGTTTGCACAGAGACTTTTCCCCCGACCATGAGATCATCGAATAACACAATCCATCCTTCTGCTTTACAAACATCAGCCTCAGCTGTGGAAAGCATTTATGTGGGTAAAGGAAAGTGGGAGGTAAAGTCCTTTTCTGAACAGAGAGGATTCCTTGGAGAGGGTTTACATGACAGCCTAGACTAATATTGATGTTTGATTTTACCTTTTTCTACTGTGCTAGTCATCTCATATATGGATTGGAGGGACATTCTCTCTTCTCCAGTCCTCCTGATTTGATGTGATGAGGGAGATGATGGATCAGCCCTTTCCTTGACACCAAGGGGGTGTATCCCTCCCTCTCTTCCTTGCTGTTCCTCTGCTTGTCTCTGACTGTGCCACATCTGTCCCAGAATCTCAATGTTCCACTACTAAATAGTTGTTTTTCAAACACCACACAAGAGTGGGAATATCACTGAGCACATATATAAGTGTATATATACAGGAGTAATGGGACAAAACTGGAAGAGGAAAAATTTAGGTGAGATATTGGGAAGGAATTCTTCCCTGTGAGGGTGGGGAGGCCCTGGCACAGGTTGCCCAGAGAAGCTGTGGCTGCCCCATCCCTGGAAGTGTCCAAGGCCCGGTTGGACGGGGCTTGGAGCAACCTGGGCTAGTGGAAGGTGTCCCTGCCCATGGCAGGGGGGGCTGGATGAGCTTTAATATCCCTTCCAACCCAACTCATCCTATGATTCCGTGTTGCACAAAGTTCAGCTACGGCTCTGGAAAATTGGAACAGCAGTTTCCTGTTGGAAACACAAACCCAAGGCACCCGATTGCCACATCCTGCTGAAGTACCAAGACTGCACAGCCTCTACTTTAAAGCTAAATTAGAGTTTGTTCACTTCAAAGGCACAACACAGCCAATTTGTGATAGTGTTGCTCACGCAAACTATTACTGATATGAAACGCAATACTCAAATGTACGTGGAAGCTTTTGACTTCTCTCTCGTTCTTGGTACACTTAATTTTGACAGCTCTAAACAAATGTCAAACTTGCTTTCAATTTCCTCCCTCTCCCTCCCCACACTTTGTGCTGGTGCATTGCTAACAGAATTAAAACTTGAAAATAGCCTTAGGCTCTCTAACCACTTCTGAACGGTACTGGAGCCTTTTGTCTATTTCAGAATAAAAACTCGAAGATACTAATTTTGCCGTGTTTTTTAAATAATAAACTAACAAATGTTCATGGCTAAAATGGGCTGTAAAACGCAAAGAACAAAAAAAAAAAAAAAAGAAGGAATGAAAAATGGATGCCATATTGCAAAGGAAAAAGAGTTAGATTGTCATGAATCTGAAAGGAAATCAATAGGACAACTTTGGAGACCCATTTCAATCTGTTGTTGACATTGTTTTCTAGTAGTAATTTTCTCAAAATGTTAACAGTATTGAGTTTGCTTATTGATTCTATTATTTTTGACCTTGCATTAGTGTGGGCTAATCTTACATGCCATAAAATTTCCTTTCACAGCTAAAATTATTGTATGGCTCTAGGGGAAAGTTCCAATCAGGTCACAGCCCCCTTAGGATTTTGATGAGCAGATAACTGGCAATAACGAGTTATTTTGGCTTTCTATGTACCTTTCTGTTGTTTACATTTTATTGCAGAGTTTAGGCGGCGTCTTCATACAAGTGATCAATGTATTGACTGAAATACCAAAATCAGAATGAATTGAGAAGTCAGCTCAGAGCAGCTGGATGGGTCCATCTCCACGGGAGTGGATGGTATGAACATACAGACGTGGAATGAGTGAAGCACATGTGTTCCTCCCCTGCCTGGGGATGTGGCTGCAGAGCATCACCAGCTGTTGCAACATTTATGATTCAGCAGCAAAAAGAGCAACTCCACCTGTCTGTCTACACCAGCAAGAACACACTATAACAAAGAGGATGAGAAGATAATCCTCCTGATATAAATTTACGTCATGTGTTCCAACACAGACACCTGTGGCACCTTATTTTCATTCCCTTGGACTTATGCATTAATTACAGAGCTATTATTTTTACTCAGGATTCCTGTATTAAGTGCTCAGAAGGGGCAGTGCTGAATTAATCAGCAGCTACTACATGGTTCAATAGTTTAGCACCATTACCAGGGGCTTAAATGTTTCTCAGAAGACAAACCCATTTGTTTCAGGGAGGATCTTCCAGAGACTCCTGGATGGTGAGTCTCTGAATTCTTCCCTAGCAAATGGGAATTTCAAGTTTCAAGCCACACTGAACTGACACTTAATGCTAAACTGGACATGTGTCTTTGCTAAAAATCTAATTTTGTGAGCAAACTGCATATCCATTTGGGGCTAAGCAGCTATTTTCATAGCACCACAAATAGTCTGACATTTTGAGTTCCTGACAGCTACAGTGGCTGTTCAGAAAGCACCCAAACAGCCCACAGTCAGGCTGGTATCAAAAGGAGATATTTTGGATTCTGCAAACTCATAAAGGTCTAGACATACCCAGATGTTCCTTGTAAAAGAAGTTTAACACCAGAGAAAAGACACCCAAAGATAGGCTAAGTGCCCTGCTTGAAGGCTGCATAGTATATACGTCCCCAGAGGAGAGAGCTGGAGGGAGATTTATTGTTTGAGGCTTTTAGCCTCAAGCTTAATTTTTAAAGGTATGTATTTCCCTAGAAACAAGATAGTTCCATTTAAAAGTCACAGGTGCCCTGAAGCTCTGCTTAGAAGATTACCTCAAATTTCATTTAATAACAGGCTTAAAACTGGAGTCAAATTATTTATTACAATGGGCAATATTTTTGTCTGTTTTTCCCTTATGGTCATCTTAGGTGCTAAAAGGGCTCAATAAAAATTAAAAATGATAGCAGCTTCTACTGTTCTGCTGATGAAGAGTTTTTCTTTGAACCATCTTTAAACCTGATATATAGTTCCAACCGAGCCTTCCATGTAATCCTAAAATAAAACAAGTAGCAGTTCATCCCAGTTTATCCCAGGCTAATGCACCCCAGCCTCGTGTTGTGTTTTTACAGTTTTGATGTGCCAATCCTGACAGCAGCAATCACTCTGGGAACACAAACCTGAGTTTGCACAAAAATCCAGTACTTACAACCAGGTAGAATACTCTGCAATGGTTTAAATTAAAGATTTTTGTACAGATAAGGTTTGGAAAGTTGATCAAGAAAGACATTTCAAAAAGCTGAAAGAGAGTTTTCACTTTCTGGACAATTTGGAAAATTCTGAAAGGTTCATCCTCTTGCTCTGTATTTTGATTAGTGGAAAAAAAACCCCAAATCTTTGTTCTAAAGAGAATCCTTAGAGATACACACACAGAAAAAAACTGGGTAAGAGGGTAAGGAATATATTCATGTGTAAAGGTTGCAATTGGAAAATAAAATTTAAAATAAAATGCAATTTTTTGACAGCGACAGTTTCAAAATGAGATTAGAATTGTGTTTAAAAAAAAAAAAGAGGTTTTTTTTTTTTAGAAACAGCTGTTGTTCTTTGTCCCTCATGAGTAGGATCAATCCACACACTTGCTGAACATTTGGGTTTTCCTGAATCAGTATTTTCCCATTGAAAACAGTATGAAAATACTTTCATTGCAATAACACCATGAACTATTTCTTTACTAAATCAGAAGTGAAATGTCTAATTTTCTCTTAAAGAAACTTATGGCCCTTTTTCTAGAAAACACAAGAGCTATTAGGACTTTTCATTAATTACTTTAAACAATTTTAAAAGACATTTTATTAACTATGAGAAGACAGCAAAAATCACATAATGAAAAGTTCTATTTTGTTGTAAGGTCTCTATTGTCCCACAATTTCAGAAAACAGCTTTCATCCCAACGGGCTGGAAATGCCATACACTCCACAGCACTGTGCTTAAGCCCACTAAGAAAATACTTGAGCACTTACTTAAATATTATCCAGGTTGTCTAATCTGTATTGTCTACTTTTGCTGTTATTACATTTTTGTGGTATTGGATAAAGAACAAAGGAGGAAAAAGTTGGAGAAGATTTAAAGAAGCACGAAGCCAAAATAACTTTCAAGAGCGGAATTTTTTTGTTTTTTGACCTCAAGGGGGAAAGCATTTTCCAAGACCTAATTTGATAAACAATCAGTTTTGTTTCTCTGCAGTCCAGTTAAAAGGAATTTAAGAAATCAAAATAGAGAGATATTTGCTCTATTAAAATGACATAGGCAGAGTACCTTTTGATTTTTTGTTGTAAGAACAAGAACTTTCTCAAACTCAGAGACGCAAAGATGAAGAAGCCCAAGCCAGTTTTTACAAGACCCATTGATAGAAACCTACAGAAGCTCTTACATGCAAGAATAATCATCATATATGGGTTCCTAACACGGGATCCTGAAAGGGAACTCATGGTCAGCAGTTTTACAGGCACCATTAAGTCTGACTAGAAGCTGACAGAGTTTAGGGCACGAGCCTCCTTTGAGCTATGACTGCCTTGGACGTCTCTGGCACTGCAAATGCACCTTAAAATGAGCATAAATCACACTCAGGAGAGGCTACAAAGCTTCTGAAAAGCATCAATGAAAGGCAATGAAACTCGAGCTTCAAAGTCACTTTGGTGCTTTTTGAAATTGTTAAAGAAATCCTTCAAATCCTTCTAAAAGGCAGGAGAAACCAGGGCTGCAGGCTGAGGATACAGCCAGTGCCTCTCTGCTTACAAGGAGTGGCCAGGAAGGACCTGACACGACATCTGTGTGTTGGTGGGTAAATTGTAATTACTCCTATGGTTATGTACTGACACATCTCTCACTGCTCCCTAAGGATGCTGCATTTCCCAGGACCACACTGTGATGGGCATGTGGGCACCTGGATGTTCCATATGCATAAAAGTGAAAACAATCAATAAGCTCCTGACTGTCTTTTCTCACAGATCCTTGAGCCTTTTTTTGTCCATTAATTTGGTTGGTTTGTTTGTTTGGGGGTTTTTACTTGTTTGTTTTTTTTCCCTGACTCCACTCCAGCTAGATTTAAGGATTATCCTCTTGGGTACTAAAACCAGACTTTCCTTCCTGCACCAAGTCTGTTGCATGAACTTTAGGAAACGAATCTCTACTCTCTCCCTTCATTCTCTTAAAGTGGTTTTCAAGTCATGGTCCCCAATCCCCACAGATTATATAATCCCTAATGGACTTGCAAATTGAGGAAAAAACATGGGTTTGTAAAATGTTATTAGTTGTTTAAATTTTACATGTTCCAATAATCAGCAAACTGGAAGTTTTACACATGACAATGCAAGGGGGTGAATGGCAAAGCCAGGGTGTCCCATTGCAGAGACCTGCCAAGGGCATCGCTGTCTCTCACCTCTGTTCACTTTTGTAATATTATATATAATATAACATTACTACACCAAAAGTAATAGCAACTTAAATATGCATGCATTTAATAATGATAAAGTCAAAACTGACACTTTATATGCAAGCCGGAGGCCAGGCAGAGTTACCAACCAGCACCAGTGGGACAAAACCTCTGGGAAACGCCACAAAAATGTCTGCTGGAAGAGAGGCAGAGGAAAGCAGGGGCTGGGAAAGCAGCTGTGGGTTCAGGAGTTATAGTAGCAGTAAATAGCAAGCACTGCAGCTCCTTGTAAAGGCACAAACCCCTGGGCCAGGCCTGGTGATTGATGTGCTCACAGCTGCTTTAACCCAAAGCAAGGATGAACACCAAACTCACCACCAGCTTCGGCAGAAAGCTTTTCCTTGTAAGTTCTGGGACAAAAAGGCACGACAGAGTGGGCCAATTTGCACATGCAGAGTCCCACTGTGTACCCAGGGCTGATTTCTCTGTTTCCAACAGTCACTTGCATAAGAAATTACCCAACCTGAGAGGCACTAAATGCACAGTTGCAGTAACTACAGAGAGAGATGAAATAACTGCTTATTTTCTGTGTGTTTTCACATCACCGGGTTTCCCCAAATCCGGGACTGTTACAAGGATCACACCTTCCTAGCACACCTTTCTTTGTCTGCACACTTGGTCCCTTTCTGTGGCTGGAAATAGTTCCTAATCCATTATTATCACTGACATTTCCTGCAATTTCCCGTGTTTCCCTGGCACTGCCTTTTTCCTCGTTTCATTATTATCAAACAGCTCTGCTGTGATAGACTACTGGTCCTCATCTTCATATTGATTAACTTCATTTTCACATGCATCATCCTGATTTTCAACATCTTCAGCACAGTCTTTTTACAATGAGTCATTTGCAAGACAGATTTTCGTTACTGGAGCCATCTCCAGCGTGGGAATGTGCTGGACCAGTTTCAGGTACAAGGCCATATTTTGCTCAGGATAATTCAGAAAGTCATGCACAAAACTCACCAGGATAATTCAAAACCTCCAGTGGTGTAGGGAATAAACCAATTCTGTCCCACAGTGTTTGCTTCTCCCTGCCTTTTGGTTGTCTTAGGGAAGGAATATGCCAATCATCCTCGAGCTTGATCATTATCAATGTAATTAAAATGCAATTTATTTTTTTGGATTAATTTGTAGATTAAATGGAGTCATTTTATTACGTTTATCTCGGACATCTAAAATATTTAAGCATTTAACATTACCAAGTCAGCTAAATAAATCTTTAATTTAGTATAATTAGATTTGTTTAAATTAAGAAACGTATTGATATTGCAAAATAGTTTCATGTTCATTTGGAAGACTAAATTAGAACTTAAAATAACTTGTAGTCGTCCCTGCTTTTTCAGTGTACAGGTCACAAAATACAGTTATCTAACACAACACACACTCTTCTCTACATACTAATCCAGACCCTCACAACTTATTGTACTGTTGCATCAGTCTTTGGAGCTGATTCTGGCAAGAAGAGGAAGGCATCTGTTGTGTTGAGGAGATATAGGCAAAAAAAATGCTCTGGAAACTTCAAAAGCAGGTTTGCTGAGGAAGAGAGGGTGGCCAGGGTAGTGCTGCCGTGGGTGATGCCACGAGGCAGTGTCCAGAGCTCTGCTGGGAACCCCAGCATGAGAATGTAACAGCTCTGACAGGGAGATTATTGCTCTCTAATGCCCTTATAAAACCCAAGAGCATGAGATGAGGTTGTCTTCCTCTTAATGTGGGCGATTATAAATGTTAGTACAGGTCATCAAATTATCAGCTCTTATATTGAACTCCTGTTCTAGAGCCAAACTTCAGCTGGTAAGAGGAACTGGAAAGTAGCGTAGCCAGCAGAAACAAAGGGTGGTGCACACAGGCCAGGAGGAATGGTTTGCTCTGCATTTCAAAAAACACACTCAGGAGTGGCTGCAGAAACACCATTTCCCCTCTTTTTTCTTTGTGAACTTATTCTTCACTGGGAATAGATTCCAGCCCTCCTGCAGCAAACTGTCAGCTTGATCTGTGGAAAAGTGGGGAGAGGAGGGAGGCAGGGATAGAGGGAAAGGAGAAGCTTTGGGGCAATCTGATTGTGGCCTTCCAGGATTTGAAGGGACCAGCAGGAAAGATGGAGAGAGACTATTTACAAGGGCTTGAAGTGAGAGGACAAGGGGGAATGGCTTCACACTGACAGAGAGGAGGGTTAGGTTGGGTATTAGGAAGAAATTCTTCCCTGTGAGGGTGGGGAGGCCCTGGCACAGGTTACCCAGAGAAGCTGTGGCTGCCCCATCCCTGGGAGTGTCCAAGGCCAGGTTGGAGCAACCTGGGCTAGTGGAAGGTGTCCCTGCCCATGGCAGGAGGTGGGACTGGTTGAGCTTTAAGGTCCCTTCCAACCCAGACCATTCTATGATTGTAAGAAGGACCATTCAGATGGTAGATTTTTGGCAAAGCCACCCTAACTAATTTCATCTTTCCCCATCCTCCAGATTTCTTCAGCCTTTCTCTCTGACCTCTTTTTTACTCTGAGCTGCTCAAACTATAGTGCCCCAAAACAAGTGTAATTGAGCATCACTGCACAGAACAGAGGGACTGTTCCCCATATCTGGGAATTTTCATTTGGTCATTTTCACCTATTCCAGTTGCTTCCCACAGAACAGCACTGGTGGCTGGCACTCACCTCATGCTCAACTGATTGACTTGCAGAACCTGCTCCTCAGCAGTTGTTCCCATATCTTCTTTTTGCTCAATTGATTATTCTCACTGAGACGCAGGACCTTGAATTTGTCTTTCTTCAACTGCATCCTTTGCTTCAGGTTATTTCCCCTGCTTGTATCACTTGGAATTCTAATCCTGTCTTCCAGCATAATCACAGCCCTTCTCAGTTTGTGTCATTTGGAACGGTAATAAGCACTGTCTCTGGTCCATCACACAGATCTCTAATGAAATATCACCAGACTTACAGAAACTCACTTAATATTATCTTTCTAGTTCTCCAGGAAGCCATTGAGGAGTATTTCTTACACGAGTTTTTAAACTAACTGGTATTTCCATCTAGGTCATGCTGGTTACTGGGATGTCCTGTGAAGCTCTCCCAAAATCCTGTGCTGAAGAAATGGACCTGTGACTATGGACATCATCCACAGGTTTATTTTGAAAGGCAATTGCTCCAAGTTTTGAGATGTTGGCAGGGAGCATTAGTGGTTTCACCTGCTATTTTTATGTCTTCCAGATGCAGGATAAAAAGCAGGATCTATCCATCAGCTGTCAACTTCTCTTCAAGCCTCACACAAATTAAAATTGATTGAAATTATATTCCGGGGTTCTGTATAACTCAGCCTTAACATGGGTACACGTGTGCACCTGCACACTTGCATATGTTTGCTGATAAATTCTGCTACATTAAATTGTGCTTACATATTAATAAGCTTACAGCCAGTTTTATAATTGATGTGAAGGTGAGTGCAGATCCTGGGGTTTGCTCTCAGAGCTAAGTACAAGTCCAACAACTTATGTGCATGATTTTGTGCTGATAAAGCTGAAAGTTTTCCCAGAGATTTTTTTATATTCCTGCATAGAAAGAATATGAGCCAGATTTATCCATGGAGTGTATCATGACACTGGAATCAAGACATGTTTGTTTTAGCCACCCATATTTCACAGAATCACAGAATGGTTTGGGTTGGAAGGGACCTGAAAGACCATCCAGTCCCACCCCCTGCCATGGGCAGGGACACCTTCCACTAGACCAGGTTGCTCCAAGTCCTGTCCAACCTGGCCTTGGACACTTCCAGGGATGGGGCAGCCACAGCTTCTCTGGGCAACCTGTGCCAGGGCCTCCTCACCCTCACAGGGAAGAATTTCTTCACAATATCTCACCTAAATTTCCCCTCTTTCACTTTGAACCTGTTACTCCTGCCCTGACACCATGGACAAACCTCTCTCCTTTATCCACAAATTTGTACCTGCTTTTCCATGAGTGGCTGCATCCACATTTTTCACATTTCCTCTGGAATTCCTTTTACTGCCTCTTCTAATGGTCAGTCCCTCATTTTAGGAAACTCTTCTTGTCTGATGAACCAGCTCTTAAAAACCTCGTTTTAAAACCCCATAAGTGCCTGCATTTTTCATGAAGTTTGGCTGCATTTGGGCTCAAGGATGGCATATTCTTCATTTCAACACTAAGAAAAAAACCCCAACATGAGAATTCCTGTGCTATTAACAGACACTTTGTTTGATCAGTTTAAAGGGGACTCAAAAGCAACACATTCACCTTGATCCTTGACTCTCTCTGCAGGATCAGCCACTGCCAGGCTCTGGGGGACTCTGTGCCTGTCGTGACTTTGCTGAGCCAACTCGTGGGGAGGACAGGTTTATGAAATACTGAGCTCCCTGGAGAAGGGTGTCAGACTTGGTGCAGAGGAAAAGCTGGCAATCCTGTGCACACATCCTTCTGCACATCATAAGGAGGTGACAGTTACGAGAGTGTTTATTAGAGTGGAAATTTTCCATGCTCCTGTGGCATCTGATAACTGTTCTCTGCACTAACGAATGGCCATCAGGAGGAAGCTAGAGCATAAAGTAAAAAATTCAAAATTCAGAAGGAGTTTCAGGTTTGCAGGCAGCAAAGACTCCTCCTGTGTCTCCCACAGCCACGGAGCAACCCAGTGAAGGATCAAATGCAGTTCTGATCCACAACAGAGTCAGGGAGATGAGACCAAACAATAATTATACAGACACTCTGCCAGCTGCCTGTACTCTTCCCTTTCAGACACAGGCATTTCACAGACTATAAGATAATGCTCATGATACACCATTTGAACCAAGTTTCCATCTCACATTTATCCTGCAGGCATAAAATTTCACATTTGCAAATTACTGTTTGGATGTCCTAAGATAAAGGTTTGAGCACCTGAAGGAAAAGGAGATTGTTTTCAAAACTCCACCTTTTTCCCCAGAACAGTCCTGTTCAGCCACATGAGAGTCTCCCCTGGTCATCAGCAGAGCTGGTGTGTGAGTGAATGTGCTCACACCCACCAGGCTTCCCAGTGTCACTTCACACAGGCTGCTCAAAGGGACACAGGGGTTTTTTTGGGTAGCACCTTTATTATTGCAATGACTATGCCATTAGTGTGGGTTTTCCTAAAGAAGGGTTCATGTTGCCTTTTGAATTCTTATTAATTAGTTAAATGTGCCTGTTGTGTTTAACAGCCTGAAAGAACAAGCAAGTGAATTCTGAATCCTTCCCCTGAACTCTGGTTCTCCCCAGTCCCTGCTGAGGAGCCAGAGGCATCAGTGGGCAAGTGGTCCCAGCCTCTGACCACAACATTATCCAATTATTCACCAATAAACTGACCCCCCCAGAACTTTTAGCTTGAGATAGGAGGGTCTTAGGACAGGGACAGTTATCAAGGAAGCAGGAATCCAGACATTTCACACAGCCCATAAAGGGCACTGTCACAAACACACACAGCCCCTTTTGTCACAAACACAGGGCAGCATCGTTCCCTCTCCAGTGCTGGCCATAGTCCCCTCTCCTCTCTGTATCAAATATACTCTCCAGATCACTGAAACAGCAGAAGAGCTTCTCTTCCCCCTTGATTTTCTCTAGGTAATATAAAATTCAGCATTCAAGGTGCTCTTTTAAAAGTAGGTTACCTCCCGATGAAAATAAGAGTTCATATTTGTGCTGACAATAGTGGATGATGTTTGTACTGTGCTGCCTGTATAAAAAAAACCCCACAAAACACCAAGAACAAAAGATGCCTTTACTCCCTCACTAAAATTCCCTTGGTTTGAGTCAAGGACACCTTTCACCACTTCAACCAGCAAGGAAATGCTTTCACACCCAACCGAATTGTGAACTGCAGAGCAACACACTCACTGTTTTCACAACAAGCAGGGAAACTTTCATAACTGCAAAGACTTTTAGAGGATGTTCCCCCCCCCCCCCCTGAAATAAAGAAGATTTTTACAGGAAAGATCCATCTTCTGTGTGTGTCACCCCCCACGCCTCGGAGCTGTAATTCCTCCAGTACTCCCTGTAAGATCTCTAATCTTTACAGTCAAGCACAAAAGCTGCTAATATAAATATTTGCAATACTCTCATATGCTGGAGAGTCTTGAGTGATGAACTGTGGTGTAATTTGCAGCCCACTGGCTGTGGGTGCTGTTTCCATTCTGCGGCAGGAATGTGGTGGTGTGACAGAAAGCATTAAACAAGGAGAAGGTTTTACACAGTGTTAACTACAAGCTTTTGCCACTTCACAGCAAAATACTACAACGGATTTGTACTACTTCTAATAAGACAAGGCTAAGTAAATCAGGGTCACCAAGTGGACTGCTCCAGTGAGTTATGAAAGTGAGAGCAACAAACTTGAATTTACAATGCGTGCCCTTTAGCTAAATCTGAGATTTGTTGCAGTTATTTTGGCCTTATTAAAGTATAATATTAACGTCCATGAGAGAAAATTTGTTATTCCGAAGACACTTCTATACCAAACAATACTATATTTAGAGACAATAACTATCCTGCATTGCATAATCTGGCATTTGTGCCACAAGGGAGTCATGTGGCATTATTCACTAATGACAGAAAGGCTTCTGGCTCCTTTTCCTGCCATAATAAATATCTCTTTAGAACAAACTAGAGGGGGTGTGCTGGGGTAGTGTGCAACTGTAAGTTTAGTTTTTTTGTTTGTTTGTGAGGTTTGGTCTATTTTCTTTTTATAATGAAAATTAGTCTGAGAGGTTTTCAGTCCTTATGACACTTACTGCTGGTGTGGTAGGAGTTAAACTTCATCAAACTTTAAAAAACAGTAATAAATCAAATAAAACTACCAGGTCACTGCTGAAAATTCAGCTTAAAGAGGGACCTGTTACTGTTTGATGCCCTGCACCAGTTTGGCAAACTCAGGCTGAGGGCTGGGGCACCTGTGAGTCAGAATTCATCGCCACAGAATGCAGGTACAGCACAGATTTAGGCTCCTGCTCCTTTGGTGACTATAACTATTCCATGACTGGGCTGGTCTTGGGCTACAACACACTACTAATAAAGAGTTCTTGGCAAATCTAACTTCAGTTTCTCCTTTTCAGGAGATTTTGGCAAGCGGAATGCGATTCTTAGGTGCCATTCTTAGAAAAATAATATTGATTAAAGAGTAGAAACTAAGCATTTAGGGGAAGGATATTAAACTGACAATCTGTACATACACCTATAGCACCTAAATCCCTGGGGAGCAAAAAAAAAAGTTTGTTTACTTTCTTAAAGCTTTCCAGAAGTTGAACTGATTTCTCCCCTCTCTGTGAGAGTCCCAGCCTTTCCCAACCTTGCCAGAGTAGATGTGATTCCCTGTGTTCTTTTCCCTGCCCTAGTTAAAAGTAGTTTTGTCAGTTTGATGACTTTTCCTCCTCCTCAGCAAGGCTAATGCTTTGGCACAGGTCCTTGACAACTGAATGTTTTGCAGTCAGATGGCCTGTCCCACATCAGCTTTCCCTGTATCCCCAGACAGTCCACCCTTTGCTGTGGTGAATCTATTTGATTGTGAAAAGCAAGAGGTGAAAAAATCCAAGCCCCCCCCCCCAAAAATAACCAAGCCAGGCTGTAGTTATTGCTGAGCAGTTCCTTCAGTGTCCCCAGGGATCTGATTTTCCATGGGTTGATCCACAAAGTACAAGTGATGGGTGTCTCCGAGAGATTCCCAGCTCAGTGCTGGCCACTGCGGGTGCACAGCCAAGGGAGGGGAGGACAAGAGTCACCCAAAGTCTACAAACTGCAAAACATTCCTCTGTTAAAATCCTTTTGGAACAACAGGTACCTATGGAATGAAGAGACTTTGCTGCTTTGAATCACAACTTTTTGCTCTGACTTGAAAGTGCTCCTAATTCCTCCCTTTTTTGGTATTTTACCCCTTTCAACTCTTTGTCCTGCAGTGATTTTCTTTCTACCCTTTTTGGCATTTTACCCCTTCCATGCCTTTCTCCATGATTGCTTCCTTTTCCACCCAAGAGATATTTTTGAGGCACATTTATGGGTGTTGATGGGGTCCCCAGACATCAGTGACTCAGGAATTCCTTCTACTCAGACATCCCATATTTACGTGCCTTGGTAACTTTTGTCATTTTTCCTTAAAGATACCTAAATGAGTCTGACAGACATTGAAATGATGCTGCTATTTGTGAATAAAAGGCAGCCACACCTGGCAGCAGCTGGCCATTGTCTTCAGAAGTTTTGCACAAATGGAAAGATCTGATCCCAAAAGTCTGTGTTTCAGAGCTCGGAGGGGGGGGGTGGTTTGGGTAGATAACTCCTGGAGCTGCTTCTCATTAAGATACAAGTGCACAATAAAATGGAATGCAGAAAATTAAATCTCCATGGTTTGTGGCGTTGTGCCATTTACCTTCAAGTTTAAAAAATTAAAAAAAAAATGACATGAGAAAATGATAAAGAGAAGAAACACAATCAAAAGCATTGAGCAATATAGTGTGGCAGTGAGTAAAAAAAGCCACAGCCCATCTCCCAAAGCCTCCTGAAAAGGCAGAGACTCCCCCACACACCACAGACCAGAGACTGAGTCTTGTGGAATTTAGGTTAGAAAATATCACACAGATTTTCCATCCCCTAAAAAACGCCTGCTAGCCACTGCTTTCTAAAGGAAACATTTCTAGAAAACTGTAAAGAGAATATTGCTTCCTTTTTATAGAGTAGAATTGCTCTGCAACAGGTAAATACATATGTTCTTTTATACTTTTCATGCTCTGGATAACACATCCAGGCATTTTATAGCCATCAGGTCGGCACTGACACAGAACCATCAGCTCACAGACAGTGACAGCCCTTCCCAGCTCCATCCAAACGGAGGCATTGAAGACTCTGCATCACATCCAAAGTTCTCCAGCCCTTCCAATAGGCAAAACATAATTATTTGTACTGATTTCTGCCAATCCAATTACAACGGAGCAATTAGAAATGATGCACATACAAGGAATCAAGAACCATCCCAAATGAGACCGTGTTGGATGTGGGGGGAAAAGCAAAGCAAGGAAGTCCAAACCCAGAGGAGTGTCTCTGTCTTAGCTCTGGTTCCATTCCAG
Source organism: Pipra filicauda (assembly GCF_003945595.2). NCBI lineage: Eukaryota > Metazoa > Chordata > Aves > Passeriformes > Pipridae > Pipra > Pipra filicauda. Next base: position 196,217 of record NW_024103874.1, read on the forward strand.
CTGTGAGGAGTCAGGGTGACTGCAGCAAACACTGGACCAGAAAATGAAACCTGCCACAGCCATTGTGTGAGATGGCTCCAGGCACAGTTTGTTTCTCTCGTCATTAACAATGCATATTCTGATGAGACACGACCATTGCAATCTGCTCTGAAAGCCCAAAATAAGGCTCCAAAAATTTTTATGCGTATTGGCAGTCACGTATTTTATACAAACATGATTTTCCAGTCAGGTCATAATGCCATCTTAAACTCAGAGTAAATTTTTGCAGCTAAGTTATAAACCCCTGAAAGCAGCATTTTATAATGGAAATGCTGATACAAGCTTAACCAGAGCAGCAAGAAGAGTGCCATACACTATAAAAATAAAAGTGAATCATAAAGCAGTTAAGGTTTGATTACTATAAAATACCTGGGCTTGAAATTTTGATTCAGACTTGTTTTTTTTTTAATTACATCTCATGACCTAGAGATACTTTTTGGACAGATAATGTCTAGGGAATTAGATCAAAGATGCTTTTTGTAACTTCAGAATACAGCACTAATGTGTTCCATGGTCTCCTTCAAGCATAAAACATAAGACTTTGAAAGTTATTTGGTCTACTTGTAAATAACAGTGGGAAGTGGAGCTTGCAATTAAAGAGAAACTCCTTCTCTAAACTCCAGCCAATCAAAATTGAGTTTTATAGGGGTAAACCAAAAGAAAAAAAAAAAAAAAAAAGACAGAAAAAAAAAAAGGAAAAGCCTCCCAAGATTTCAAAGATGCCTGGTAGGAATATTTCTTAATTGAGCCATGCTTTAGAGCTGCATGGAATTGTTCTTATTAAAAATTGAATAAGAACAGAGGAGAAGAACATGGGAGCTTTTGAGAGATTAGAGCTTTGTAAGATTTACTTAAAAGGTTTCTATTAGACTTCAGGGGTTCTCTCACATCTCAAAAACTCACCTACACAAAACAGTCTGAAAAGTCAGGGTTCCAGCCACCAAAACCTGCAATTGGGTGACTGGAAAACAAGACAAAAGTCCTTCTGTCCGAGACAGCAGCAATGCTGATGCTGAACCCATGTGTCTTCTTTGTTTGCCAAATAATCATCACGTTGCTTTTTTAAAACAGGTTCATTTTCAACCTGCATTTCTTTCTGATATTTCTGATTTAACTCATTGAGAACCATCTGTGGCTGGGCTGCTCCCAGTTTCCCATCTAATACAGTGTTTGCAAGGGGTTGGATATTTCCAGAACACCCCAGAAGTTTCCTTGCACTGTGAATCTCAGCATCCAGAGGGACCAGAGGTATTTGATCTCTGATTAAAGAATCTTCTGTGGGATGAGCAGGATGTATAATGTACCTTAAAGATCTTGCTGCAAACCCAGGCCCTTTCTGGAGTTTTATCACCTTTCTTCACTAAAACTGCAGGTTTGCTTTGAAATCCTAAAATACGCCACCTGCTCTCTTATTTTGGAATCCACCTGCAAAAAAACCCGGAGCCTTAAAGATTCATCAGATGGAGACAAAAAAACCCTTCTCAGTTCCTTGGCTCCCATCTGTGCTAACCCTGCCTTAGCAAGTGCACCTCCTGCATCATGCCAAGCTTTCAAGTATTGGCAGACTTTGGGGATTTCACAAATGAAACACTTAATACTTCTGGGCAACCTGAGGAGCTTTGCTGATCTTTGTTCATACTGCATTTCCAGCTCCTTCAAAGTTGGCTCCCAGACCAGTTTCCCATTAGGTTTTTTTTTTTTTTTTTTAATCAAAATCTCCAATGACACATTCCCAGCCCATTCCCCCTCTTTGCAGAGCTATTACATGTTTTAAAAAGAGCTAATCCTGACTCCCACATAACCACCAGTGGGCATAGGAAGCTTCAAAAAAAAATGCTGCTGAGTGTGGCTTGGGCTGATATGACAGATATGTGGAAATAAAAATGCTGCTAATAGACTCAGTGTATAGTAATGGAATAGCAATTCAGGCTGTACTTGATCAACCAGAAATCTGGGGAAGATTGCTCAGAAAAAAAAGAGAAAAAAAAATTTAAAAAAATAAAGAAAAAAAAGAAAAAAAAAAGAAAGAAGGAAAAAAGAAAAAAAGAAATGAAAAGCAAAGATTATGGATCCTGTTTGAAAAGCATGAGCACCCCAGGTTTCTGGGGTCTCTGAGCTGGTCAGTCCAGGTTCCTCCCAGAGCTGCAGCAAGGGCTTGGTTAGGACAGAGGACATGGAGAGTGCAAGTCCTGGTATTTTCAGCTCAGCAAGGATTTACTACTTGATCTTTCTAACCCCCATCCCTAAAATACAGAAATGATTAAAAGCAAGTGAGTGGGAATAAAAGGATGTTACTTCTGTGCCCAGTTCTTCTGGGAACTGTGTTACTTCTGCATTGAGTCCTTCTGGGAACAGCCTTTCAGAGCTGTTGGTGTGTCTGAGCTTTCTGGAGACTAAAGCCAAGCAAGAAACTGGAATGAATAATTTAATCTGGAAGTTTAAGCTTTTTTAGTTATTCTACATTTACCAGCAAACTACAGTTTGGTCTCATTGTCTTCTAATTTGTGGCAATAAATGCTCTGAGTTTTAAAATAGAAAATCAGGTGTAAAGTTATTAAAAGACAGGACATGGTTAACAATGGAAGGGAGCTAAAGTTAAGCAAGTGAGACAAAGACTTACAGGGTAATTCTCTAAAGGGGACAGAAGACACCAGGACAAAAAAGGACCAGAGCCTGCCAAGCTCAGTTGAGGATGCAGGACAGGGGAGCCTGTACAGACCTGGGCATCACCCAGTGCTGACACAGCAGAGAACTCACAACAGAAACACCAGCATTTCACAGGTGAGAAGGACAAAATGAACATACAAGGGAAGGTTTCGGAGCACGTGGCAAGTGCAGCCAAGGGACAGATATGAGAGGAAGGGTAACACACCCCTTACAATTATTTCCCAAAGAAAGATGCAAAGAAAAGGAAAAATTGTGAGCAGCTTAAAAGGCATGGCTTGGAAAAATAGAAACTTCAGGATTACTACTAGGAATTTGAATCAGTGTTGGTGGGAACTCTATCAGCTCAAAAAAATAGCATCACAAATTAAGATGATTTTTACTGCTTTCTTGACAAAGAAACAACGTGTCCAGCCTGGAGAAATTTAGTCTTTGTGATAAAGGAAAATAAAGGCAAACTGCAATGAACTCCTAAATCCCTTCTTATTCTCCTATGCACTTTGAATCTTACCCCCATCTAATACACATTCTTCGTATAGAATATTCTTTTAGCATTGTATTCCTGCTTTCAGCATAACTACCATAATTATTGTTTTCAATTAAAGCCAAGATTTCCTTTATGCACAGTATTTTTAAAGGGAAAGGTGTGTCCACATAGAACACTCACATTTATCATATACTACATTCTTTCTCCAGTTTAATACATGATAATTAGCCTCATATCCCCATACAAGCTTCATGCTGCAACTATGAGACTGCAGTGTACAAAAATCCCTCTGTGACAGCCTGAACCAGCCTTCAGCAAATGTGAATAATATCTAAACTTATGTGCAACCAAGTTGCTCTTTTGTTTTGGGGTTTTTTTTACCCTTTTTTTTTTTAATTAAATCACTAGCCTGCTAAAGATCTGATGGTTAATCATCTTACCAATTTAGGCATTTGCAAAGGTCTCCCCAGGAATATTCTTCTGTCTTAGAATCTTAATATCCCTTCTAAAAGCATCACTGCACAACCAACACCACAGCAAAGGAGATTCGATTATCTAAAAATGATAAACACTTTCTTGAAAGCATTTAAAGGGTTTTTTTAAGTTTTATTCAGCAGCACAGGCTGCATTGTGGTTATAGAATATTCATCTGTGATCCCAACATAAGAGCTTTGCTCTTCAGTATTAACTCACAAGAGCCACTCTGAGGCCCTCGTGTATCTTTGTACAGAACCAGGATAACTGGAGAAGCTCATCTACAGCTTAATTTCCTCTTTCTTTAACTGGAGATTACAAAATTATCAAGAATTTACCAACACTGGCCTGAAGAGTCACCTACAAAGCCCAGATGTGGTACAAGATGCCATCAGAAAACACAGCAACATTTTTTTTGAAGAAAATCTCTTACAGCCCACGCCATTATAAAATTTTTTTGTCAATTAATTAAATTTTATGTGTTAACTAACAGTGAAATCCAGCCATAGGAACTGAAAAGAATGAAAACTAGCAATGTTTTGGGGAATTATTCCCAGAGCAAGCTTCTAGGGACTTAAACATGCTTTAGCATGTGTTTCTGTAGGGTCTGTGCTAACACAAACCTTCTCCCTCTTACACTGTGCTCCCTACTTGGGGTCATCAACAGCTCAGTCAATGGTATTTAATTGTTTACTGACACTGCATTAGCCTCAAATCACTTCCATCCTAAATGTTCACCAGAATAGCCCACATGAAGTGAATATATCAACATTTTGTGTGTAACAGCTCAAAATCTAATGGGCAAAGTCTCCAACTGCTGCTGCCATTCATTTTGATAAAATAGTAGCCATGAATAATTAGTATTCATTTGCTCTAATTAAGGAATATAGCTAATGGAGGCTGGATTTAGAACAGTGTGAAGCAGTTTTCTGGGGCCCAGCACGTTCAGGTTGTGGCAGATCCCACCCAGGACGTGGGTGCTGCCTGCACAAGGTGGGCACGAGGCAGGATGGGGCCCAGGGACAAGCCCTGTGTGAGGAATTGGAAGAGAATTCCAAGAGCAGACATGGACTGCAGCATTTCTCAGGTCCTACACTTCCCGAGCACCAGATCCTGTGAATTATGCCTAAAGCAGAAATTCAGTACTACGAGTACAAGTCAGCAGAGCAGATGCACAGATGCTTTTCTTTATATATTATTATGCACTAAACTGGTATATGAGTGAAGAAGTAAAGCATGGAGTGGGCAGGGAGCTTTTCCAGCTCTGTTTGGTGGCTGGTGGGCTCTGCCCAGTGGCTGGAGCTGCACAGAGAGGAGATGGAGGTCTGCTCTCCTGTCACCTCATCACTCCAAAGTCATGGATGGGCTTGGCCAGTGCCTTTGTTCATCTTTTATACAGATACAAAGCAGAATCAGCACAGGCACCAGTGAAATTAAATTTGGAGAGATTTTCTTCAGGAAAGGCTAAATAAGAGTGCCAAGTCCCTGACACACTCCATGGGCCTGAAGTGATGCTTCTCAGGAGCAAAGCAGAAGAAAAGAATCACCCTGTTGGTCTCCAGGCTCAGCTGAGGGGTGACACTGTTCTGGCATGAATGTCCCTGTGCTGCAGCTCCCTGGGAGCAGCACATCAGTCCTGGCTGGGAGATGGTGCCACCCCTCAGTACTCCTGAATCCCAGCACCTCAAACCAGGACGAGCAATTTAAATGCCAATTGTTGGGGCAATAAGCAGCCCATTGATAACTGGAGTTGTGCAGGGAATAAGCAAAGAGGGTTACACCTATTGCATTATCATTTTGATTTTTCTATCCTTTGAAAATGCAAAAACCCTTGGCATTTTAAAAAAAGAATTCCCACCTACATTACCCTTAAACCTTCCTCTTCTCTAATTCATCTGTGTTTTCAGTTAATTAAAAGAAAACAATTATTCTTGTTAAACCAGTGAAATTTACCGTTGAACAGAACAACACACCACCTCTATCTTTAAAATGCTAAAAATAATCAAAGTTTTTTAAAAAATCCTACAAAATTAAGACGGTTTACCCCAAATCCCACTTTTTTGTTCCCCTCTCTAAAATGCCTTCTGGGAGGAGGCCAAATTACATGGTAAGGACTTCTAAAGGGCTTAATAACACAATCAGATGTGATGTGAAAATGGTTATAGATTCTGCTCTACAGTGGTGTTAGTTGGCTCAGCTATAAAATATCTATATCTCTGTATCAATGATAGATGACCTGGTATAATAAAAGATCTTGACTTGCGTGTATGTTAACAATTAATGGGATGTATAATGTATCACATACTGTGTGTGGAAGGTAATAAAGAGGTGTAAATGAGAATTACACTGGTTAATTGGTGTCATTAATGGTTCTTTTGTTCTGCTAGAAAAGCAGTATCTTATTCTGAAGATGATATTGTAGGGCTGACTGCTGCCTTCAAGTCAAGAGTTGAGATGAGTTAAAAATGCCAGCTCAGCTATCAAGTTACTTCTTTAGGGATCTGTCCTGACATGAAACCTGCCTAGAAATCCAGATTCCATCCTCTCAAACAGGCTGGTTTCCCTCTCCTTGTGATTGCCCTCAGACCTCACCCATGCCTTGCAGAACAGATCCCCACAAGGTTCCTTCTGTCTGTAACAGATGTGGGTGTTGCTCTCCGTGTTTTCCAGGCAGTCACAGTCCTGCCTTAGTCCTCCTGAGGTCCTTCCTGTCTATCCAGTCCCATCTCCATCCCACGAAGCACAACGAGCCCATCCCTGCACTGATGGCACTGTGAGAACCATTTCCCCCCCTCAATCAGTTTATTTTAATTCCTGCTGCAGCCACCTGCCCTGCCCCAGCAAACACAGCTGCTGCAGCATTTTTCTTCTGTTATTTAAAAGACCGTGTTTGGAAAATTAAGTCCTACAACCCTCAACCAGCTGGAAGAAATACTTTTTATACAGGACTTCTGGAATATTTAATGACAGATAGGTTCAATTCTAAATATTGTGAAAGGGAAGGGGAGGAGTTAAATCTCTTCTTCCAGTTCAGAGAGGAAACTGGTACTTGGGACTGAAAGCCAGGGTTCCAAATTCCACCCTATCCAGAAGAATATGCTGATATGCTTAAGTAAAGAAAGCACATGAAAATGCAAAGCACTGCAAAGCCTCTGCCACTGGGGTACAAATCTAAGAGCCAGTGGCTCTGGCTCGACAGCTCGGGAGAAGAGCCAGCACATACATCATTTTAAAGGTGAATCCAACTAACCACACCAAAAAATATTTAGCAATTATAATAAAAAATACCTTTTTAACGAGTGACTTTTTAATCAGCTCCACAGTGCTGTAAATCACAGCGTGCAGGATGTTTTCCAAAAGACTAAGTGCTCAGCCACTGAATTTCAATGGTCTGACAAACGAGGGGCTGTTCAGTGCCCACTGACACGATGATCAGGAGCTCTGTGCTGGATTTAAGGCAATGCAGAACTCCATAAAATCACAGAATCATAGTCAGATCTTGGAGTTTTACATCCTCCTTCAGCATTTGTGCGTTAATTTAGTGCTTGTGGAAGATGCCAGGGATACTGAGGGGCTTTTTAAGCCAAACCAAAAGCTCAGCATGACGAAAGGAGCATAAGCCTCCAGATATGCTGCTAAACTCGGCTTTTAATGCAATCCCAATCAAGTAGAGGGGTGCATCTACACTGACAAGCTCAGACTGCTGCAAAATCCATCTCTCTACGCTCTAGGTGGACGTGGATGTGCCAGAGGTGCCTCCTGGCTGCCCAACCTGCCCCTCCAGGTACAGCAGGAGCCGCGCTCCGTTTAATTCTCGTGGCTCTCCTGCAGTGACAGCTGTGAGAGACAAGTGTGAAGGTCAAACACACAAGATCCTGACTGAAAGCTTTATGCCTAATCTCAAAGTCTCCAAGCCTAACAAGATTTCTTCCCAGATATCTGTCCTGAGCAGTGACAGACCGCACAACAGCCTTGTTTTTTTTCCAGCAGAGTGATGTTTGTGGTGTGTGAGGCCAAACCCAGGATCACCACCCGGGGTGGGGGCTGCTCACTGAATATCCAAGCAGTGAAGGTCTGGACTTTCCAAAGCTTAGCATTGCTTTGACCACTGTTGCTAAACCCAAGTCATATTATGGAGGGTTAATTGGCTTTTTCAAAAGTGGCCTAGGTGGAGTGGAAAGTTCGTTTCAATTACTGTATTTAATAAATTAATTAAATAATAATAAAATATATGCCTGACTGGAAGCTGGGTTCATCTCTATCCAACTTAATTCACTTCTGTAGTAAGTTTGTTGAAATGAGATACTTGAAGAATGCCCTAAAGACAGACCATAATAGTCTCCCCAACCCCTATTACTGCCCTGACTAATGCCCTGCTTTACTTATACCTGGAATCAACCTTGAACTCCAAATCAGAGCAGTCCCATGTCTGGTTAGAGAGTATGAACTTCTCCTTTTTAACATTCTCACACTACAGACATCTGTAGGGTTTAAAAATTTTAGAGCATTTTGAGCACAGCGTTTCTCTTGAACAAATTTGCATAACTAAAAGCAAACAGGAGATATAAAAATGCATTTGTGTGCTCATCATTTTAAGGGGTTGACTAAAACCTTTTTAGGGAGACAATTAGAAATGCAGAGGGAGTGTGGCTGATTTATGCCTATGACAGATTCACTAACTATTCTGTCTTGGTGTATTCTGAGCTCTCCATTCCCATCACCAACTGGTAAACACCCCCATTAAATATTTCTCTTTTGACCTGTACACTTATATTTCATTAGCAAACATTACACATGGGCCAATATCAGAGTAATTTATCCAAACTCAAGTTCTCTTGGTGCAGTTGGTTTTGAGAGTGGGAAGTTGCAGCGTTGGAAGCCAGACAGAAATAAAGTCCTTAAACTACCCCGAACGCAGTTGTGGTTTCTAAAAAACTGAAAGGTTATTTAATCTTAATCTATTCACCTAAAATTTTTGCACATTTTACACTTGTATGACACAATGGAAAAAAAAAGCAGAACGACTCTGTTAACTGTGTAGGACCCAGCACAGCACAGGAATTTGAGTATGTGCATGTTGTCTGCCCTTCCCTGTGAAGGGTTGTCTTTCCAGCTTTCTTTAGTTTTAGTGTTTCCAACAGGGAACCTGATTTTGCTTAGTTACCTCCTTCTCCTCTTCAGGGAAACACAAAATGAACTGGCTGTATGTTTATTAGTTAACTGGGTCCTTTTTCCACCTCTTCAGGATGTCTCCTGATGAGATTTCTCACCCATAACTAATTACTCCAGTTGTACAGACCAAGGCATTTGCTCACAACACCAACAGTGATGCCATTTACTTAATTCAACACCTTTTAGTTTTGGGAAAAATGTTAAAAATGTTTACTGAAATGCTATGAAAGCATTTGGCAATTCTGAAATGTGCACTGTCTCCTTGCACAGGCATCTTGAACTCATTGTTCTTATTGAAACAACGTGGAACAACAACAGGGCACTTCCTAAAGGAGTCACAGCATTTTTCTTATGTGCTGAAGAATAGGTTGCCAAGGCAAGATACAGCCTTTACCTCAGAGGCTTCTGGTTTAGGATTTGGGCTCACAACTCTCACTGCCTTGGATAAAAAAGGGGATGACAGGAAAGAGAACCATCAGTAACACCATAATCTGTAACATAAGGCAGACCCTGTTCCCTGATTGCTGGTTAGGAATCATACATCATAGGAGAAGGAAAAGTATTTGTTGTCAGGCAACTGCATCCTGTGTATGTCCAAACCCTCCTGTTGCTGCAGGAGAAACGAGCTGGCACACGAGGCAGTGTGCACAGGCTGAAATGAGCTCCCCTGCCCACCCCTGCCACTTTGGATGGAGTCAGCAGTCCAGTACCAGGAGAATGTTTTGGATTCAGACTTGCTAATGGATCAGATCCCAGGAGAGCTCATGTACACAGCTGCAAACATCATCACTTTGACAGTTGCTAATCACTTCTGAAAGATCTCACAAAATAATGTGCCTTATGTGAAGTAAGAATGAAACAGCCGAGTAATGATTTTCATGACAGAAGAAAGAATAGGCATAAAAACTATTCCCCCTTCAAATGCTGGAAGGGACAAGCCCCCACACTTTTCACTGAGAGAGTTTTATAAAGTTCAGTGGGAATTCTCACGGGCAGAGGCTGCAGGACAGCAGCCCCACACACCCCAGGAGCTCTTCTGTCCCTTTCCTGGGCTCCCAGAACAGTCACCTCTGACACTGCCAAAGGTAAACCACAGCCAGAGGATGGGAATAATGATTGTAACATTCAACATGTCACCAGAGCCCTTGATCCTTTTTTATTCCTAGTTAGCCTGTCAGGAAACATTTGCTCTGTACAATAGTGAAGGAGCACGGCACCAAGTGAATAACCAGAGAATAATCCTAACCCACCTCCAGTCAGTATTTCACCCTGGTTCTTACAGGATGAGTCTCTAACGGAGGGAGCAAAAGGATATTTTGATATTCTTTCATCCTTCATTGTGGATAGGTTCTCTCTGCTACAATCCTATTAGCAACAATCCTGATGGAAGTGAATTTGTGGTTCCCCAAGTTCCAGGACGTGGCTCAGTCCCGACTGTCACCTTGCAGAGGCTGCAATTATTTTCCCAGGCTTTTGGTTTCAGTGCAAGGATTTTTATTTTACTTGCTATGTTCTGTTCTCAATCCAGATTAGATTTAGCAGTTAATGATCAACAATGAATCAAGTTTACTTCAAATTAGAAATCTGACTGGACTCAGGGTGCAGCAGCTTCTAAGAACATAGGTTTTCCTAGAAAACCTGATTTTTTTTTCTTTCTTAAACACATCAGTTTAAGACAGAGCACTCCAAGACTCCAGTTTCATTTAGTTGTCATTGACTCCTTCAGGGAGCTCAGTGCTGAAAAGCACATATCACATTGCCTCAGAAAGCAGGGAAAGGTTTAAAAGCAGAGCTACGAGTTGCTCAGGAGAGGCTCACAGACAATAGGGGAATTAATCTATTTTGGTGTCTTTGCAAAGGAATGTTCTCCCTAATATTGATAAGAATTTGATGTACACATCCAGAAGCACGCATTTATTTGCTTATAAATAATTTTTAAACTCAGGAAATAATTTATCAGTGTTGTTTTCACAGCCCTCGAGTTTAGGTGGCATTCTGAAGATGAGACTGCCCTGACTGGGAAATAATTTCTGTTTCAGGAAGCTCATTTCTTTGAGGCAAAGAACCTGAAAGTTTATAATGCTCACTAGAAATGAATAATAGTTTATTACTTATAGACATGTCTGTGCTCTGAAGTATATGGGACATGGAATGAAATCTTGGACCCATTCAAGTTAATAACAGAACTGCCACACTTTAAAAGGGTGTTAGCCTCTATAATTTACAGTCTAAGAGCAGATATTGGTCCCTGGAAAAGTTTAATTTGAACTTCAGAGAAGAATCAGACTGTATCAGACTAGAAACCTTTCACTGATTTTAGGAATCACTCGACTGAGCTGAAGCAACTGCATTACAACACATCTCCAGGGATGTCAGAGAATAATATTTATTTAAACAGTGAATGAAAAATAATTAAAAAAAAAAAAAGAAACTGTGGCAAAACCAGCCTCTGTGGACAAACAACACGCACACAAAAAAGCAAATCAATGAAAAATTTTTAGGGAAATTGAAATCAGATCCTCACTTACAGGAGTTCATGATTAAAAAGAGAAAGAAGCCCAGTGCCAGTGCCCTTTTAAGTGTACAAGCTCAGCACGCTGAAGAATAGAGTCTGCTTGAAATTAGTATAAATCTCACAGTGTATTAAAGCAGCAGAAGATGAGGGTAGCTATGGTAATTCTAGCACTTTATTAAACACCAGACAAATTGAAGAGTACATTTCCTGCTTTTTGAAAGAAATGAATGATATCTCCTGATTGGGGAATGCTGAGGGCAAGGGAAGCTGCCTGGAATGGCTTCAAACAGCACCGCAGTACATCCATCAGGACATTTAGTGGGGCTTTTCAGGGGAAAACGGTGGAAGGAGAAGGGGGGAGTGATTTTTATTGCTAAAATTAATTTTATTGCAGTGCTAACTAACCCTCTTCCCCCCCTGGAATCGCACACAAATAAAGAAAAATGACTGGGGATGCTCGTCCTCTCCGTGGTTTCTCAGCACTCGTTTGTTTGCAGCAGGGCTGAGCAGCCCCTCTGCCCAAACTACAGCTCAGAAATCAGACACATAAAGAACCGAGGATCTGATTAAGAAAAGTACATTTATATTTTGACCGTGTTTTATTTTTAACATAAAACATCTTGAAAAAAAAGTTTTATGATTTAGCATTTATGAATGACTAGATTTTAAGGGAATTGTAATATTTTTTTAGGGTATTTCAGCTCTATGAGTTATTTCTTGTAGATTCAGATAATGACATTATAAATCTTTCTGTGGAGGCAATTACTAAGGCAGAAATGGCCTATTCCCCATTGGCTTTTAGGCTCAGCTTACTGACATATTACAAGCAGGCTTACCATGGTCATTAAAAACTGATCTGGGATTTATTGTACCTCTTTAAACTCTCAGTACTTTGAAAAGTATTGAACAGAAAGGAATACAAGGTGAAGTTACAAAGAGATCCAACGAAGCAATCAGGGGAAAAATAGGCTTAATTTATCCCAGCAAGGCCCACCAGAAGAGCCACAAAAATATTTGAAATTGAGCTTTGGGTCCTTAATAGAGATCACTCACAAGAGCTATTAATCATATCAAATGGAAACACTTTTAAACAGAGGGTTTGGGAACAGAACATCAACACGAGATTACAGGGCAGAAAACAAAGCCAAGGCTTTAAGACTGCCAATAATAACAAAATAGCTGCCCAATGCAATCGCAAGAATGAAAAAAATTCAACTACAGCAACTTTTCTTGCCTAGATCCCAGTCACCTGCAGTGCAAGCAGGAATTTTGTCTATCCCTGGTGTTCACATCAGCCCTCAGATCACTGCACTGCAGTCGGGTCTCAGGCAATCTCTGGTGGGTGGCAGCAGGAGCACAAACCCTACACCTTGTGCTCGTGGAGCTTAAGGAAGGCCGGGATCAGAGGAACACCAAGAACCACTGGATCTGGGCAGGACAGGCACAGGAAAGGTCAGTGACAATGTTTCTGTTCATCATCTACCAGCTACCCCTCAGTCCTGGGTGAGGAGCTGCAGCCCCAAACCCTTGTTGCTCCGGGACATGCCCTGGGGTGGAGGTTTGGGGCACTGGGGAGATCCCCTCATGCCAGACACACCTTCCACTCCTCGTGGCATTTGTCCTGAGCTTAAAGCTGCCTTCAAGGGAACGAGCTCTGCTCAGGAGCTGTGGCTGTTTTATTTACTCCTGTGGTCATCTCAGAGAATCCCATTCATTTTAGGGACAAAAGCCACCAAGGGTGACTGTTGTCTCAAGGTGTTATATGGCTTTACAAAGTACAACCGTTATCTGTGCATCTCTGCAAGCAAAGCAAACCTGCAGTTTTATCAACAATTCTCTGTTGGGAAACCACAAGTGCCTGAAAAGGAACACAGCTTCACTGGTTCTAATTTTTTAGAGTCCCACCTTTGGTTTTAATTCTCAAAAATAAGTGTCAATTTGGCTGTCTTTCTACCTGTGAATGGGCATCAGATTTGCAAGGGATAATGGTTCGGTACCTTTCTGAAAACCTGACTAGAGATGTTTGAAGGCTGTTGATCTAAGAAACAAGCATCACTTCTACCTTGTAAGTCACCATAAGCTTTCTCAAGAGGATTCTGACAGACACAACATATTTGGATGTTGTACAGTATGTCGAGTGGCCAACACGCATTTTAAAGAATATGTTTTTACATACTTTTCATTTCCAACCTGAAACCAAATTATTACAGGTAGTCTAAAAGCTCAGCCTTTTCGTCAAGTTTGCATTTTCCAGAGAGATTTGTCACTCTAAAATTCTCTTTACTTTTCCCCAGGAATAAACTGAACTGTATTTGAAAATAATGGCTTTAATTATAATTGGCATATCTGAGCCTACAGCTAGTGCCAGTCACTTTACTAAGTGACATTACTTATGACACTGGCAAGATCAGAGTCTTTTATCACTTTTTTTTCTAAATTATTAATAGGAGACAAATTTCCAACCTTCTCTAATATCTGATTATCTCTGGATAACTGGAGACGGGTAAAGATAGAGGATCACATCCAGAACTGGGCCCCCACTAGTTATCCCTAAAAATCCACGGCATTCAGAGTGCAGAATCTTCTCCAGACGAGGAGAAATTAAAAGATTTACATCTCCATTGACTAAAGGGGCTGTCAGAAGATTGCTGGGTATAAATCAAGGGTGAGAAACCCTGTGCCCCAGAACTAGGCACAGCCCATGACCTCAACTCGTATTTTTGGTGTGCGTTGGCATAAAATCCACCAAAAGTGCCTGGTGGATCCATTTATCACTGCTGAAATGATGAGAAATATTTGCCAGTAGAGATGGTCTAGTGCTGCACCAGAGCATGAGGGATGGGAGGGAAAGAGGGGAACTGGTAGGGGCTGGTATGTGGGTGCAGCACCCAGAGGGCGGGCGAAATAAAGGGTGAGCATCAGCTCCTCTGTCCCTAGTCTTGCCTTGTATTTACAGCCCATCTTAGGCTCATGCTCTGTGCTCACCTAGCAAAACTAACGAGGTTAATACAATCATTAAGAACAGCAACAGCACAGGTTTGGTCCAGACTAAGTAAACTCACCTTTCACTCCAGAAAAAGGGAGGGCAGTAGACCTGACTGCAGAAAGTGGTATCACACATGTAGGATCTGCCTCCACACATGCAGAATTTGCCTAAAATACTCCTTCCATTAAGACCAAACTCATTTGGCCCCGCTCTCCCTCCTTGGAACATGCACAGCATTGATTTACACTTTACTAGTCATAACTTCAGCTATTAGAGTGCTCTTAGCATCCTTTCTAAATTGGCTTCAGGCATTTGGGGAGTCATTGTCAGGCCATCTAGAACACAGCTAAAGGGATCCTATGGCAGAGTAATACTGTGTATAAACTCCAGTCTGGGGCCCATGATGTATTTCCCATAACTCTCCCACATGGACATTCCGAGAACACGTGCACAAAGTGTTCCAGAATATATATATTACATCACCAGCCCCCTCGGTATTCAAAACACCAGCACAGTGAATCCCCCTCACAGTCCAAGAGATCCATAATGGAATATTGTTGATAGAGAAATCCTTAATCACCTGCTGATTATTCTGACTGCAAATACAAAAGTTATTCCAGACTCAACCTGATATTTGAGTGTTCATATCTGAATCTGAGTTCCTTCAGCATCCTCAGTCAAGTAATCTCATGCTGCAGAATATTTTTAGAATTATTTTTTAAAATGTATTTTTCCACAAAATTTTGACTCATCTGATACAGTATAGTTGGTGATTCTTTCTGGTTTAAGACATCCTTCTTTACTGACATGTCCAATTCCTGCTATTGCAGAAATGAGTGAAAAGACCTCTAACATGCTTAACTCTGTAACCAAACCATGTGAGAATTATCCTTCTGATAGCTGTTGAAATACTCTGGCTGATTGGCAAAGTCAAAATGGCAGGGACTATATCAATATTAAAATACAGATTACAGCTTTGATTTTTAAATTTACTTAAAGTTAATGGTGTAGCATCAGCTGCAAAATATGACAATGAGACTCAACTCCATTCTCTGCCTTGTAAACTCAAGAGTGGTTAAAATTCTGGATGGTTTCTTTTAACTCCTTTCAATAAGTATCATAAGGATTAATTCTTAAGGGAATCATTTTGCACTTCTCAAGGTGGAAATAGCAGATTAACACACAGGATTATTTCATGACGACTGCTGAGGTTTTTCCTCAGACTATCAGAGAGAAGAAAGACAGGCCCTCAAAGATATGACTTGAGAACACTGCCTTGGATTTTATCTTATAAACATAAGGATAATGATAAGGGGTAATGAAGTTCTGTCAATGTTGATTGCTTAATATAAGATAATGTGTTATTTTTTTCTCCTGGGAGGACCATTACATAGAGACACAATTTAAAATAATAGTAGCCAGAACTGTAGTGCAGCTGGAAGTCAAGGGTGACATAACCATCTCAGATGACAAGTTTGTACACACAAATATATCAGAATGACAGTGAGGAACTGCTGCAACTGCCACAAGGAAACACATCCAAATGCTCACTTGCCTTTTACTTTTGTGCAATTCCATTTTTCCTGATACTTTTGATTTAATTCCCAAATATTTCATCGCATGTCCTACCTGAGAGTTGGGTAAGAATTCAGCAGCAGCACATGCAGAAGTGGTTTTGGTGGCCCCCATGAATCCATATAGAGTTGCACCTCCCTTTTCCACGTTTCCCAAAGTGTTAGCTCTTGTCTGCTTGGTTTGCATGGAGAACCTGTGGGAACAAGGAATTGTGCTGCTGAGAGCTCAAAACAAGCTGATTCCTCTGCCAGTCCTCACACAGAACAGCCCAGTGCAGCACAGCCTCAGAAAAGTTGGAAAAAAAAATCCCTCCAAGCATTAAACACACTTTTCCATGGGTAGTGAATTGCAATGCACAAATCAGATGAGAGAACTGGGCAGCTTCAGCAGGAAAATCTCAAAAGTAAAGCTCCAAACTCACAGGAGAACTCAGAGGCACAAAGCACACCTAATTCATGTTTTCCTTTGCTTTGTCCACACAAGCTGTAGCCACCAACCCTTTCCCTCACAGTCACTTTGAGAAGAGACAGCCTGCTGGGAGCAAGACTAAACTGAAAAATATTCAGCATCATTCCTCAGCAAAGCAGATTTCCAAAACTGTGAAAAATAACGAATGATTTGGGAGTCAGTTTGAAATGTCTGTCTAAATAGACTTTTTTCCCCTCATAATTGAACAGAATGAACTGAAACATCCCCAATTTCTTACTGTAAACTACATATTGATTTTGATGCAGTACCAAAAGAGTTTTGGCACTTAGGCAGACTCCCACAAATCTGATCTCTGGGGCACGTTCCAGTTCTGAGGTGTCAACTGACACCTCCTCCAGATGAACTACATGACCTCCAGAAGTCCCTTCCAGCCTAAATTATTCTCTAAACATTTTGAAACATCATTTTCTGTGCTGTACCACCGGTGCTAAGGATGCCATTTAGCACGCTCAGAAATGAACTATGCAGCGACCAGGATGTAGTTAGAAGAATGCAATTTAAAACACATTTTCCTCACAGATAATACGATCTGTGCTGTTCCCAGGAGTCACTCTCATGACCTATTCCAGTCACAACCCTTATTTATAGGTGGTGATGGAATGAATGAAACCTGCTGCTCCATAGTGAGAAATTTTTGTGATGCAATAACTGGAGAAGCCATCACAGAAAATTAGGTCCCTGTGTGATTCTGCATGAAAACAACTTGAGGATTCTGCCTGTTTTAAGTGATTTACAGCAGAGACATATTTCTCCCTGCTGCACAGAGGGCCCAAATCAAATCTTCCACGGAACAGCTGCAGTTCTGAAGGGCTGCACTGTCACCACCTCACGGGAGTTAAGGTGGGAGAAGGAACAATGGTTCAAAATTTGCCCTTTTCCTTTAGACTGGCACAGGCACTACTGAACCAAATTGAGGTCCATCCAACCCTGCAACCTGCCTGCAACAGTTACACCAGGATCTCAGGGGAAACGTTGGAGAAACACCAGGTAGTGAAGAGAGATCCTCAACCTGCAGGAGCAAGTACTCTGGGGTCCTCTAAAGGGAGCAGTTATAGGTGGATCAGCGTTTATTTAACTGTCACTGGTGGAATGAACATCCCTGAATTACCAAAACAAAAAGATCAGGGCCACAAAACATCATGAAAAGGTAGCAGACTCACACTCCAAAGCTCGTGAGAGATTTCAACGTTTCAGGCAAAGTCCAAGGACAGAATAAGAAAATTCAAGGTACAAACCAACATACAAATGACATAAGCCATAAAAAAATGCCTCTATAACTAATGTAGGGAAAGGAAGTCAAAGTGAAGTTGGGTTGCACAGCTTTTCAACTGGTTTCTACTCAAAAAAGTAGAGAAAGCCTTTGTCAGATGTCCTAAGGACAGTCTATGTATTTACTAATTTTTGGGGGGCTGAGTTGAGCTGTGAAGAGAGTGTCACCACAATGTTCTAGTATTTGATAAGGAAGGTTAGAAAATATCCAGGCAATTTAGCCATTTAAAAATAATTTTCCTGCTTTGTAGTCCTTCTGCCTCATTCTCCATTATTTAAAGGACTAAGGTTCAGAGATATTAATAGTTATTCTTGAGATATATTGAAGAACAGGTGAAGTGACAAAACACAGAAGTCAAGGGAATGGAAAAAAGAACTAACTAGAAGATTATAAAGGAGTTTCCTCCTTTTAAATTTATGGGAAAGCTCTGGAACAAATTATCTGTATTCTGTAAAGATAACAAGCAAGAAGAGTTTGACATTTTGTTCATGAAGATTAAATTTACTTCTCCAAGGAAGGAGGTTTTGTGGACAGAAAGCAATAGAGATCAGTAACTTTCAGAGGAATTCCTGATTGCTGTAGGATATCTTGTACTGAAGCCAAGGAAACATGGCTCAGATAAAACAGTGCTTGGATGGGCACAAAATCAGTGTCCAAGTTGTACTCAGAGTATTTATGAAAGGCTGATGGGATGTTGCACAAAGTGAGGTTCCACAGGGGCCTGGGGTTGGTACTACTCAATATTTTCATTAGTGACCCCATTGACAGAACAGATTATGCTTATTACAGCTTCAGACAGCATCACATTGTGAGGATACTGGAAGACAAGACCAGAATCCAAAGTGATCGTGACAAGTCAGAAGTAGCATGAAAAATAAGAGGGACAAGTACATCAAATTCCACGTGGGCAAAAGCATTTGACAGTGCACGATGAGGGAATAACTAACAATTCTGTACAAAAGAATTCAGGGACTATAGTGCATCCCATATAACTTCTATCCAAGTTGGACCTCAGATGTGGAAGAGCAACCAAGAACCAGACCCAGGTACTTTTGCCACCTGAAGCTTTAGCTGGCAGAAGAGAGTCACATGCAAACTCTATTAGATTATTAAAATAACCCTTCATATTCTGCTTAAAACTCCTCCTAGATGCAGACATCCAAAGCTTTAAGGTTTCCACAGAGATGCAAGGCTACTCTCCTAGTCTTGGCTTTGAAATGCTGATACAAAGAGTTGCTGACAGGAAGAATTTTACCTCCCTAATTCCAAACTATGGGTTTTTTCAGGAAGAGGGTGACACGAGCAGTTGCTTTGGTGCACTTGAATGACAAGAGTTGTGTGACTGTGCATTAAGTGTCTGATACTCCATTAAGCTACTGAGTGGCACAGAAAGGGAAAGGCAAGTAGTTGTGTCTTTGAGATGGTTATAAATAATGGACTTCAAAGTAACAATTGGTTAACAGGCCGTGTGCCAGAAAAAGTCCATCTCCACTGAATCCACCGGGGAAAATTCCCTGAAAAGAGTTTATTTATATGAAAATATGACCACAGCACTGTTGCCAAGGTCAGTAAGACTTATAGATATCTGCTGTGTGAAACCCATTTGTGCAAGGCTGATCTGCATAAGGGGTACTTGGAGTTCACACAATAATCCCAATCTTCCAGGAATTCTAAGATTAATGGCATTGGTCTGGAATGAGTTTCTACACTCATCTGCTACGATATCTCGATGATATCTTGCATATTGTTATATTGGCATCTCAGGGATCTTTAACTATAGTATTTATATAATATAAAAGTAATACATATAACATAATAGCTATCATTCTATTTAGATATTAGCACAGTGGTCTGGCACACATTTCAGACAAGAACAGAGTCCAGCACTACAGCAAATTGTTACTGGGGAAAGAAACCACTCCATACACTATCTGTGGGTGTTGTCTTGACCCTCTGTTTTTTATCCCTTCTGATGCTGTCCACACCACATCTGAAATAGGTACCTGTCTCCAATTTGCACTAAGACAAATAATAAACAACAGCAGGAAAACTCATTTCGCTTAATTTTCAGTATCACGATTCACTAAACTGACATTAACAACTAAAAGTCTGTAAAAACACTCTCACAGCCAAAGCCATGGAGGAGGAGTATGTAGGGCATAAGTAACACCCAGATAAGGCTGTTGCACAGAGTATTCTCTCTCTGACCCCAGTTCATTAGAGAAAAAGCAATGATTTAAACCACCTATCTAACCTCTTCCAGAGCTATAGTTTATAATCATAAATCAGGCATGTGACTACCTGGAGGCATTGGGGAGTTTGCTGTTCCACTGTGTTACAGGGCCAGCAGGGAAAGAAAGTTCCTATTATTGGATCATGCAGCAGACATTGGTGCTTGAAATTTCCACTTACACTACATTAGCTCGAGGCAGTTCATTTGCTAAAATAAAAGAAACAAAGTGTAAAATATTCACTGACTTGCTCAACAAAGCAATCAACGAAAGGGAGAAAGAGAAAGAGGGACAGAGAAAGGGAGGGAGTGTGATTTTTCTTCCCCCTGCTATCACACTGTTGATAAATACCATTAGTGTTTTAAAATTATCTCACCCATTCAGTTTAGATTTAAAAGTATTAGTGGTATTATCAGTCTATCTATCCATCTCCCTTTATTTTGTCTGTCTCCTACTTCTATTTTGTGTGAAATTTCAAGAGTTGAATCCCATTTTCTATTAATTCAATGGCTGTCATCTTGCATTGCATCATGTAACCCAGATCACAACAATGAAATCTAAGGTTTTAAATTAATAATATTGCAACACATCACTTAGTAAAGCATTGTACTCATCCAGATCCAGCCAGCTCAGGTACCTTGCCCTCCAGTCTGATGCCTTTCCCTGGGTGGGATTCCACCTGCACAGTTGCAAACAATCTATAATTGGTAACTGAATACTCTGAACTTCATGGTGGATAACGTTGCTTTAATGGGGTGTTGAGACTTAACAAGATGTTTTTGCTTAAAAATAAAATAGTTGGGAAAAAGCTTCAGGGGAAAAAGAGATCTCAGTTCTCTGAGTGGCATTTTCCACACCTACAAATATATGCTGACAGGTAACTCTATTGCATTACAATTGCCTTACACACAATGTCAGCTAAAGCTACATGGAAAGTCAGCATCTTGGAGCACCTATGCACCATGAAACAGCTGATAGATCTGGTTAACTATTACGAGTTCAGATATAATTTCATTAGAGCCACTAATTCTCAAAAAGGAAAGGAGGGAAAAAAAAAAAAAAGCCAAGATTATATGCAAGTAAACCATCAGAACCACTACAAATTCAGGAAGGAATAAAACATTGTGCCTAAAGGAAAATACACGAGATCAAAAATACATCCTATCCAACATTTACTGTTGTTATTCAGGCATGTCTCCTATTATGTTTTGTCATGTAGAAACAAATCCACTAATAGGGATCTACATTTTTAGCTTGTGAATATTTCTAAAAGAAAGGATAAAAAAAAGAAATACGACCATAAGTTCTTCAGTGGCCAACCTGAACTATAAGAAACAGATGTTCAGCTGGGAGTGCCTACCTTGTTCTCCCCTTCCCTCAGAGCCTACGTGGAGCTCTAAGAATATTCATAAGACTTTCTGTCCTGACAAACAGATGAAGCACTTGGTAAGCAATAGGCACAGAGTGATGGGGGATTCATTAGATAGCTGCTAATCGTCAAATAAGTTCCAGCCCAACCTGCTGAGTGTAAATACAAATTTACCACCTTTGGAGCTGCCTCATTGTACAGCTATTGATTTATGCTTGAATGGGAGTTCAAAAAAAGTTGCCTTTTGAAGCCTTACTATCTGAGCACGGCTCCTTTGTCCAGGTGTCTTGGGGATCTCGTGCTGCAATTTTGATCTTTGTATTCCAAAAGCCTTAGAGAGTCAATTCAGGTAACTTAAAAGTGAGATATAATCAGAAAGGATTTGGAAATAAAGTCTTTGCCTTGTCACATTAATGCGGCCCTATCAAGTGGCAGTTTATCAAGAGGCAGCTCACAAGGTTTTAATGAGCATGCTGCCTGTTCTTGTACAATACTAATTAATCCCATTTTTTCACACTGGTGTGATTGCTTCATGAAACCCGCATTGTTTTATGCTCAGCAGCAAAGCGGGCTCTCACTGATTAAATCTCCTTCCCAGAGCTGGAGCCTGACAACTGAATTATACCTTGCTCAAAATAATAATGGGTATCAGCTAATAAATACGGTTTAACACACACAAAACTATGCAGCCAAAATCACACCACAAAATAGGAGTTTGACTTATAGGCACAGCAGTGTTTCATTAAACATCTGTATTATAATTCACTGGTTTTCCAACTGATGTAATAACTTAATTGATGAGAACAAAGACAAGCTTATTTATTCACCCAATTGCTTGCTTCTTGACTAACGTTTTTCCTTGGTGTTATTGTGGAAATAAATATGCAATATTCTTTTTATAGAAGTCTAATTTAGGCCCTTTTTTTCCCCTATTGAGAAGTCAACATCACAATCTGTTTCTGACAAGTCCTTGCTGCAGTGAAGCAGACCGCATTATGATAAGACAGCAGCGTGTTGTTTACCCTAATGTTCAGACATTCCAGCAAAGGTGAGAGAGGTGTGATGCTTCAGGCAGTTAATAATGAATAATTGTCTGCAAATTTACATTACAGGGTTCAAAAAGCTTGTTTTCTCTCTTTTCCCTTCCCCGCTCTCCCACATGATTTAAAGCTTCTTCCACCTCAGCCAGGGAAGGGATAACTGCAAAGTACTAATGAGAACAGCAGCACTTTTCTCTGCAAGACCGAGTCAAATTAGGGATGTCAGAGATATAAAATAATTTAGGGGAAATAAGTATTTCTTTCCCCAATTGACAAATATAAAAAGATAACATTTTTTTATTTTCCTCTTTTACAATACCTCGGTTGCACGTGGCAGAGCAGGATGGTTGAGACTTAATGTCTCATTTTGCTTAAGAACCTCTGAAAAGAGCTACTCTACCACTTAGACAAGATTTCCTTCAAGAAGTGCTCCCTGCAGCCAATAAAACAGAAAAGCAATCATTAACCTTGGATCTAATATAGATTTATATATGTAGCTTTGGATGCCCTGGGAGAAACTGTTTATTATTTATCTCTCATTTGTAATAGTGCCAGAAAAGTATGAGGAATTTTACAGCTGGATCTAAGGAAATAAAGGGGTAGGATTTTCAAGAGAGAAGGAATAGTCCTATCCCCAGCCCCTCCAGTAGCATTAAATGAATTTTGCAGCTGAATTTCACAGGAGAAAAAGGAGTAGAAGTTTCAAAAATACATAGTATTTATTCCTAACACCACCTTCTGAAATATTTATAGTCTGAAGAGTCCCTGGCAAGAGTTAGACCAACAGAAAAGAAACCCACTTTCAGAATAAAAATCTTTGCCATTAATTGCTGTCATGTAAGTTTTTGCACTGAGCTTTTTTTGCTGTTAAGAATATTGGTACAACCAGAGCTTCTATAGGTTTAAGAATTATTCTGAATCCTTATGAAAAGACATCTCAAACAACAAATTGGAAGGAGTCATTCAATTAGAAGGGATACATGGGAAGGTGCTATCAGATAAGGCTTGAAATAAGATGAAAATAGCAGTTTTAAACTTGTGAATTATTCTATTGATAGAATTATCAAGGCAAGGAACAAGACAGGTTAGAAAATATGAACAAAATACAAAAAAACCCCTTTTCTTTTCAATTATTACAACACAGGAATATAATAATGTAACTAAGCCTCTCTAGTCCCCTTTCAAGTCTTCAGCTGGTGGAAGCTGCAGAGTCCCCATGCAGAATTCCAGATCATCCCTCCAGACAGGATGAGCATTTCCCAGGATTCACAGTGGTGTGAAGCAAACACAGTGACTGCCTGTGATCCGATGGGATCAGGATTCCTCACCTGCCTCTTCCAGCTATGGCACTGCCTGATTATTCCACCAGGCATGATTTCTCCCCATGGAATAGTCTCCACTCTACTGAAGGAGAGGAGAGGGACATAAAGACTAACAAAGCAGAACATTTCTCCCCCAGCTCGTAGCCAGGTTGCAGAGGTAGAAGTTCCTGGGGAATCAGGTACTATATCTATCCCAAAAATGTCATACCTCCATGACAGATCCAGCCATAATTAGATCATGACCTATGTCTGATATTAGGACTCAATTTGTGGAATTGATGTGCCATATGAAATAAAGGGAATTAAAGAGAAAAATTAATTCCTATTAGAAAAAACAATTATAACCATCTGCACCAATGTCTTCTCCATGTGCAAGTACCACACATATTGGCATCAAAATGCCCAAACAACTTATTTATACTTTTATTTATAAAAATACATGAAACATACTTTTGGGGCCCAGATGCAAACTATTTTTAAAAATTTGTTTGTAAGAACAGAAGAATTTGAGCCTACCCCTAAATAAAATAGCTACTACATTATTTTCTAATAATTCTGTTGAGAAAAAAAAACAAAAACCTTTCTCTTCTTCTAGAGAATCTAATTATTCAGTGACAGCAGTTGGCTGACTTGGGCACAACACAACATGTCAATTTTCAGTTGCTTACACAGTATCACAGAAACTGTTAGAAATTGTTTTGAAATCTGGCATACTTTGCAGTCATCCTAATTCCTCCAAGTGAGCCAAACCTGATTACATTTGGCTCACCCACAAAAGATCTGCAAGATGAGGAGAAGAACGAGTAGGAAAGAGACTCAAAAAAAAAAAAAATCCACAAGATTTCTTCCTCCCCGCTGCCTCCAGCTCGGCCTCGCTGGAAGAGCAATTCCCATCCTGCCTGAAACTGGAGGGGGTTTAGATTTCCAAACTAACCTCAAATTCCCGAAGTTTCTCTTTAAAATTTTTAGAATATTGATATTGCCTCAACAGGAGGAGATTATAATTTGTCCCTGAAGCGATTCAAGAGGAGCCTGAGGGGACACCTCAGCTGTGCAGCTTCCTCATGAGGGGCAGCACCAACCTCTTCTCTTTTGGTGGCAGGACCAAGGGAACGGCCTCAAGTTGTGTCAGGGAGGTTTAGGCTGGATGTCAGGAAAAGGTCCTTCCCCCAGAGGGTGGTTGGGCACTGAACAGGCTCCGCAGGGAATGATCACGGCCCCAAGGCTGCCAGAGCTCAGGGAGAGTTTGGACAATGCTCTCAGGGACAGGGTGGGATTGTTGGGGTGTCTGTGCAGGGCCAGGAGTTGGACTGGATGATCCTTGTGGGTCCCTTCCAGCTCAGTATGTTCCATGATTTGATAAATCCCCAACTTCAGAGGATAGTTCATAAATATACTCTCGTTAACTCCTGAAATCGCTGTCTGAAACCCCACCCCCACACTGCTGGGCTCCACTCACAGCGTGAGACTGGTCACAGCATCAACATCCTCACCAAATTTATCAGCTATGAGATATTTTCAGAGCAGCCAGCTTTGGAACGTGGCAAATGCATGTTGAGAGCAGGTAAAACGTTCCAAGTCTGAACAAGAATTCAGATGCCCCAGTGAAATGACGCCGAATTCCACCAGATGAGCACCTGCCTCTTCAGACAGGAACTGTTCTGCTGGTGCAACATATTGCCAGTGCTCACTAAAAGGCCTGTTGATTTAAACTCCTCCTTTGATACCAAATTAATTTGATGGCTTTCCTTTTGGATTTAAGTAGAAGACATTTATGTTTATTACAAAATGCTTGTACTTTTTTTCAGCTGCCAAAAATATAACAGCTCCAAGTGTAGAAGCTCAGACCCAAACTCCCGTTTCCAATATGAGATAAAAAAAAGAAGGAAATTTAGTTCAGTCTCTTTAAACTGCAACTACAAGATTCTAAGTTGTTTTTTTTTTTTTTTAAGGATTCTTTGTTTGATAGACCAATGGAAAAAATGTGAGGGCCATTATTCAAATGTTTGTGGACCCTTTTAGCTAATGGATTCAAATCTACAATTCTGCACTTGTCAACAAGATAGTTCTTCAATCATATTAAGACTGCATAACTCACTTCAGTCCAAATCTTCCAGGACTCAATTCTGCAAAGCAAATAACATTTCCCCAGGGAGAAAGAAGTGTACTCATAACATCCAGGTCTCAGGTTCTCTCCATATTTTCTTGGTTTTTTTTGGAATAGAGACATTTCTTGTGGGTGTGGCCTCATTTACAGAAAGCCAAGTCCCCTCCATACAGGCAGAGAGTAAAATATTCAAAATAGTGTAACTTTAGGACAATTGTCTCTGTTTTCCAAGATAATACCAGACTTTTTTCACGTGAGGTTTTCAGAAGAAAGTCTGTGCCTTTTTGTAAGCAGCTTATAAGGTAAATAGTTTAAAAGTTGAACCATATTTATGCCTTTCCAAAAGCTGCCTCTCCCTTCCCACGTTGCTACTAAACGACGAGCTCAACTAACCAGAAAAGTTTTGCACAAATGAAATTCAAATTAAAAAGTAACATTTTTAAAGAAGTTTCATAACTGTGCTTCTGTTTGAGTGCCAGTGGCTCCTGCCAACCTCAGGGAATCATCAACTGTGTTTTTAGGGATCCAGGGCATGGCAAATCCTGCACAAGGCTCATAACCCAACCAGTCCCTTACAAGCACAGCATTAGTTTAGACAGATATTTTAGTTTCCACTCAAATTATAACGCAATTTCCAATGTGTATAAAGAATAGTAGATGTCTTTTACATAAGACAATAAGCAATAAAAGTTTTAGCAGCAATTTACTTGGCTGGAAACAGTAGAGAGAACATGGTCATCACTAAGGAGGGTCAGAGAGCTCATCCAGGACATTTTAAAAAGTATCACCCACCATGGAAAGCAGCATCCTGCATTTAAAATTCAACATAAAAACCATCCAAACTTCCTGCATTTCCTTTTGATCCATCCCTCCTGTGGTCCTCAGTACTTCTGACAGGGACCAAACTGAGATGATTAAATCAGGTGTTTGTTATAATTTTATTTCTATATAATTATTCTTCAAGAACAAAAGACATGTTGTGTACTTTGCCCCTTTTTTTGATTGTTTGTGCTTGCATAAATAACATACTCACTCTATTTACGCTCTGCACTTAAACCACTTACTAAAATAAACTCGAAGGAGCCAATAAACCCCACAAAATTAAATGGCACACGTGATGTAAAGCTTAATTTTACATACTATTTGGGCATCATAAATGCAACCCAGGTGTGCAATATAATCAAATTGTGGATGACACTCTTAGTCATATGGTTTAGTTTTAGGTGAGGAGCAGAGAGTGGGACTCGATGATCCTTATGGGCCCTTCCAACTTGAGATATTCTGTGATTCTTCACAGTTACCAAAAGCAGACATGAGCTTTTTCTAATCTAAGTAGATTTTTAAAAACATTTTTTTCTTTTAATTTAACTTAAAAAAACCATAGTATTTTAATAAAAATAGATTTATTAGATTAATAAAGAATTAAAACCTAAGCAGAGCTCATGTTCCAGCACCACACAGCAATGTTTGACATAGGTCAAAAAAGCATTAAATATTTCCCTATGGCAGCTCTATAGAACAAGGCTAAATGTCTGCAAGGAGGTGAGATACCAAAACTTAAGGGGTTACCACCCACCTGCCGGGCCCCAGCAACCAAGTGAGCTCATCAGAGCTGTGAAAGTGGCTTGAACCAATTCACAGCCTTAAAAACCCACTGAAGTCTTTCAGAATCCTCCAGCCTCACAGGGTGATTTCCATGGTGGCTTTTAGAACACTTTCCTGGCTTCTGGTGGTTAAAGGAGAAATAGGAGATGGAACCCTGGAAGCCTTTATGTACCAGAGACCAACCTTTGTTGGCAGGAACTTAAGGATTCCTGGAGTGACTCTCAGTCCCTGTGTTCTCCATAGAGGTTTTGAGATACCCCTAATATTCTAAAGCTAAAATACACTGGATTTGATGACCCCTCCTTCAATCTTTGCTGTGTATTTCAGAATTAGAGGTGGCAGCAGCCCCAATTTTACCTGGAAAATATTAACATAAGTACGAAGAGAGGAAAGACAAAACCTCTCCTTAATACAGGTTGATATGTGACTTTGCATAGCACTTTGAATGTTATTAAGTGTTTGAATTTCTTCCTGTGTCTTTTTAGCCTGGATGACTGTCTTTCTCTTTCTCTGACAGCCTCTGCAGGACCAAATTGACAGCTCTTTAAAGCAGTCTGACAAAAAGCAGCATTAATTAAGTCATTGCCGGACTGTAATTGTGTTAAGAAGTAAAAATCTAATATGAGAAAAGGTTAGTGAGTCCTCTCTTGTGTCAGATTTTCTACTCTCTATGAATATTAATGTCCTTAATGAAGACAATCTTTGCCTCATCAAGCCGTTGTTCTGCATTCAGGTGCCAAATCCCTGCACCATTGATTTGTTTTTAAAGAACAAATATGTCAGGGGAGACTGACTGTCCTGTTTCTTATCAACATCATAGAGAATGCTTTTGTATTCCTGGAAAGAGTTTATAGATTTTGTGTGCCATCTACAAGCAGTGCCTGTGATGGCAGAGGAGGGGAGGGATGTTGAGGTGAGGTAAACTAGTTGAAGTAATTTAATAGCAGCGTTCCATTTTATCATGTTAGCTTTTTTGTGTGTGTTAGCAATATCCATATATTAACGAGGTTATGATCAGCAGTTTTAATGATAAAATATGAATTATCTCCCCAGAAAGAATCCTGCAGTTTAAGCACCAAAATGAAGGAGCGCGGTGATAAGACGCTGATCATCTCTTGCTGATTATCCCTCCCCTCCTCCTCCGGATCCAGCAGATAATGATGATGGTGCTGATGAATGATGATCCTTTTTAAATAGGTTGAAGGCCCTTAGGAGTCTAACTCTGGTGAGGAACATTCCCTGCTCAGCCCCCACATCTCTCATCCCTTCACTCACTGCCATGCCCAAAGCTTCTATCAACCACAAAATACTTCTGCATTACCAGTTACTACAGCATTACTAATATTTTGGGTTAGAATTGTTGCATCTACTCCAGGGAACATAAGACAGGCCTCTGACACCTGAGGTAAAGCTCAGCCCTGACCTGAGAGGCAAAGCCATTCTCCTGCCAGTGCTGGAATCTCTGTGAGAATCCTACTGAGGGCATTAGAAGGTACAGGAATTTCTATATAGGGTGTATCTAAAAGATTTACGCCCCTTCTGAGAGTTGAGAGGTAATTAATATTCTATTTTGCAAGCAGAAATCCTTGTAACAGCTCAGTTTTAAAGAAATTTCTGGTATGTGTTTTTCAGAGCAGCGTGGTTCTTTTTAAAGACAATCCCAGCATATGTTCCACTGACAGAACAACATGAGAATTCTTCTAGACAAAATTAAACGTTTTAAGCTTTTATTTGAGCTGGATTATGTCTGCCAGTTAAGATGGATATAATAAGTGTTCATTGATGGTAGAATCAACAGTTCCAGAGGAAGACATACAGCAAAAGAGAGGAGGAAGTTTCTGACCTGCCATACTGAAAGTACAAGCTCAGAGCTGAGAAGCCTCTACAAGAGTCAAACATCATCAACATGAATCATCACCACCAAATAAAAGGCATAAATTTATACATAAAGCAGGGAAGGATCCACAACAGTGGGCACTGCCCCATCCTCTGCCAGTACATCTTATTTCTGGCTATAGAGCTGTATCTCTAGATGATGCTCTACCTGTATGATGGGATTTTTCCTTCCTCACTTCCTGAAGGGAGCCCACAATGAAGGTGAGACTCTGTTTACAAGGGTCTGGAGTGACAAAAGAAGGGGCAATGACTTCATACTGACAGAGAGTAGGTTTGGATTAGATATTAGAAATAAATTCTTCCCTGTGAGGGTGGTGAGGCCCCGGCACAGGTTGAATGGTGCTTTATGCAAAACTGGGCAGGTGCTGAATTGTTTGGGTTTTTATTCACCTTATGTCACCTTTAGAATAGGACAGCAACCTTCTGAGGGCCATTCTGGAGGTATCCCCACTACCCTGGAATTCTGACCCCGTAAAAAAAGCAGCTTCCCTGAGCCTGAACTCAGACTGGCTCCTGTGTAGTGACAGGAATTACACCAGATTTATGCTGGCAGTGACTTCCACTGTAACTCAGAATCCAGGTGAGGGAGTTATAAATACAGCCCTGTAACAGAAGAGTTTCATACTCATTTTTCTCTCAGATTGTTAATTTTCCACATTATTTTTTTTTACTGGTCCATCTTAGCTTATTAACCTAAAAGAGCCTCCTCTTGGGACAGCCTTCCCTAATTTAGCCTTCCCATTGTCCAGCTGACCCACTTGTAAAGCAGATGGACAACAGAGGACATTTAGAGGAAACCACAAAACCACTCATAAGTGTGAAAGGTCAGTTTTCAATTAATTAAACCTTCATTTTTTCTGCAATTACTTTTTCTTCCTCCAAGTATAACTGATTTTAGAAGGACAAAGACTGTTTTCTCACTGTCTATAGTCTTTGACTCACTCTTCATGCTCATGCCCCAATATTTGATCCCTGTTTGTCTGACATCCCACTCCCACCACTGCCAGCACAGCTGGAAGTCAGTGTTGCTAAAGCACCTGATGTTATATAGAAACACATTATTTCAAATTGTGTGAACGTTAATTACTTTCTATCAATCAAAAATTACACCCAAACTAAATAGTGATATTCCAGGCTGTTCCTTGTTTGTCTTAAAAATTCTGGAATACTCAAAGCAGTCAAAAATAGTCAATCCACTGATCATCTTTTTCGGGGTATTACCCTGCATTTGGGCATTTCTTAACCAAAATGCCAAACATCTAAGATAGGTGCACACTTATCCCATCCACACAGAAAATTGTAAATGACAAGGAGATATACTAAACAAATAGCAAAGGTCTTTCTATAGTCTAATTTTGTAGCCTAAATATTTCTGTTCAGGCTAAATATTTAAATTTAAATACTTTAAAAAAAGATATATTTATTTTATTTAAATATATAGCCTAAATTTCACTGTGTTGAGACACTTTGAAGAGCACCTGCTCAACTCTGGTTGAAGGGTACCCTGCCCTACTTTCCTTGTTCTCCAAGTACCAACTCCCCTTTGCGCACAGAGCTGATATTTGGTGTTTTATTCTCCACAGTTCCAGCTACAGGCAGCCTGGCAGATTAAGTTCAAGCTTTGTGAACAGAAGAGAGATAATTCAGAGGCCTCTTATTACTTCTGATCTCTGAGCTGTGCAGGGATCACAGCTCCCGGATTGCATCTGTTCCCAAAATTTTCAAAACAAAACCAGCTTCTCTGCATAATCTGTTTTCTTACTATTATGTAGTGAGACATTCATTGGAAGAAAAAAAAAAATCTCCTAGAAGAACAGAACAACCTTCAGGTGATTAAAATAACCAGTGACAAGATGAAAATCACAGGGTTTTTTCAATCCCTATTTCCCTGCAGGAACAGACACACAAATGGTGGCCTTCAGTCAACAATTGCAAGAGGAACCATATGGACCAGGGACAAGCTTAAAATATGGACTCTTTTTTTTGCAGATGAAACAGTTCTTTCTGCAGCTGAAGAAGAATTTCTTCACTGAAAGGGTTGGAAGGGGCTGCCCAGGGAGGTTTGGAGTCCCCATCCCTGGAGGTGTCCAAGGAAGGACTGGACGTGGTACTCAGTGCTCTGGGCTGGTGACAGGGTGGGGATCAGGCACAGGTTGGACTCAGTGATCTGGGAGGGCTTTTCCAACCTCAGTGATCCTGTGAACTGAGGCAGGAGGTGGATTTGCATCACCAATCTAATTATGACCTTGTAAGATCACTAAGAGAACAAAGTTCACTATTTCCTTCCCCACCAGCAAAGCTTAAGCATTCATTTATCTATACATGAACTTCATAATTTCAATCTGCTACAATGCAAGAGGTATTTCCATGGATTTTAAAATATTTTAAATTTTTTTTATACTTCCATGAGACCTTTGTACCAAGAACACTTGGGACTGGATGCCCTTAGTCCAACTCCTGTGCGTGTATAGGAAGCAGGATAAGATCCATTCCAGAGAGATTTTTAAAATGAAAGGGTAGAGTAGCAATTCCAACTATAAATAGGGTTTGAGACATGAGACAAAAGAAGTTAAGAAGTGTATAAATGAACCCTGCTATAACACTGACCCAACTCCTTCTCTCCAATTAATTTAATTGAGAGTTTTGGTTTACTTAGCACTTTTCATCCATAGATCTAAAAGCACTTTATAAAGAAATGTAAATGCCAATATCCTCATTTTACAGCTGAGCATAAAAGGGCACAGGGAACTTCTGTGAATCACCCCAGGTCAGCAAGAAGGTGGCAAAACCCAGAAGAGAAACCAGTTTGCTTATTCTGTCTGCTGTGCCTCCCATCCACCAGGAACTGTGAATTCCAGGTCATTTAACAAAGAGCTACCAAATATCCTCCACAAAACTGAGAGCTACCCGTTTTATGTAGAGAAGGGCAAGCATCCCATCTGTAGAACTTTTGAATCCTAAACTAAATATAAGTAAAAAGAGCTGCATGTAATGCCAAAGTTGGTACATTAAAAAAAAAAAAAAAAAGGGAGAAAGATTTTTTTTATCCAGGGAATATTATGAAAAAGTTATATTGAAAAGTTTTTCCCCTCCAGAAAAACTTACATTTTATCACGTGCCCGAAGAGTTATTTTTCAGGGAGCTCAACTAGCTATACCCAGGGTGTAGCTATTCAAAGAAATCTGATTTTTATCTCCCCAAAAGCAGATATTCTCAGATATTTTCTCCCTTAGCAAAAACATCAGGAGGTGACCCAACAGGGGAAAAGGCTGGAAAGTCTCCTGAAACACAGGGTCATAACCAATGGAGTGGTTAAATCTCAGAGCATCCACATGTCTGGTGTTTATAGGAGCTGCTGAATTACCCTCTTTCAGGAGTTAGGACTTGTTCATTGATTTCCACAGACTATATTGGAGTATTTCTGGACTATTTGAGGCTCAGTTAAATACTCCACAAAGTTTCTCCATGCCCTGTTTTATAGTGATGTGCAGTGACAACCAATGATTTTCAGGAAGTCTCGACAGGCTGCGTTACTGCAGAGATAAATAAAGGATAATACCATATGAAACAGAGCTTAATCCATCACACACAGTCTCAGCCACAGGACACAGAGAATCTCAATTGTTTCATCTGCAAACCCTCAGCTGAGAGTCCAGTGTACAGAGAATTCCTGTTCCTCCTGCATCCGATCACATTCCAGAGCAGATTGAGGGGCTGAACCACCAACAGCCAAAGTCTGCATTTCCCATCTCTGCCTTCCTCACTGAGATTCCATCGGAGAGACCAGAGGCACTCAGGATATTTGAGACATTACATCAGTACTTTATGTCACCCAAGGCTGGGGAAAAGCAACAAGAGACATTTGGGATCTGGAGAAACAATCAATTTGCGTAAATGTTGCACCAAGATTGGAACTCGTGCTGGACTCTGATGGTAACAACATTCTCTTCCCATTTCCTTCAGAAGGACTCCCTCTCCAACTGTGAGCAAGATAAAGGTTGATTTACTAATCAGAGGCTTATGGCAATTTCCTTGTGCATTTTTTCCCCCTTATGCATTTATTTCCTCATGCATTTATTTCTGAAGGAGACCTGGATGACCAGTTCTCCCAAAGCATTTGCCTTTTGAATCTGAAGTCTTGAAGGGCAGATTTTACCACTCTTTTGCTGAGCTCTCTGTGAATAATACCTCTGTGATATTTCAAGACTTCAGTGTAGTGCATGACTCATGAATTCTGTAGTAAATAGGCCAGACTTGCAGCTCCAGGTATTTTTAACCTTCTAAGCAGAAAAAGGGAATATTTAGGATAAGAAATGAACATGAATTTAACAATAAAAATAGAAAGACCACTTGGTGTACAGCACTGGGGTATCCCCCTGGGACAGAACCATCCAAATTACCATATGCTCCTTACAAGCAATACAAAAAAAAAAAAACAAAAACAAAACCAAAAACCAAAGACAGAATATGCTTTATGAAATTTTTTACAGTGTGATGCCACTGATGCAAACCTGCAGGTAAAATAAATACAATCCCTTCCTTGTAGTACTCCAAGGCACTGCAGGCCCATCGGTTCCTCAATCTGAGCAGAAAGAGAGCTAAAAACTGATACACAGCAAACAGCCACAGCTCTGTCCCTCATTATTAGCTGTGACTAACAAAGTAAGCAGATGCAGGGGATGCCTGGGGCTAACTCTGGAACAGGGAGATCTCCTCTCACCCTCCTCCTCCTGCGTGTGCTGGGACAACTACCTTCAGGAGAGTGATCTGATGGCCAGAGCTGATCCTCACCACACTTAGTTTTTGGTGTCGACACACTACACAGCAAGCAAACCAATCCATCTCCAGGAATTTCTCCTTCCTGTGTATCCCCTCTCTATCAGGACCTCTGGTGATGCCAAGGTCTGAGCTGAAACATCCAAACCCCCATAAAAATCCTGGAAAGCAAAGGCTCTGCCTCCCAACCTGAAGCAGAGTACTATGAGTGGGGTCCAAGCTGGAAGGGGGGGAAGAGACATCGAGGTGGTGGCAAAACTCCTCACAACCCCATGGAAGTGGCTTTCATAGAATCACAGAATGGGAGGGACCTCAAAGCCCACCTTGTTCCACTCCCTGCCACGTGCAGGGACACTTTCCCCTAGACCAGGTTCCTCAGCACTCCATCCACATTGGGTGCTTTCACCTGTACTTTCAAGCTAAAAATTTCAGATGTCTCCTAGATTTGAAGGCTTAACTCCCCCACTGAATTCACTTGGTTTTGGGCAACCAACTCCCCCAGGCTTTTTCAAAAATCCCATCCATAGTCATTTTTCTGTCCTTGTTCTCACTAATTAGCACGGTGCTCCTGTGTGTGACTTTACAACACTGCAGAGGATTCTGCTGAACATGTGGGGGGGGGGGGTGAGGGGAGTTCTCTTATTGAAATTTGATTCAAAAATGGAACAAGAAAAACATTTCTATTCATATTAGGTTTTGTAAAACCATTTAGTGTTATGAAAAGCCTAATGTTTAAGCCTAAACTAAGTAGACAGTGATCCTTTAAGTCCCTGTCTTCCAGAATATTTCACCATTCTATTCTTTCCCTGAAAGTTAAGTTTGTTGTTCTTTCACCTTCCAAAGTCCTTGATGGGTTATTTCTAGAGAATATTTAAATCTGTGAAGTATTTTGGTCAGCAAAGATGTCTACAGAAATTTCCTCAAACTCCATCAAGTATTTACCCACTTCTCAGAAATTCTTCTTCCATTTTCTATTAATATTATTTCACTGGGATCAGTCTCTGTTGAGAAATTTAGTTTAAGCTGCCTAGCAGTCTTAAAAGAGGAAGATCTATTAATTTAATCATTTATATGAATCATGTCTAAATGATCTCAGCAGAGAAAATGTGTTAGCCATTTAAATCCCATCATTACATATTATATAATAATTACCACTAATTCTAGTTTGGATGGGCCACAATATTGCTTTACATACCTAATATATTCAGAACATCTACCTTCCCAAGCTCAGTCTTTTTGTGACCTTTGAGTTTATGCTTGTCTCTTGATTATGAACATAGGACAGGCTCTCTTAAGAAATTAGAGATGCAAAACACACACATGGTGCCACAGCTATTTGGCATGCACAGCTACCACTTCATTTTTTTAATATCTCAAGTTCTTTTTGTCTCTGGGAGATATCGAGCATGCTATTGATACTGCTGTAATCAAAATAATATTTATTTGTTAAGTGTTCTCAGTATATTCAGTGCTGTACATGACACTACACTCTGCAGCAAGCTGAGCTCCCAGTGTAAGAGGGAGTTATTCCCAGGAGACTACAGAATGGAATTTACACTGAATTTCCAAATCCCTTGCTCTGAAAGGGCTGTTTAAACACTGCCTGTTCAAGCAGAGACAACTACATGTCTGACCTGTCTGTACGTGGTTGTCTACAGTTCAGACTGACGGAATTCACAATTTTCCAATGAAAAAGGGGAAAATATTAATTTTCCATAAGAGATCCCTGCACAAACCTGAGCTTGGGACCCAGAGAGGACCTGCCAGACCCAGGGAGGGCACAAAAACTCCCCAGCAATGGATGAACAAGCCACCAAATTGCTTCTCTGTTGGGCAACCCAAGAAAAAGGCCATCCCATGCAATTCCTCACTGGGAACCCATTTCCACACGGACATGACAATCCAGCTTTTCTGATTGGGCTAAAAATGGGTTCAAACACACTCCCAGCACAGTTGCTGTGAGATGGTGGTGCTGGCACCACGAGATGGTTGAGATTCCAGCCTCCAGAGTCAGAGCTCTGCACCTTGGGACACAAACAGTGCTTCCAGGGAGGGATTTGCAGGAGAAACACCCCCTCCTGTGCACTCCCTGGGAACCCGGAGCTCCAGTGCTGCTCTCAGGGGTGGCACTGGGCTTTGCCCCTGAGGAAGGCTGGACTGTGTCTCTGCCATGCTAGAACAGCATGAATAACTTCACCCACTTTGGACACTGTGTTTAATCTTCTTTGTTTAAAAATTATTATTCCTTATTCTTTTGCACCAGCTCCACATGAATCCACCTGCCAGCAACCTTCCCTCTACTCTATCAAAACTGCAACACGTTACACCCCTGATTAATTACAGAAGAGTGAAACTTCCAGCTCTCAGCTCCCAAGGGTCAAATCTATCCCTGGTGTAAGCCAGAAATCAGTAGTGAGACAAATTTGGCCCTAGGTGACTTCTTTCCCTCAACTACCTCATTACACCATCCCTTCTAGAGCTGATGAATTGAGCCCCCTGTGTTCTGTTTGTAACCATAATTAGTATTCATTTTGCAAGCTTAAAGTTCACCCTTGATACAGGACTGAGCCTCATGTTAATCACGGCGATGTCTCACCGCCTTTGACTCTGATCTGGCAGGTTTGCATTACTTGTCCCATACCTAATTTTTTGCCCTTACCAGCCAACTAGCACCTCGACATCACACTGTGTCAGAATTAGAAACTTTTGACAGATCTGTAATCATCTAGTTCTCATCAGCTCTATGCATGTTAGTCACTTCATTTCCACATTCTAACAGTTAATATGCCTTAATTTCTCACACTTTGTGAATATTTAATTCCTCCCTTTTCAACATCATTTTTAGGTTGTGTGAATCATTTTCAAAGCCTTTGCTATTCTCCCTCCACTATCATCTGCATATTTTATGAAATGGCACAGTTGAATCTCTGAGGGCTCTTGATAAAAATGAAGCTGGCAGGCTGCTCATTAGTTGTTTACCTGGAGCTGTGTGAATCCCCCAGAATGGTGGATTCCCATTTGGATTTGAATTAGGATATTCTGACACATAAGAATTGAAAACCTTGCCAAGCTAAGTGTGATTCTTTCCCACCCCCTCCCTTCTACCCCAATTAATAGGCTGCGTTTCTTTGGCCAATCTGTTCCTGGTGCAGCTCCACCGCCACCAACATCTGCAACAACTGGGTTGTTAAGAGGTGAGAGACAGAGGCTGTGGCCAATTAGCAACTCTAATGAGGGGGAAAAGTGTCCCATCAAGAACACACAGAGGGCAGCACAACTAAAATGGGAACTTTCCAGGCTTCCAGATTCGGACGAGTCACTGGGACTCGGGCTGGGGTTTATTTAACACGTGGTTCAACAGGCAAGTAATAAAAGATGACATTCAGTGGAAATCTGTAAATTTAAGAAATAAGAACTTGACAGTGACCGTTCCTGGGAAGTCTGACACAACTGTTACACAGGAGGAACAGTTTCCATCATTTCCTCAATCTTATTTATGCACTAAGGCACTATCATGCCACACTCAACTCACTAATTCCAAGACAAAAATAAGGACATCCTTGCATTTACCAGAAAATCATGGATTGCCCACTGAAGAACTCAGTGGGATATCTATCCCACCCCTGACACAGAACATTTTTCCCCTCCTACATTAATGCTTCTCCCACCTGGAAGCTGGGCCCACGATGCTGGTGGGTCTCTCCCTGCAGTTCTCCTCGTCATGTCTACAATAAATCTTCTACTTTCCAATAGTCTCAGTTTTTAGTATCCACAGATTTACATTTAGCTTGATCTATTTTTATGCTGATATCATGCTCTCACTTTCATAGGCTTCACTTAAAAGCAGTAATGCCATCTCTCTGGGCACTAAACTTTTTATGAATTTTTTGGCCTTTGCTGACTTCATAGGTAAATAGAGAATTGGGGACATTAGAAACACAGGTAAGAGAAGCTGCATCTGCACTGTTACTTTGGTCATATAGGTGTTTTGGTGAAAGAAAAAAAAAAGCAAGAAAATGAGAATTAGAAGACACTTAGTTTTGATAGCAACCATCTTTCTATTTTATCCTCGTGTCCCACCTAATACATCTTGGCCTCAACAAATCTCTTAAAACTCAGTACATTAAAAATACAAATAACCAAGAGCAGAGTTTGCAATTAAAATTCCACAGAGTTTCTGGCCATCTGATGTTACATATTTTATCCCCTGAAAATGAGCAGCCAAGAACAATCAGGAGCTCCCTCCTCCAGCCCCTGAAACTCTCTCTCCTCGGTACCAATTGAGAGAACAGGTTGGGAACCAATTTGCTGACATATCATATTGTTCAGTGCTTGCTCTCAATCTAATCATGTGTCTCATACAATTTGTTGTGTTTGTTAAAATCTCAGCTTTAAGAAGCTACTGAATATTCGAAAATCTTACAATATAAACTGATATTTTTATACAGCCTCGGCTAGAGCGAGGGTGGATTTGAGTATGATTTGAGTTTGCTGTAAAGATTAGAAATTAAATATATGTATTAAGAATTATTTTCTACAGTCTCCTGAAGCCTGGTGGCCTGTGTGGCCGGGTTTTTAATTCCTGGTTTTGACAGTATTCCATTCTTTTGATTTGTTATATGTGCTTCAGATCTATTACTTTTTAATTGGACATGAACATGCCTATGAACTGAACTTAGTCTCCAAGGGTTTGCATAAAATTAGCCAAGACATGGGGAAAGTGGAGTTGTTGCTGCAACTCCAAACTCTCGGACATTGCAGGAGTTAAAAACAACAATAACCACAAAGATGCTCATCCAACAACACGTAGCTAAACACAACAAGCTGCAAGTTTGCTGGAGTGATATTTTAACTCAATTTTCAAAGATTCTTTCCCTACACCTACAAGTTAACTATTTAACAGTTACCACTTTAAAAATGTTAGTATTT
Organism: Pipra filicauda; assembly: GCF_003945595.2. Taxonomy (NCBI): domain Eukaryota; kingdom Metazoa; phylum Chordata; class Aves; order Passeriformes; family Pipridae; genus Pipra; species Pipra filicauda. Next base: position 235,163 of record NW_024103874.1, read on the forward strand.
TCCTATCTTATAAAATATTGCTTGGATGCAGAAATACTTTTATTATCCTACAGACTAGAAGCAAACATATCATTTTGCTAAGTGTGCATCAGCCACTCAGTGATGGCAGCCTTTAAAAACCCTTAGAGATCAACCTACAACATAATTATGCTCTAAGAAGGCATTCTCACATAAAACTTCACACAAAAGGACTGCAGGAAGTATTTTCTTAGCTGTCAGTGTGAGTTACATTAACTTGTGACCTCAGTTTTGCAATACTGGCCTGTGTGGTTCCCTTGACACAAGGAACACCGAGGAATTTGCTTTTAGTGAAGTGTTGGTACATATGAGGACACACTTTAAAAAATCAGTTCTCTGTTTGATGAAGACAATTGTCATCTCACTACTACCCCACTGCACACCCTCAGCAAAGTGAGGGACTTCTCTGGGAAATAGAATTTAAAGCACCAGTTCAACTGCAGTTTGATGGACATCATCTGATCAACCTTGTGCTGCTTGTCTGTGCTGACCAGAACATTGTGTGGAGCAAACAGACTCAAAGCAAACCAACCCAACCCATCTAAATAAGATGAAATGCTGGTTTTCTTACAGTCAGGTGCTCCTCTGCACTGTGACTGTACCACAGTGCCCACAGGGCAGCACAAGTGACAATGTGGTTACTCCAACAGAAAAAGAGAACACAACAGGGGCTCTGTATGAAATCAGGGGTGTAAGAACAGCACTCTGGGAACGAGGACAGGTCAAAGGGCTGGAAACATTGGGAACACCAAACTATTTGATACAAGCAACTGAAAGACTTAACCAGAAGGGCAAACTCTGCTTGCAGAAATACTCTCTCTGATGCAGTTGTCAATTTTGCCTGAATTTCTTTCCAGAGGAAAAGCTCTCCAGTTTGGCTCAGCACAGACAGTCATGCTTTGTGCTTCCCTACTCTCCCTACCCCTCCTCCCGCATGTTAAACAGACCAGAGACCTGACATTTGATGTTGTTTGTTTGAAATGATAAACTTAATCATGAGTGAAATGTTAGGAAGTGACAGTGCTGGCCACAGTAAGGTCGTTTCTCCTTCCAGCCAAGCACGATCCCGCTCTCCCCCTTAATTGCATTGCCAGTCCTTGCCACAGGAGGACCCAGGATTTGCAAGTGGGGAACTGAATCTGTCTTTGTGATAATTAAACCATGGACCTCTGTAAAGACTGCCAAATCTGCCATATGGTAGTTTTATGACCTAGACTGCTGTTATCTCTTGAGAAAGCTAACATCCTAATCTCATTTGCCTTATCTGTGATCAGAACCCGCATTTCTAGAGGGCAAAATGCAGGAGCACTGCTCGTCACAGAGCATCCTACAGCAGTGACATTTTGTCCAGTGGTTCACATTAATAAAATGTAGAGAGAACTCATTATTGACATCCTGGAATTAAAACACAAATCGAGAGGCTAAACCCAAATAACCCGTGGGTTACCGGCGCACAGATTGTAACATCTCACTGTGAAAAATTCCTGGGACCTGACTTGGGAGAGATGGGTAATTAAAACATTCGTTGCAGGAAGGTTGTGAAAAGGCCACTGAGTTTTTTTACAATGCAAACACGTTATTTTAAAACACAAACACAGGAGGCTGGTGCCTTTGGAAGTCTGATGTCATTTATCACAGACACTTTCAGAGCATCCTTGGGAGGTGAGAGCTGGGCAAACACTTTCCAAGAAGAGGAAGTCAGGCTGTAAGACGCCTGGTAAAACAATGAATGGGTCAGAACCAGTGTCTGGCCTTTCTAATATTCATGTTTTCTTAATAAATTTACACAAACCTGTTTTCAAGTCTGCCATACTCCCATCTGAGCACTTGCCCTGTGGTTCAGAAACCAGTTACCCTTTAGAACTAAAACACAAACACTCCCCAGCTGTGGTCACCTTGTTAAACACTTTTTGGGGCTGGATCATTTCTTAAGGGAATGCATCTGTTCCTTTCAGCAAGGTTGTGGCTTCAAAAGTGCATTGAAAACAGAAGAAACAGGTGGCATATTTTTCATCTCACTGGTAGCACAAACTAAACTCTTTGATGGCTAAGAGAGCCCTAAACAGAGGTACCTTCAGCACCAGGAACTGCTATTGAAGATGCTGCTCATTAAGTGGTTTAGGATGGGATATTTCTCTGCAAAGAAAAGCCTAATGGCTATTCAGGTCTCCCCCAAGTTCTCCAGAGCCATGACCTTCATCACATTTGTCTGCCAGACTGACTCTTATCAAGAGATTACCCGGGTCTGTTTTTACAGAAATATTCTGGTTATATGATCTAGATAATGCAGCCCTGCTATAAATCACCCAGGCTGTCCCCTGATATTTTGAAAACTGATGAGACTGCCGATTCTTGCTTCTTACTTTGTATGCAAATGATAAATTATAGATGGGAAATAGGAAAAAGAAGGTTTTACTCATTTGCTGGATTGAAACAGACTGGATTAGTGAGCGAGCAGTAGTACCCTTGGACTATTTATTGTGACATTGCTTAGAAAAATTCAAACCCCAAAGCCTTCAAATCACTGGGGACATTGTTAGCCTTCTGCAGGAATTATTAAAATGTACAGAAATGTATGAGCATCACTTTATAATAATTAATCAGGGGCTGTTGATTAATAAAGCTCATTTTTTAGTCCCGATGATTCAGGGTATTATCCAAAGGACAGTGTCCTTGTCATATTGATTAAGAAACCAGACTTTGCCGTGGAAGGAAGTGTAAGAACAGTCGCTCTTCTTCCTTCGCCCCTTCCCCCATATAAAATAAATATTGAATGAGAATATTAACTCGTTAACCTTGACAACAATTTGTAATTTTCATAAGGAGGAAAACTCGCGTATTCAGCAAATAAATTGCTGCAGGGATTTCAGGGAAACAAATTGGAGAGAATGAAGAATGCTACCATATGAATTCTGTCGGGTTTATGGGCTGTGATGATAAATTTGTTTGGTTATGTCCCTCAATTAAGGCCACAAATACTGTGAAGCGTCAGGAGCAAGTTAACTGGGAGAGCTGGTGGGGAGAAGTCTGGGTGACGATTTAAGGTCACTCAGGAAGTTCAGTTTGCTTCCTTCTTTTAGATCTAGCTCAGATCTGGAGCACAAGTCTTAAGAGTGCATCTCCTGTACAGCATATTAATCCCCTTAAAGCCTTTGTTAAAAGATAACTCCATTTATTAGGTATTGCATGAGAAAAATCTTCGTGTGGAATTAACAGCACCAGTCAGAGGTTTTACAGGGTTATCTAATTATTTGGAACTCACTTTAACCAGGAATGCAGGTAATACAGATAATTTGGAAGATGTTTACCTCTGCAGTTGGCCAGCACTGGTTTTTAGCCCCCTATAAAAACATTCTGGCTTTGAAACTCGAGCTGGAGTGTTTTAAGGATTACAGGAAAAAATGGACACTCTTTGCTCCTTCATGTATTTCCAGCTGCAAAACCTTTTTTGTTCAGACCATTGACTCAGCCAGCAAAACACATTTAGGCATGTGACTAGTTTAAAGCTTGTTTTGCCTCAACTAACATCAAGTAATACTGAGCACACTCAAAATTAAGCATATGCTTAACTGCTTTGTTGGATTACAGCCTAAATTATCTATTAATCCAATTGCATGGTTTCCTCTGATCACTGTAGTCTTCAAGTTCCTACTGTACAATAGATTTAATATAAATGCATTATGTTTGTCAGGCATGCCACTAGATTTGCATGCTGTCCTTTCTGCTTGGCTATATTATCACCCACAGGAGAATATTAAAGATTTAATATGATTTTTAAAAATTTAATTTTAGAAACTTTTTTTTTTTTTTTTTTTTTTTTTTTTGTAAGGATATGAATGAACAGTATCTTGTTTGGGAAAGCAAAAGGAAAAATTAAGTAGAAGTGTTTAATATTTTAAAAGGTCCGGATAGGGAAACATGAGGCAAATGAGAAAGTGCACACGGAAACCAGGAGCTGTGGAACAGAAAGGCAGGACAACACATATAACAGTTATTGTTATTACAGCAACAACAACTGGTGTCTGATTAGAGTCTGATTTTAGTGGAATCATCCTGAAGGAACATCAGGATAGAGAAACTGGCTGCCTGTTAAAGGTATGGGAGTGAACTCCATCCATTCCAACACGTGATTGCATTTGAGGTGCCCAACTGTTCCAGGGAAGGGGGAAATCACAGCACAGTTGTTTATTTTGCCTTTCCAGCATGTACATTTTGAAGGGTGTTTTGCCTTTTAATGACACTTAGAGTGATCTCAAATGCACAAAAAACCCCTCAGAAATCTAACTTTAAGTAGCCTGTCCATGATGTCACAGGAGCCTGTGAAGGACCTGCTCCAAGGCTCTGGGCTGTGTCACCCTCCTCCTTCCACCTGGTCATCCTGGTCTTTCCAAGTGGAATCCTGCCCATCTTGCAGCACTGGTGCCAGCCTGAATGCTCACAGTTTCCAGCCCTATCCTGCCCCTCTTGCTGTGCTGCTTGAAGTGCAGAGCAAAAAAATCAGTGTACCCCGACGTTATTAACATGAATTAAGAGGGTACACACTCAGAGATGCACTTATTCCTGGTGCATCACAGAGAATAATAGTCATAATGACTTTTGCTAAGCCTTCTCCTGCTAAAACCAAAAATAAATAAATAAACAGAAGAAAATCCCTGTGTTTCTCTTACTGGTGGCCCGGAATATAATCAGGCAGTACCTGCAGGATAAATCAAAAGATTAAATTAAGTTGGGATTTGAATCCCCCACTAAACAAAGAATCAAACAGAGATTATGCTTTCCTGGACTCCAGGCTCAGAATGGCTTTCAAGGGCCCTCCTTACAAACATAATATCATTATTTGCTTTGACCAGGGGTACGTTAAAGAAAATACAGGCGAGGCGGTGGAGGGGGAGCAGTGAGGGAGGCAACAATATGGAGAGCAGTATGGAGCCTGCTAATTCTTATTCATTGCCTGGCCTCCTGCCTGCCTCTCCTGAGTCTATTCAAGCCCAGCCTTGGGTTCTGACTCTTGCCCGAGCTCTGTCAGCGTGTTCTGTGTCCTGCCTTCTGCTGCTACTTTTGTTCAGCCCCGTATTTTCCCTTCCCTCTTGCAGGAGCCCGATCCCTGCTGTCCCTCCACCCACACTGCCATCACAGGGAGCTACCTGTTCCCTCTCCACAGAAGCACAACTGCCAAAACCCTCCACACCTTTGGAGAGAGGTCATTCAAATAGGGGCAAGATTAAGATAAAGTACAGATTTATGTTAGAGAGTCACTGCACTGCCTCTGACCCACGGGCTGTACCGTCCCAAATTCCTCCCCTGCCAGCAACCAAGGGTTAAACTCACCAAAACTTACAGATAACTTCTGCCTCCCTGCCCACAAGATGTCACCCTGAATTTTAACAAAGGTACATTTCCTTGAATATTAACTTCACTTCCTCCTCCTTCCCGTATTCTGGGCGTTAGAACCAACTACATTAACTCCTCAGTATTCGTGATTTACACACATTCCCAAAAATCCTGTTGGAATCGTGCTGCTTCTGACCTCAGCTGCATTTTGGCAACGTGTTCCACCAGTGAATTCTGGGCTGTGTTCCCTCTAATTTTTCGTAGCACAGGATAAATATTTTCAGCTCAGCCCCATCCAGGGTGACCAAAGGCTGTTTTAGTGATGTTCATCTCGAGTTTGAGAACGAGCATGTGGGAGATCCTTTAATGTTGGGTCCTAATGTGTGTTATCTGATAGCAGCAGCCTCAGATTTCAAGTATTTCACAGCTTTTGAATGATGAAAAAAAAATTCCAGCGTGAAAAAAAGGAATGAGAAGTATCTCTAAACCTTCTTGAAAGGGGAAGTGCCAACAGCCTGACCAGGGTGCATTTGCCAAATCTTTAGCCTTGGAAAAGGATGTATTTGAATTTCTAAGGTTTAGTATGCACTGTTATTTTAAAAACTGAGTTTGTTTAGGCCCCGACTCTATCTTGAGAACATGCTCATGTGTACACGAAGCTTTGCTGCTCTTTTCATCAGGAAAAACGTTTTCTGCCAGTTTGTTTGCACCCACTTTACATATTCCCTCCATTCTGCCTGTGCAGAGCCCACAGACCTGGTGGTGGGAAGGGAGCGTGACAGTGACCCATTAGAAACCTGGCATGACATTTATGTGCACGTTTACCAGGGTTGCTCTCACAAGCACAATAATTACACACACAAATGAGGTCTGAAATTGCCCTTTTATGAAAATTCAAACCTTGATATTTAACTAGTTAATAAGAACCCATCTTGCATCTGATTTGCAAATCAGATATTTGTGTTAAAGGCTGGATTTTTCAGAGGGGAAGTCTGACACTGGGATGTTTTTTGAGAGCTCCTTTACAGACCATGCACATATGAATTTGTTTTTTGTGAAAATATTTGTTTCGTCTCTTTATGTGAGTTTGCACAACTGCCAGATAACCAACAACTGGACACACAAAAAAGGCATGGAAGCACATGTATAAACTTCAATTTCAGAACTTCCTAAACACCTCAAAAATAGCTCTCCCAAATTTATCAGTGTGAGAGAAAAATAGCTTTGCACCAGAACACTGTACCACACTGTAACAGGCCTCTGTCAAAGCATTCCAGCCTGTTGCTCCTTTAAAAATAATCAATAGAGTTTTACCAAAGTTATGTGGTATATCAAGCCCCTAAACTACATATAGTATTTTATTTATTAAGAATATATTTTATGGTTAACTCACACCATTGGGGCCACTTTCAAGGGAAGATTCCTCCTGATTTTATGAGAACAGAGCTAAGTTGTGACTACCTTGGAAGTTCTACCTATAGATTATTTTCCTACCTATTTCTTTTTTCTCATTAATTCAAGACAGCTGTTACTTTGGAGATTCTAATGTAAGAGAAGAGTCAGATTTGGAAGAGATAAGGAAATTTCTACCATTAATCTTTATGCTACATCAACAACACTCTGCAGCCAGAGACCTCCAAAATTTTAAGACACTAAGTCACCAAACCCTCTCCTGCTCCCAACCAGCCAATCCTCCCCTATTTTCCTCCGAGCATCAGAAGAGGGGAGCAGGGTGCTCAGAATTCCTAGAACAAATGTATTCATGGAGCAGCTGTGCTGAAGATGATTCCTAATGAAGACTAAGCCACTGAGGCAAAAACATTCTTGTCTCTACATTTAGTGCAACACCACCTCTGAAATTTCTGCCCTTTCTAGAAGGTATTTTAATCTGCTCTCCAGTAACAGATTTAGTCCGTGCTGAGTACGCTGTTCCCAGGAAAAATCACTGGACCCCTGAAGTTCAGACTCCAAGTGAAAATAAAGGTTGAGAAACTATCCTCTAAACAAAAACTAGATTATTTCCACAGGAAAAATAGTTTATTGCTGTTAGATTTTTACTGGTTTGAAGCTATCATGAAAGAAGACACCAGAAACACCATGGAATTAGCTAAGTTTGATTGTGATTTTTTTCTTTTCTCCAATAAATTCCCCTAAACATCCAGGCCAAGTTTCACTCCACCAAACCCTGTAAATATTTTGATCAGCTCTGCAGGGCAATACACTGTAAATGCACATGTTTAGAATGACTATTTTCATTAATGAACTGGAGCATCTTGGCAGAAGCTGATTTGTTTCAGCCACTACTCATCTCTCCTGATAATTAAATTTTTCTTCCAAAAAAACCTCTGTACCGAAGTACCAATCGGTCAAGACATCAGGAGGCCAAAAATAAACAAAAAAATTAATTTCAAACTGTGAAACCAAGTCAGCATGAGCTAAATCCTCTCTAAGTCTTCACCATTCATGTCCAGCGATTCAAATCAGGCCCGATTTCCATAGGAAGTGATTTTAAAGGGCAGCTGCACTGTTCTGATTCTATCTGTGGTGCTGATTTGACTAAATGTCACCTACCTTGGGAGAAAGTTTGCATGTTCAGCCCCATTCTGCTCCCACCTTTCCCTCCCTGGGCTGTCACTGCACTTATTTCCCCTGGGGAATTTGTTAGGGGTTTATAAAACACTGATTACACACAGTCACTCAATAACCACAAATTGACCAACCTGAGCTGATACATTTTTTTTCTGCAGAGGCTTCTCCACAGCACAGGTCAATTTTAAATAAATGAAGAGCATATAATGTTTAACATCAGTGTATAATCAGAAGTATAAAGACATCATCTAATGTTTAACATCATACCATGTTAAATGTCAGTAGCCAGCTTTAGGATTTTAGTCTGACTATAAGTTTTTGAACTTATACAAGTTTTTAGGGGGAAAAAAAAATCTAAAGTGAACTTAAAGGGTGTCATTAGGTGTGTTACAATATTTTTAAATAATCCTGAGTGTTAGGCATTGGTCACATGTATAAAAGGTGGCCCTTAATTCATTAAAGGTGGCTCTGTAACCCAAAGAAAAGGCTGAAGTGTGAGCATCAGGTTTTGTACAGAAGGAGAAAATGTCTTTATTGGTTAATCCTTTTTTATTGACCACTCCTCTCAGACTGAAAGCAAGAGTGAAAACCCTCAGCAACTCCAGTCAACTGCCTTATATAACTGTCCTACCTTCCACAGGGATTAAGGAAATGAACCATGATATTTTCTAAAGAGGCAGAATTTATTTGTTTTGAAAAGGTACATGTATCAAACCCCCAGAATTTGGAGAAGAAGGAAGGCAAAGCATCCATCCATAAGAATCCTCTCACAGGAGGAAAAACAACTTTGATGTTGTATTTCTTCAGAGGTAAGGGAGTTAAAAATCAAAATATGTAGTGTAACCTTCCTACCTCAGACAAATATTCAGCTTTATCAGACCTGTATAGGAGGAACAACCTTGCATGCTGCTGAGCCTTCCTAAGAGGTGCTGAGTCCTTCACACACCCAGCTCAGCCCCTGAGAAAAATAGGCTGTAAAAGAACCCCATTTCTTTTAAAAAGCACAAGAAGGAAGAAAATTTTGGAAATTCAAACTCACACACCCTGCAGCCATAAACAATCCTTTTCCACAGCACAATAAAGAGCTATCAGGACTGTTTTCCATGATTAAGCCACTGACAGCCTGGTATCCTTGCAATAGGGATTTATTAGTAAATTGGGCCTATGGACTTCTCTAACCTGAAGTTGTACTGGCTCAGCAATTTCTTCCAATGATTTGATAAAAATGTTTTCAGTGTGTCATGCACACAGGTACACATAGCAATAATTACCATAATATTATAAAACTCAAAGGAAGAAAAGTGCAGTAATTTGCACTGATTATTAAGTAAAAATAGGAAACTTTAATTATTAATTTTTGAAATCACTGAAAGGAGAAAATAGCATACCTTCCACGTGCAGACACTGAAATTAGATTAGCTTGACAAGCCCATTTCAGAAGGAACAGGAATTCTTCAGTGCATTTATTTAATAGACCTTGAACATGTTATGAAGCAACTCTTTATTACAGCATCCTAAAAATGTGAGTGAAAGGATTTTAAATCCCACATCTTGGAGCTGCTTTTAGATTAATACAAAACACTGGAAGAATCTGAATAATGACAGCTTGCTATTCAAAGCACAGGAGCAAGAAGAACAGAGTAAATGGGACTAACTGATGTTCCTGTGGCAAGTGCAGCAACTCAGGAAAAAAAAGGAAAAATAAGAGTTTCCTTCTACACACACTTTGTAGCAGCAGATCCTTTGTCACACCACAGTTGTGTTGACCATCTAAGGGGAGTGTTCTGCCTCTCCCATGACCAGGCAGTCCAGCAGCAGTGGCACACCCAAGTCACCTGGTCACAGATGTTCTATTTTAGCTATTTACACATGTGCAGAAACCCCAGGTGAAAGTCTGACCCCAAGTGTGTTGGCACCAGTGGATGTTCTCCTGGGAACGTCCTTGGTTATGGGCAAGGATCCACCTGCCTGGACATCACTGGTGTGTCACAAAGAACAATTATATCTGTTCCTGAGGGTTCTTTAAAAACTTGGAGCTTTTCAAGTGGCAGAATTATCTGCACTGGCTCTGTAAAGTTTCACTCTCATATTCTCAAAGGTCATGCCCCACTTTCTTGTCACTCAGCTGACTTTCAGTAAGACAGCAAAGCAGGTAGACAACTAAAACATCCTATCAGGTCATTCCAAAGCTCACATATTTAGGACCCTGTGGCTCACTGAGAACTTGCAGAAGGGAAGAATTTGGCCACTCACACTGAATACCTTTAGCCACTAAACTTCATAGAAAATGCCATATATGTATATATGAAGCACAGGAGACAAACATTGCAGGCTGCTGTGGTTTTAAATGTCATCCAGGAAAAAAACCCAACTCATGAGCAGGGTAGATAAACCAACTTTGCACCCAACCGAGTGAGTTTGATGGAGCATTAGAGACTAGGTGAAACAACCTTTGTACAGGAATCTGAGCACCTGTGACCCTGAGGTTCCAGGTGTATCAACCTGGGCCTGACAAAGCCTGAAAGCATCAACAGCAACCGTCTGCTTCCCAGAAACTCCCTTTTTTCCCCCCTGTGAAACTCACGGTATAATTTTTTTCATGTTTTATAGTATTTAATGTAAGCACTGGCAGTTTTGTTGAAGGAAAGGGTGTCACAGAACAGCCAAAATGTGGAATTAAATGAGTTGTGTGCTTAAACGTGGACTTGAAGAGAAGGGAAACTGGGAAGCTGCAGTGATCGAGGTTTGAGCTGCCTGGGTCATGGACAGGGATTTCACCAGCAGGGAGAGAAATGATAAATGAAACCGTTGTTTTTGAAGAACAATCAGGAAAGATGGAAAGGTATTGAAATTTGGCTAATGAAGCAGAAGAACCTGCAGAGGCTCCAAGAGTAAAACCGAAAAGGACAGGACTTCTTTTATATATTTTCTTCCTTCCCCTTTTCATTAGGATGACTTTTTTTAGACTGAGCAAATATTGTGTTATATATCTCTGTCTCATTGTCTTCTGTCACCAGAGTAACACCTCTTTTACTGCTGCCAAAATGGCTACTCCAGTGCTGGGTCAGACCAATTATTTCTTAAATGGTTTGTATTCACCTGCACTTCAAATGTGTGGCTTTGAGAAACAAAATAACAGCCCCTCATTCTCAGTCTGCTCCCAAGATCCATTATGCTCCCGCACATCAGTCTGCTCAATTAAAGAGCCAACGACTACAAAGCCCCTGTATATCATTTGTATTACCTTTCTGGAGCAGACACTTTATTCACAAATATCTGACTCCAAGAGGTCCTTTTCTGCTTAGCTATGTGCTTTATCCTGCCTTGCATTTATGTTTAAAAAAAAAAAATAAAAAACCCCAGCAGTGTGCTTTAAGCAAAGATTTCTGTGTCCTGCATACAGTTATTTCTGCTCTGCAAAGAGAATTTTGCCTTTCTGTGCAGCCTACTTTAAGCTGATTTATTAGAAGGTTTCCAAGTCCCATGAAACAACAGTCTGAAAACATGATTTCAAAATATTAGGAATCCAATATTTAAACCAACGCTACTGTTTTACCAGTTGACTTAGTTCTTACTCAGTTTTAGACAGTGTACACATTAAATAATTTGAATAAATTAGATTAAGAAGGGAAAATAAAGTTCACACTTTGTTGAGGGTTCAAGGACTTGGACAGTGTTCCTCAGCGCTCCACTAAAACAGACCTTAGTTCTGGTCCATGTATAAAACCAGCCCTGGCTCTATTCAGGATCCACCAATTCATCTTTCAAACACACCTTACAGGTCCCTTCCAACTCAGGATATTCTGTAATTCTGTGATTCCTGCTCCTCCCACTGTTCCCCCCCATCTACAGCAGTTTCTTGGAGCTGCCAGATGAACTTCCCCCACCTTGCCTAGTGCTGGGATTGATATATCTCCGTATATATCCAAAAGGGATGGCAGAAAGGGGGACTCAGGCTCCCTGAGAGGCACAACATGGGAATAAGAGACACTCAGAGGATTTTCTGTATGGATACAAGGAAAACTTCTTTCCTCTGCAAAGACTCTGATGAACTGTCCAGAGACGCCATGGCATCTCCAGCCCTGGAGGTTTCAAGACCTGAGCACTCCGTGTTTCCCTCTGCTTTGAGCAGGAGGTGGGATGAGAAACCTCCTGGGATGCCCCCCAACCTGGGTGATTCTGTGATGAGCAGCAGTCACGACAAACCCAGCTATTCCAGCACCACGGGTCTTCTCTCAGAAGCTTGTTACAACTGCCAGGAAACTTCAGAGAGCTCCTTGCTGAGCTAATTTAAAATAACAAGACAAGGCCCTGAAATATGGGGCCTTCCCCTCCGCTCTTCCACAGTAACTCACTCGTGTGACAAGTTTGTAAAAAACGTTACAAGAACAGAACTCTCTAAGCACTTCTATTAGTAGCAGGGCCACACACTCATTTGCCATTCAGAGGCCACACAGCTCTGTAATTCATTTGCCTCTTTTCCACAGCCACCTAAACATGAAAGAGCAGGATCAAACCTATGGATGCCACAGGACAGCAAAAACCTCCAGCTCTGTAGCAGGGTAGTGACACAGGTGCCCCAAAGCCTTTAGGACAGCCCAGGTTGACTTTTCAAGATCTCGTGGGCTCGTTTCAAGAAAGTGTAAATTCTGCCTAGTGCAAAGAAAAATTACTTTGAATTAACTGGATAGATGTTATGAATAATCCACATTAAATTCTTAATTTTGGGTTACGATAGGAGACTTAATAGTGGTCAGATACCCACTGCTTATGCAATTAATTCTTAGCAAAGAAAATGAATGTGAGATATAAAATATTTTAGAAATAATCTTTTCGTACAAAAACAATGGAAATTTGAAGACGGATTAAGATTTAGTGTCACAACAGATTATAGTGTGAACAGAATGTGTCCTTACAGAAGTCTATTTAACCAGTGAGATCCTAAAGGGAACAAACTACTGGGCTTTTTCACATAAAAAAAAAAATGTGAATTTGCTCTTTGTGTTTACTGGAGCTCACAACTGGCAGGAAATGAGGCATGAAAGGCATTGTCAACCATACAGTGCTCACATTGCTTCAAGTTGAGCACTGATTTTAGGGATGTAAGCTCTCAGACCCCCCTAAATAAGTGTATTTTTAAAAAATAGTTACCAGAGTGTGGATCCATATTTACACATAAAGGTATTGCTACAAAAATGCTTCACATTTAACACATGTCTGAAGAATACCCTCTTGTTTGTTATTTTTAACTAAGATAAACCAGTAATTAAAAACTACTAGATGAGAGTAGTATTGTACACAGACTAACCCAAACCATGGTGGCAGAGCCATAATAAGGGATGTGAAGCACGTGGGGTTTGCAGCTCGGTTTCCCAGAGAAATCAGTGCCAGGAAATCCACTGAAAACTAATTCTACAATATTAAAGCCATTAAGTAGCAGCAAAACCCACAAATCTGCTGGTTAAGGTTGTCTATAACCCAACCTGCCTAATCCTTGAAGACTATAATTACCAAGTGAATGATTGCCCAGGTGACAAGCTCCAGGTAAAATGAGTTTTACACTTATTTTACAGCCAAAATTAAGTATGCAAAGAGGCATCACAGAAGTCACCCTTTCCCAAACCATAGATAATGTGGTTAATTAACTAGGCTGTTACCAAATCCTCTTTTAAAACACTTCCTTCCTTTAAAGTTTATCACATAAAAAAAAAAACAAACTAGAAAGAAATTAAAAGCCCAAGAAAACAAGACTATTGCACTGGAAAATATCTTCTTGCTTTGATCACAGGAGAAATCAGCTCTATGGCAATGATTTAAATAAACTATAGATGAAAATGATTGCAAGTGTCTTGTTGGATAACAGCAGGATGAATAGAATTAAATACCATTTTGCTGGGCTGTTTGGGGCAGAGATTTGCTTTTCATCCCTTTGCTTTTTTAATTCTCACCCTCATGTGATCATAACACACAAAGGGGTAGGAATGGGCTGATCATTTGCCCTTTTGAGTTTTACAGTGAAACAGCCTGTAGGATGTGTCCCACTGACTTTTTAGCCCTGGGAAGGAAAGCAAGGCTAACTCTGGTTAAACCATTTATTACTTGGACCTTAATGGCAGGGAAGCTGCTTTCCTTCTGCTGCAGAGCCACTAGAATGGGCACAATTATGGCAGGGATGGATATGGCCTATTTTCTTTAAGCCAGTGCCATTCATTTCTACCAAAAAGAGGCAAGAGAAATTAATGGTTCTCTCTCACCCTTCGTACTTTGATTCTTTAAGTTATTGAACACTTTCTATTCCTGTATGATTGAAAGTGAACCAAGGCAGGCACTTACCAGAGGCAAATCCCAGAAGAGACAAGGGAGCAAATTCTCAGCTCTGTGCTAGATCAGTTCACTGAAATTAGCAGCAGTTTTTTCCTATCAAGGATAAAAAAGCATTTCTATACAGAGTGACAACCTGGGCTGAAGGAGGAACCAGCTGCAGAAGGACAAGTGACAGGTCCTGGGCCAGGGTGTGGATGTCACAGCTGGTGGTTCTGCCCTTGGGCATCCCAGGGACCTGTGGCTGTGCCAATTATTCCATTGATAGCATGGAATGGTTTGGCTTGGAAGGGATGTTAAAGCTCATCCAGTCCCACCCCCTGCCATTGGCAGGGACACCTTCCACTAGCCCAGGTTGCTCCAAGCCCTGTCCAATCTGGCTTTGGACACTTCCAGGGATCCAGGGGCAGCCACAGCTTCTCTGGACAACCTTCCTTATAGGGAACAATTTCTTCCCAATATCCTATCTAGCGCTAATCTCTGTCAGGTTGAAGCCATTCCCCCCCTTGTCCTGTCACTCCATGTTCTTGCAAATAGTCTCTCTCCATCTTTTTTGTAGGTTCCCTTCAGGTAAATATGTAACAAATTTATGGATATGAATAATTGGAGTTTAGAGATTGAGTGGTTTGAAATCATAGTGGCAAGATCAGGATCTAAGACTGAATGTGGATTCAGAATTTAATTATTTTTTTCCACTGAAGAGCTACGAGAGAAGAGACTCAACAACAGCTTTGAAATCTTGCTGTTGTACTGTATAAGGTAATTGAGGTGTTTGGTTTTCTAGAACTTCCCACAATTTAATATTTTTTCTCATGTCCTTATGCTTAAAATTATAGAAGGGCTGTTAAAAATCAAGTCCATCACATGTGCTGTAATCCATCTGTCAGGGAAATAAATCAAAAGAAAATCAGTCCATCCATAAAACAGTGTATTTAGCGTGGCAATGCCTTTCCAACACCTAACCTTTCAGCCTCATGCACAAGGAGAGCTTTTAACAGTTTTATTAGTTCAATAGTTGTCCACTTATGAATCCCATCACATTAAGAATGGGGTTCCTGTGTTTCTGCCAACGTGCTAGAAGTGGAAACTTGTCTCCTGTGTTTTTTCTTCTTAGAGAAAAAAAAAGATCAGGCTAAAAAGACAGGTCCAAACAGTTACTGGCCACCTTGGCAAACGTGCTACTATTGTTTAGAAACCTTTACAGTTATTCTTGTCTTGGGATTGTTTCTGTTATCTTACTTCTTGTAAGAGACAAGTGACTTCCAATGTGTCAAGAAAACTTAAAAAAATATAAATAAAACCCATTTGCCTGTGTTTTTCCCCTTTTACTTTGAGCACAGATTACATTAACAAAGAAAAATAACTAAACCAATCAAAATTTGAGCATAGAACCAACCAGAAACACTTCGTGTTCATTAAGTTTGCATTTATAAGAGCCTGCATCACCTTAACTATATTATGAAAAGCACCAAACAGGACTTGTTGGCTAAAACCCCAGACTAGCAAAGCACAAAACGTGGTTTAGGCATGTAAAGTGTCACGTGCCAGCTTTAACCTGGGTATCTCCCAGCATCTTCCCTTCAGGCAAAAGTGAGAGCAGAGACTGGCTGAAGATGAGCCTGATGTGAACAGGGAGAAGATATTCCTGGGGTATTCCTGCTCCAGTGACCGTCCACTCAGAATTCCTTGTTGCCCACCCACTGATACTAATGTTTGAATTCATCTTTACAAGCAGAGCTCACAGGTATTTGAGGATGTTTCAGGAGAAATCTTTCAAGTCTGCCTTAGCTAAAATGAGCTGATTTTTCCCCGGTTTTACATTCAGTTCTACCTCTTTACTAATGTGTTCTTGAGGTCAGACCAGTGGGCAGATGGAGCCTGGAACAGTTTTTCCCCTTTATTAAAAGGAGGGGACTATTTTCCAGCCTCTCCACAGCCCAGCACCCCCAAAGTTGTCAATAAAATCCCCGCTGTGAGACCTTTACAGTTTCCTGGGTTGGGGTTCCAGTACATTACAAGGAATCTTTCATTTCCCCCAATTTTGTTTTCACCTGGAAAGCAGTAATTCCACATTCTAGACACCTGCTCCACTTTACCACAGCCTTGGGTCCTATCATCCTTGTAAGAAAACAGAGGTTTAATTCGGGTGCCACCCTTAGATTATCTTTATTCTGGGGGGAAACATTTGTGAATACTAATACTGAGAAATGATTTTGAACAAAACAGCTTACACTGCTTAACACAGCACTGCTTGAAGACAAATATTTCCCCCTCAAAACATGCCAGCCTGTTCTTCTTTTGATATCTGTCACTGCTTGACAGCAGATAGGCCAATGGATGGCAATCCACCACTGGCACTGGACATATGCTCTGAAGAGAGGACTAGAGGTGGACATCACTCCCACGGCTCATTTCAAATTAGGAAAAGGATTAAACCCACCTCCCTTTTCAGCCTGCTTATGTTATTTCATCTGGCAAAGACCGTAGAGAAATTAATAATAGCTTTCCCACCCGCAAATAAAAGTGTGCTACTTAAGGGTTTTGGCAGTGAGCTGGCATTTTGTCATTTAATCATTTCACATCATTACACTGCAATATGCAATGTAATGATATGACACTCCTAAGTGACAAACACTGGGTACCTCCTGTACGAGGAGAAATAATGTAATAGGAAGGAAATTATACAGAGAAGGTTGCCACAGTTTCACTCCTCCAAACTGGGATTAAAGGACAATAGTTGCAAGGAGACCCTCGCCTACAGATCTGGAGCTGAGCCTTGAGCACACCTTGACTTCAGACCCAGAAATACCAACCTACAGCTCTGATCCAACAACGGTCAAGGATCCTAAACCCAAGCCAAGATGCTCCTCACCTGGGGTGCTGAGAGGGGTAATCCCAGCCCTTCCCAGATCAGGCCAAAACCAAAGCCAAAACCTCCTTATCTCTCTGGCCCACTTGATTTTGAGGATATATTAACCTTTAAGCATTTTGGAGAATTGCCTCTGGAGATCTCCTGCCAAAGCCTGATTTGATTGTCTGGTGGGGTGGCAAATAGGGTAAAAGCAGGTAAAAGTCCAACAAAGCCACAAGACAACCCGTGCTGCCCATACATCACAAGCCTTAGAGCATTTCAAAGCAAGGCCTAAATGTCTGCAGCCCCCAAGGACCTCTAAGATCCTCAGAATTATTCTTTCCACCATTTCTTCCTACTCTCAATTCAACTCACATAAGAGGCCAGTAAGGAAGCCATAAATAACAGCCTAAAACAAAATGTCACCAATGTCCAGATAACCCCTCTCCTGCTGCACATCCACTGACAGTGCCCCTTCCCACCTTTCCTGAGCCCCTCAGAAATCTGCAACTAGATGAAATTTAGTGTGTGATGCACACCAAAAAACCCCAGACCACTGGGGCGTGAGGAAAATTGGGGAAAACCACAAATAAATCTCCGAATGTATAATTTTACCTGTGCAAGGGGGATCTTTTCATCCCAAAGAGATACTGCCATCTCCACTGGGAGGTTGTGACGACTGGTGCTCAAGACAGGTCTCCAGAGGCACCACCAGATCCCTGTGGCACCAGAGGATCCTGCAGGGGTGGGAAGCTGGCAGGGGAATCAGAGCACATGGCCCTGTGCTTGGGACCTGTCTACTGAGCAGTCTGAGACAAACACAATGAATTTATCTCCAAGAAGCCCTGAAGGGGCTGTTTCAGACCCAGTTGACCCAGGTTCACGTGCAAACACCTTTCTGCCTCCCCCTGCAGTTGCCTGAGCCCCTCTCAGCCTCACCACCCCTGCCACAAGGCTTTAGAAGAACTGAGAAAGAGACAATAGAATTCTGGAGTGAAGAGCTCTTTAAATATTAGCTCAGCTGGTATTATCATACATTTTTCCAAGTTCAAACATGATAAAGTGATTTGAGAGTTTGCCAACTCCATATTCAGGGGAAACATGCAGAGAGAGGAGAAATACTGATATCTTTGATGTAAGTTCTTTTCCTTTTCTTTCTCTTTGTTGACTTTAAAGAGCAGTCTTCTTAAAACTCATTTCAGGAGCCATCAGAAAACACTGGAAATTACACAACAGCTTTAGGAGCACTGAGTTGCAGGTGGCAAGATATTTATTTTCCAAGAGCAGCTATCCATGAATGGATGAGCTACCCCAAAGAAATGGTTATTTTCTTTGCTATTTTATTCACAGAAAAAGCCCTATTGGGTTTCTGCTATTCAGTCATTTATTATTTAGTGGCTGAGAGAGCCAGCTTTTACATTCTGCCCCACATCAGTAAAGAAGAAACAATCCTTAAAAACAAATTCCTAAAGTGACAATGAACTTCTGGCTCCTGCTATTTAATAAGCAGTCCTGAACATCTCCCTCTCCAGGACTTGTTGTCACAGCTACAGAAAAGCACTGGAAAAACAGAAGGACCTGGCAAGGAGGGCCCTGACTTTGATGAGGCCTTCCCCAATTTGGGTTGAGGTTTAGGGGGTCCAAGAGAGCCAAGTTTCATTTCCAGAAGTGAAATCAGCACTTGCAGAGGGGCCATGACAAAAACATCCCCCAGCCCACGCTCAGCCCTTCCCACGTTACCTCTGCTTCTTTCACAGAGTGCATTTTGCACAGCTCATTACAAAAAAAAAAAAAAAAAAAAGCTGAATAACCACTTTAAACACAAAGTGTTTGAGATAATTCAAATTTCACCACCTTCCCGTGTCCAGTAAAGTTTGACACCCCGCTAAAAAAAATCCCACTAACACACAAACATTCATTAAAACGTAATAATATAGATTAAGTTGATTTAATCCTGCTTCAGAGTGGCACAGAGAAAAAGCAATATTCATTACACTTGGCAGAAGCGGGGATGGTGAGTGGGAGCCAAAGCAGTCCTGGATGCTTGCTTGTTTCCTCATCTTTTTTTAAAGCCTTTTTTATTTTCTTAAATCCTTCTGCGCTGGCACTGCTCAGTAAATGCAGCAAAGACAGAAGGTAATTACATATCGTGACTCATTAGCAGAAAAAAGGAAAAGTGGGAGCAAAAGCAATAGGTAGGTGGGGGTAAATTTACCACATAATGATTTAAAAGTTTTGGACTCCTGCACACAGGGGGGAAAAAAAAGGGAAGGAATTTAGTCATTCAGACTGTGAAATTCTAGGAGACTAAATGTCTACTTAAATTATTTCATCACATATTCATTAGGCCATCCCAGGGAAACGAGTTATATTATTTGATGGGGTTTTAGTTCTTTTCTGGCACCCTGAAGAAGACAAAGAAGAATGGACAAACTGAACAAAAGACGAACAAAGAAAGCAGCAGGGAAAGGAAGGCAGAGAAGTCTTAGAAAAAACAAAAAACCCACAGACCTATTGAGCTGTGGCATAAAAATCCAAGGTCTAATTTCAGCCTCTGACACCAACTCCTCCTCCAACCCCAGGCCTGCTCCTCAGTGCCACCAGTCCTCATTTAGCCCCAGTAATGCCAACGCTGCTGTTTCCTGCTTGTTTGTCTTCCCTGGACTACAAATAAATCAGGAGTTGTGTTTTAACATGCTTCTTCTATGGCACCAAACACATAAAGGAATTTATCCTCTGAGTCCACTAGACTGTAAAACAAATAAATACAAATAATGATAAAAGAAAAGGAGAAGGAAAGTGAAACACTTATGTGGAAAGTCAGAAAAATCTTTATTTCATCCATACTCATTGCCCACAAAATTTTTCTTTAATAACTATGAGTTTGTTGGGTTTTTTTGGTGGGGTTTTTCTTATTTTTGTTAGTCATTTCAACTCTTAAGCTAGTTTCTTTTAGAAAATATAACATATCCCTTTTTGGCTGTATCACAGTAGAGGATACTCTGCTTACTCCCTTCGAATTTTAAAACGTGGACTTAAAGACCCAGGAGAACAGAATAAATTTTCTGCTATTTTAAAGAATTATAATGTGTTGGGGAAAGACTGTACTTGGCTGGGAGCTGGTTTATTAAAAGAATGTTGCAGCTAGAGAGTGGAAAAAATAGGACAAAGCATCCAGAGGGAGCCATTGTTCTCCTTAGGGCAGAGCTCCACAGCCAGTTGGGGAGGGAATGGCACAGGCAGAGGAGTCCCAGCCAAGTGCAGGAGATAAAAACTAATCTGCCCATCACGTAGCCAGATCTCCCCTGCACAGCTGCATCCTCCTATTCAGCTGGTAGGACTGAAATCAAGCCCAGCTTAGCAGCAAATTCACCCTCAGCAGAGGAGGAGCAGCACCAACACCTGGGCAGAAGCACGTGGTGGGTGTTGGTTCTGTCCAGCACATCAGCTCTGGGCACGAGGGGCTCCTAAAGATAAAAAATTAGAGGTGTTTGGGTAAAAGCTCCAAATCTACAGCTGGGAGCTGGTGGAGTTCCCATCCCTGGAGGTGTCCAAGGAGTGACTGGACGTGGTACTCGGTGCTCTGGGCTGGGGGACAAGGTGGGGATCAAAGATTGGACTTGATCTTGGAGGCCCTTGCCAACATAAACTGTTCTGAGATTCTGGGAACTTGCACCTAGACAACCCAGCTATTCTATAGATAGAGAAACCAGCTCTGGAAGACTCCTTTCTGTGAGATTTTTGTTAAGAACAAAGTAACAGGATGAAGGTATCAAATACTGAGCAAATGAAAGTTTTGAACAAAAACGAAGCAGGTTTTTTCAGCCAATTTTAGGTGATCTTAACTACAATTACCCCAAACTCCTTCAAAAACAAGTCTAACTTCTCATATTTTAGCTCAGACAATCCAGTTTTACCCTGAAGTCCCAAAATCTAGAAGAAGGGAACATTGCACAGACCCATCTCAGTGTAGGAATCCAGTCAGGCAGCAGCAGCAACAGGACTGGTGAGAGGAGAAACTCAGAGAACTGACTTCCTCCTCAAGTGACAGTAGATTTTTGTGCAACAGTTTCCATCTTCAACAAGAGTAATACCAGCCCTTAATTTAGGATCCATAATACAAGAGCACAATTTCAAGGGTGGGCCTGAAATTGCCAAAGCATCACTATCCTGGAAAATAACCCACAACTCTCAGGGCCTTCTGTTATTTAAGTCTGAGGTTCTGGTCTCACCATGACTTTAAGAATAGTAGTTCTTCATATTACCTAATAGTTGTTAGCATTTAATATAATATTTTTGTCTGCTGTGATATAACATAACTTCTGTGCATACCAAAAAAATACAAACTTCAAGCCTTCTGGATGTTATAAACATTTACCTCTGAGATTTGCTTTAAAAAATATAATCAAAATAAATAAACCCCCCAACAAGCCATGCAAGGATGAGGAGTCAGCATTAGTGACCCCTCTGGATAAGCCTCTTTGCTGTCACAATACAAACCACATTAAGTGCATTTTGGAGCTCCAAACAATTTCCAGCTTTAATGCAGCCCCAAGTCTGCATCAGATTCCCAGTCACAGCACAACCAGCACTGCAATTCTCTCCAATTTAATACCAGTAATCCCACATAGGAAAGAAATCATAACTGTTAACTATTATTTGCAATGACATCCCCCTTTTCACTCTAAGCACTGTTCTTTAAACGTCTCTAAACTTTTCCTATTTCTTCCCTGTGCCTTGATACGAATTTGCCTGTCACTGAAGGCTGTACACAAAGAGAGACACAGACACTGAGCACAAAGATATCAGGAAGTGGTTTTCCTAGCAACAGTAATCATCTGAGAGATCCCAGAACATCCTTCCTATTCATGCAGCATTTTGTGTTTTGAATAGTGCTGACAGGTGAAGTGGATTCATAGTATTTAATACAAAAAATATTGCTGTGGATGGGTATGGCACAAAAGCAAAAATATCCCCACTATTCATGAATAGATGAATTCACTGTTTTCATAACGTTCCAGATTATTCACTGAGGCACAATTTCAAAAGCAGAGACTTTCCCCTTCCCACAGAATGAATAATCCAGTGTACTCTGCCGAAGCAGAGTCACCAGGTGCTTTGCCAATAGTGACTTAGCATCTTCAAATCCTGCTTAGCCAGTCTATCAAACACAACCATCCCATTTTTCCATGAATCCCAGCACTGGGATCTTCTATCTCCTTCCACAATGAGAACATAAAGACCTCCAAGATGCTGCAGTGAGGCCCTTCCTCCAAGGAGAATTAAGTTTTCTTTTCACATTCCAGATCCAGATCAAACCTGTTGCTCCAGAAACTCCTGAGCATCTGGTGGCCCTTCCATGTGCTGGGCTCAGGTTCTCTGCCCAACAGAGCCCTGAGACATGGCCCTAAACTTGGGTGACTGAAGGGATCTCACAGACATAAGCAGGAGCAGACATTAATTGTCATGAAAAGGATATAGCTATTCTGCAAAACTAAACATGGAAGTCTCAAAATTCTTCTTGTCCTACAGGGCAATACCTCTCAAAATAAATGGGATTGTGAATGATCATGAGCAAAAAAATCCACAGCAATTCATTGTCCCTCTCCCCCACCAGTGGGAGATCAACAGCCACAAGCATTTTGTTCCTTCAGCTTTTTGCCCTCCCATTTTTACAAGATTTCAGTCCAGATTTGTCATCTCGTGGGAAGCCACACATTCATTCTCTTCCTGGGACACACCTCAGTTGTTCTGTTGTTGCTTTTTCTTACTTGCCCACAAAAACCCATCTTCCAGAATTTTCTCCCCAACTCAATGGATTCCCCAGCTGCATTCCCAGCCTGCTCACGTGGACTTATCACACACTGACTTACCATCTAGAACAATGTAAATCTTTTTCTTCCTGAAGGTCTCTTCAGTTTGTACAAGTGTAATGGATTAATTATTGCCACTCCCTTAAGAAAACCACCCAGTCTCTTCAGAAAATCATCCAGTTCCTATCCTTTCCCCGCACTTTGAGTTGTCAGTGTATTCAACTCCTTCCTTCCTACCTCCACCTGCTCCCCAGAATATATGCTGGAAACATCAACAAATCCTTGGCTATGGGAATACCAGAGGATGGGACTTATTACCTGGACAATTTGTTACTGGTTCAGGTTTTTATGCATTGAAAGTAATAATAAATTAAATTGAAAGGGATAAATTCAGAACAGATGTGAACAGGTATAACTAACGGGAGTGTCAGAGAAAATAAAACAGTGACAAACAGGGGTGTAAATTATGGTGTCAGTTGGAGTTGATTTTAAAGGGACATCAGCAAGGGATGTGGCATTTGGAAAGTACAAGTTACCTGCAGTTGAGATACAGGGGTATGGATTATAAATATGTTTGATAAGAGGAACTACTAACAGGAAGTTGTAAGATAGTAGAAGATTAATCAGCTTCCTTCTGCTCCCTGGAGCCTTTACTTGGGATGTTTTTGCTCCAGTTGCCCCCTGTCTTTGGCATTTGATATCCTTTTTATCAATGTAAGCAACTTGTTCCAGTGGGATCTGTACACCTGCTTTGCACTACTGCCAGTCTTCCTTCATGACATCTAGGGCAGAAAAATGCAAGACTCAAAAGGCCTTCTAACCTCCCTCTTGATAGAGTTCTTCCCCACCCTTAAAAATAAAATCTTGAATTTTTTTTTAATAAAAATATTTTGAGAGTGTGTCCCATAAAAAGTCATATTAAAACTCTCAAATCACAAGTACTTCATAACCTTCTAGAAATACTCATTGATATTTAAAAACCCCCAAATCCTTCATGGCTTCAAAAATGCCAAGGAGAAGAACGCTGTATTCCAACCAAATCTGCTCCCTGCATCTCACAAACAGCTTGAGTATCTATAATGAGCTACAATAAATCTTTAGACTGAAGCACTAATTAACTTTGGAGTTGCTTGGCTCTCATTATGGATCCAAGTTCCATGGCAGTAGCCAGTCCCCAGTAACTGTCCCATAGACTTTTTAAATGAGGCTGCATTAAATAACTTTATTTTCAAGGACAAGAAAAAGACACTTAGACACAGCCAAACCCATCATTGCTCCTCTCCAATCTGCCTGTGGAGTATTTGGCCTTAAAACAGCAAGGAAAAGGTGACTTACAGCACTCAGACACTCGTGGAGTCAGAGCTCTGCTCAAACGCTACAACAAGCAAACCATCCATTTTGCTGACTGCAGTAATTAGTCACCATTTTGTTTACAAGTGGGAAATAACATTTTACTGTACTTTTAGGAGCTTGGAGCTGATCTGAAACAATCTCCCAGCAGCACCACCAGTGCTGGAAGTGGTTGTGCCATACCCTGTGGCTACTGACCCAACAGTGGATATACAAATCAAAATCAACAGCTCTGGTAACAGATTCCCCCAAAACAGTAGGGCTTAAACTAGGAAAAACCAGAACCAGCTTAATTCAAGGTCTGATTCTAGTGGTGAAAGCTGGGAAGAGGAAGAGGGGACAGAGGATCAGCTCTTAAGCTCACTAGGAACACATAGTGACAAAAGCTCAAAGTGCCCAAGGTGAAAATGCTCACTGGGGAGACCCAGCTCTTGCTTTGGATGGAGATTCTTCCCTGTGAGGGTGGGGAGGCCCTGGCACAGGTTGCCAAGAGAAGCTGTGGCTGCCCCATCCCTGGAAGTGTCCCAGGCCAGGTTGGATGGGGCTTGGAGTAACCTGGGCTAGAGGAAGGTGTCCCTGCCCATGGCAGGGGGTGGGACTGGATGAGCTTTAACATTCTTTCTAACCCAAACCATTTTGTGACTCCCAAAGGGGTTACAGCACTGTGTATAAGCAAACATAAAATCAGTGGTATTTCTGCAGGAATAGAGCTTGGCTGTCTCTCCAGAGCCCCAGATGAAGAGGAAAGTGTTGCCAGGTTGGTGCATCAGCATCTTGGGAACAGTGATTATTTCTAAGCTTGAGATAATCTTCCACTAGATTAATATCCCACCAGCAGCTCCAAGACACAGACATTGCAACTTGGCTACACGACAGCAGAACCCAAGAAACAGCAATACAGGCTCTAAGAACAGCTTTATTCCACAATTCACAGTGAGAATCCACTGGAGTTCTGACATCCACACATGGTCCATGCCCAGCCCACCTCTACCCAACACCCTGACTGCCACCCATGGGATGGGATCTCCTTGTGGAGAAAAAAAGCCTCTAATGCGTTTTTCTTGTTGTATGGGAGGGGGAATTCAGATTCACAGCAAAACTAACTTTCATCACAGTTTGTTTTCCCCTTTCCTTCCAAATTAATAGATCAGATTGCAGAGCTTGAGAAGTGATTCTGCTGGCTGTGCCAGGTCATTACCTACAGATATTTATGAAAATCACATTCAAGGTTACAATGAGATTCTTCCTTACAAACTGTAGCAAGAATTAATTTGACTGCTTTTCCCACCACCTCAAGCAAATCAGTGGTGCTGCAGTTCCACAAATAGCAGGGAGTTTTTGGTCCTCAAAGGACAGTGCTCTTTAAATCACCTCTTAAACAAAACATCCCTGGAAAAATGAATTTCAGTGCAATTTCTGCAAAACACTGCTTGACAGTGTAAGACATAAGACACAAGCATATCATCCAAAATCACATTTCTGATCAATAAACACCTTTACAGAAGCCTGTTGTGGTCAGCAGACATAGGGGCATATGGTTTAACTATTAAGCAAGTTGGCAAGAGCTGGAAGATTATCACTTTTAAAAAATAAAAATCTTACCTTTAATAAAATGGTTTGGATCTAGTGGACATTCCTTTATTCAATATTTATTATTTCATCTGTCTCCAGATGGGAACAATGAATATTTTGATAAATGGATTTAAATGGTTGGCTTTACATTTGCCTTTGTTTCCTGCCTGCTTAAAAAGCTGCGTGGCAGCATCTTACACAAATATTTCTCTATAAATCAAAAAATAGCATTGACTTTTCATACAGGTAAGTTCACTGGAGGGATTACTTCTCCCTACCATTAGTAAAAGTTTAGCCCTAGTACTAAAAGCAAAATTGATCAATCTAAAGGTAGTAAAAAGCACACAAGTCCTTCATTTCTTTCTTTTCTCTCCATTCATAGCCAAATTTTATTGCAAAATAAAATCAATTCACCCAAATCACATAAATTCTGACTTGTATAGAAGACCTACTATTAAAATAGGGAAAAGTGTATTTGTCTTCTCATATTGAGCATCTCCTCACAGGCTACACAAACATCATTGGAATTTCAGTACATAAATTTCCCAGATTTCCCAGAAATAAACCACTGCCACACAGCATATCTTTGAGAATTCTACTGTTGTTTCTTGGATGTCTAAAGGGTAAAAATGAGCCAGTGCAGCAACACCTATTTATAAACCAACCTGTGGAATAGAAAATATCTATTAAGTAGAGCAGCAGGTTCTACTGCACATTCCTGTTTTCAGAGTCCCTTCTCTCAGCAGATACAGTCCTGTGCAAAGTCCATTTCTCATTTCTCCAAGTTCAGACATTCAGAGAAATAAATGGCTGGTTTTCTCAGCATAAAGCAAATGGAAGGGGAAAAAAAAAATCAGCTGCATGAACTTGGAAGCAAACTCCACTGGCACCATTGCTTTTAGCAAGATGCTATCTGACATCTTTTGGCTGAACGAGTCCCTTTTGTGGGGAGGATTGTACAGCAAATATTTCTGAGTAGCATAATGTTTGTTGGATATTGCTCTGTTAGGGCAGCTTGTGTTTTCACTGTATTCTGCTTTTGTATGCGAGGGTGTGGAATTTGTTAATCTAAATAAAACTCAAAATAGACAGCACGGCTTAAAGAGCTGCTGACGCCTGGTGGGAAATTTTGAAAGAGTTCTGTGTCAGAAGGAATCCTGTGCAGGAGTCTATCTCCAACTCTGCTCAGTCTGCAGAGTAAGAGCCTTCCAAGAGGTGGATTTAGTGCTTAATGGGAACACAAACCTTTTCCAGTGCAACGTGACTCACTAACCTTCCTTTGCAAGTGTTTACATTCATCTTGCCACCTGTCAGTGCCCCAAGCTCTGCTTCAGAGGAGGGTACAGAGACACAGGGATGTACTGGTGCAGTATCCTTGTGTTCTGAACTGGGATCAGTTGTTCCCCAAGCCGCAGAAGTGATGCTGTAGGTGTTCTGTACTCACATCTCTGGGCAAAACCCCACAGCAAGGACCTGCTCTGGATTCCTGTCCTGATCCACCCTCCATCACTGCCTCAACTTCTGCACTGCATGATCCTGCTCCTTTCTGTGGGCCCCCTGGATGTGCAGATCCTCACCCTCATTCTGCTCATGGCTAGAGAGGTTCCCTTTCCCTCTGCAGAAAGCAAACTCAGTTTTCCCTTTGTGAATTGTGTCCCCTATCCAGGTATATGTCCAGTAAAAGGAATTCTATCCCCACATTACATTGAGGATCTCTCTCTGTGCAGTCTTCTATTATTTTCAGGACTGTTCCTATAAATTTCTCTCTATATTTCTTGTCACATGTATTCCCTCTTGCTTCATCTTTGCCCTCAGATGAGGATCAATTGAAGTCTTACACCACAGCCCTCTCCAGATTTCAGTCTGTATCAATGGAGAGACACCCACAGAACTGTCTTATCTGTCCTCTGGAATAGACAGCAAGTACCTGAGTTTTGTTCAACTTAGAATAATTCAGCTCTGGTTTTGCATCTTCTGATTTAAAGATGGAAATTTGGTCTTGGAGCAAGCATCCAAGCTAGTATTTAAAACTAGTAGTTACCTAAAACTAGTTATCAAAACCCACTGAAAACAGTTATCACCTGCACTTTCTGACTGAAGTTACAAACCCTTCATGAGGAAATTCAGATCACAGCAGCTTGAGTTTTGCAGCAGTGATATTTTAAGTTTCAGAAAATCTTTACAGGGGTTAGTCTGAACTTTTCTAGGTAATACATTAGGCTAAGCCTCATTTCTTCCTCATCATGATCTCAAACTTCAACATATATTGCAATAGGAGGACCTGAATTCTGTCCAAAAGGGGTCCTGCCTGATGGCTCTGAGCCAGGCAGTGTTTCAGTAAGGTCAGGGGAAGCTACCACACTTGTGCATGACAATGTGTCTCACTGAAAGCTCACCACACTGGAAATCACTGTGCATTCTATATAATAATTAAATGGTAAAAGCAAATAAGACAAATTTTGTTGATTTTCTTCCCTTTAAATCTGACTACAGCAATCCACTTTCATTCTTAGAGAACTGGAGATGTCTCCATTACTCACAGCCAAGCCTACCAAGAATGACTTGGCAAGTACTAAAGATGAATCACAACACAGCTCTGCAGTCATGAGCCCATTGTGAATGGATTTAGTTATTTTTCTAATATGCTTGCTTCCAGTACGCAAAGTTTAAGAGAAAAAAGAATTAATCTGAAAAGAAGACACAGAAGGAGAAATGCTCACCTGTGCTGGGTCCTGTACTTCACACAGGTAGGAAACAGGTGATTAGACAAAGCAGTTCTGTTAAAACTCAGCATCATCTTATGACAACTCTGAGCCTGGGGGATATTTTGGCTTTGTTTACTTTTTGAAACCAGAAGGAAAGTTTGAGGCAGAAAACCACACTGAAATATGGCTGGAGCTGACCTGGACTGTCACCCACAACACAGGACAATCTACCGAGTACTAACTACTGGTTTCAATCTAATTACTTTCTAATTGAAGGTATTTCAGCTTGTCAGCCCACCTGAGCAGAGGCTTGGAATTCTCTAAGATTCCTGAAAGCCATTGCCTTTGGAACCCTCCCTTTTCTCTCCCTGTTCAGGTAACCTGTGTTACCTGTGTCCAAGCTCCCACTGCTGCCTGGCATTGCAAACTCAATCAAGGCTTTGGGGCGGGCAGTTCTCACTTTTTTTTGTTCCTTCCTTATATTCCTCCAACTGAGCTGAGTCTATGGGACTGATAGACTCAAACTGGTGTGAGAGTAGACTCAGGGGCCACAAATCAGAGGAAAAACTGACTGTGAAAGCCTGTCCTGCCACTCACCAGATCCCAGTTCTTTCAGCTCTTCAGTCATAAAGCTCATCCCCATCACAAAAACAGAGCGAGGAGAGCTCTGTGAGGCTGATTGCAGGAGCTGCCACTGCGAGAGCTTCCTTCAGTAGAGAGGATTAGAGCGGCCTGAAAACGTCAATCAGATATCAAAGATACATGAAGATTGAAAAATAAAACGTATGATTTATAAAAATAAATCCTTGGGAGACGCGCTTCAAGTACCTTGAAGAAATTTAAGAGAAATATGTCCCCAATAAACACAATCTACTGTCCAACTTTAATATTGCCACTGATAGAACTCCAACCAATACAATAAATAAAACTCCTAAACCCTCGTTGGTATTTAATTTCCATTTACCATGAGTGTCTCCTCCAGCTGATCTGAGCTCATCCACCTCCCACCAACCAGGTTCTCTACACAATGGAGACAATTCTCACAGTCAAGAACGTGCTGCTGTTTCTGTTCTCACACAGGAGCTGCATCAACCCCCCAGCACAGCCCCTGCCTGGTGAGTTTTCTGTTGTTTGGGTTTTAATTCACTTTCCTAAGATTGCTTTTCATTCACTTCGTGACAGGTAGTTATTTGTTTGCAGGGTTCCATTTGACATTTATTGTTAGTGTAAAACACTAATAATAATAATTAGTGCCTTTTTAGAGTTGTCTGAGGTTTTAGTGCTGGTGCATTGTTAATATAAAACATCCCAGTGCTTTGCTGGATATAGGATAGTATGATAGTATTTAAATATAACAAAAGGGCTCATTATACTGAGACCAGATTGCAGTATCTTTGAGCCTCTTGTTAGCAAGCCAAGATTTAACATCCCCTAAACTTGTCTGCAATGGTAATACTTTCTGGAAATGGGAAAAAAACCCCTACCAAAACCACACCAAAAACACCTAAACAAAACTAAACCCCAAACATCACTTTTATTCACTTAGAGTTTGAGAGCTAAAGTAAGTTTCCTGAATAGGGGATGGGCATCAGTGAGAATATTGAATCCTACAGTTACTCTGAGAGCCTCAAGGTTCTCCAAACATGCTTGTGCAGACACATCCTGTATGGGAACACATCATTCAAAAGCACTTCCTAGTTACCCCACTTATTCCATCATATCTCAGAATCATTTTCATAACATGATCAATTAGGCTCTGGACAACACCTTTGGAGCATCTCATTAAAATATATTTGCAATAGTATTGTGGATTCTTATTAAGCACATTGTCACACACCTTCCTTGGCTGGTTGCTCTTCACCACCCCACTTACCCACAGCAGTTTTTCCAGCTTCCTCTGTTATATCAAGATCTTTACCATTACTATCTACTTTAGGGGATATTCTTTGTTCCAGAAGGAGTAAATTGAGAAAAACTTCCCATATAGAGATGACTAGACACAGTTTTTAATGTCAGGAATCATTTAAAACCCAATGAAATAAGATATGCTGGTTTGAGTTATGTGACATTCCAAGAGATATTATATAGACACTGAAAATCAGGCTCCAAGTGTGATTGGCAAATGTCTGGCCCATAACAAGCTTGTTCTGAGCCTTTTCTCCTGCAGTTCACCTCTAATCATAGTTGAAAGTTAGAGTCAGTTCTCATTTCAGCTGGGGAAGCTCAGGGATGATCTCATCTCTGTAGAACTCTGGTTTTGGACAGATCTTGTTCCAGGCAAGATTCAGAAGTCAGATCTGTGCCAGCTGACATTGCACAAGTGGAGCCCAACTTACAACTGAGGAAGAGCTCCCCATTTATCTTCTAGGGGAGTCAGGTCACAAGGGGAGAAAAAGAACAGGAAAACCTTCAATGGAAGGTCAAAACAAAAGGCAGAGTTGAGACTGAAGTAGCTGAACTCATGGGGAAACAAAAAAAAAAATCCCACACAATTATTACTTTGAGAAACAAACATGAGGAGTTGAGCCGGGTTGCAACGTGAGCTCCAAAAACTCCTGCCATAATTACATGAGCAGAAAGACCAAATAATAGGAAGGAAAGAAAGAATTGCTCACTTATTCCTTTATTTCCCTTTCTTTCAAGAGCCAGTTCATTCTAACTTGAGGAAATAGCATTTATTATGACAAACTGAGCCTCGACAAGATACATCAGGTTCAGCTTAAGGTACACATTTATACTGCAGATTGGAAGAAGAGACATGTGAAACAAGAATTTCAATATTGAGCCCTGCTAGATCTTCCAGGCTTCCTGCCTGAACACATGTTGGCATGAAGTGCTTGTCTCTGCACGATCTTGACAGTCCCAGAGTTAAACTACTCCCTTTTCCCATCTGTCCATTCCCGAGGCCATTGGGCAGCACCAGCTCCCCAGACATCCAATGTATTCTTCATTTTGGGAGTTACACACCCAGCTGACATACTAAGCACTTACTGGATTTAATTCCAGTATTCCAATAATGGAATTTAAGAAGCCTTTTCTAAAAGAAATTCCACTTTGTGCCAACTGCAACCTCTGAGCCAATAACTTCTCTTGGGTTCTTACTCTGCCCAATCCACTCAAGGTTGCAGTAGCTTGAGAAGGAAACATTGCTACTTACAAGGTTGCAAGTAGCTTGGGAAAGGTGGTTTTTTGGTTGTTTTTTTTTGCCTCTTTGGATGGAGCAAAAACTGCTGAAATAATTCTGGTATTCACACATTTATTTTCCACCATATTTGGCAAGAACAACAAGAGAGCCTGGAAGGATCCATAAAGGTCCAATAACCTCCAAAGCTTGAAGGATGCATGAAAATACAGAAGTACTGCCTTGCAAACTGGAGGAGCTGTTGGCATTGCTAGGAAGTCTTAGAAAAGATCACAACTGATACCATTAAAATAGATTCCAGAGGAAAAAAACAGGAATTAATACAAATTTTCAGTAAAAAAAAAGATTAGGCTAACTTTGGGATTTTTAATTGTTCCATTTCAAATACCTTGCTTTAAACTTGTAAAAAGGGGGGGAAAAAAAAAAGGGTAAATACTACATCAAATATTTGACTAAGAAATCAACTTATTTTTATTTTATAAAAAATATGCAGGTGGCCCTTTTACCTTGATTCTGCTGTGAACATGTTTGGAAAGCCCAGAAAGCTTAGTTAGCTTTAATTGAGGCCTACAAAGCTGGGATGAAGCTTTGTTTTCCATGGTTTTAAACATCCATCCAGATCTGCTGTTGACAAGGACAGAAGCAAAATCTTGGGGGGGGGGCATGCAGGAAAAAAGAAAAGATAAAGCCAAAATCTGCTGAAATCTGTTTTGATTCTGTGACCCAGATACCAGTAGGGAAAAAAACAAACGTTTGCTGGATGTTACATTTGGCTTTTCTATTGCAGAGCTGAGCCTTAAATGACCCTGGAGCATCCATTTGCTGCATTATAAATTTTCTCAGAAAACATCAGAAGTCAAGATATTCCCACTGATGGGCTTGTCTTGAAAAACAGAGCTTTATGGAGGGTGACAATTCCTGTTTACAAACAGGCAACTTCCATAGTTTTGTCTCTACTAGAGGAAATTAATATTAAAGTTCTAAGGATAAAAACTTCCCCAAGATAAAATATAGATGCTGAAGTTAATTTGTTTAATTTATTATTGTATATATTGGAAAAAGCTTTGGGCAAAATGAAGAATATTTTGAAAGAATTCTCTCCCCTTCGTATGCCTTTTTTAGAGGAACTATGGTTTTGCTTTCTATCCCCTCCAATTCAGCAAATTCTGAAAAAGCACAAATCAGTTTTTCCACACAGAGACTAGAGAATTTTGTCAAAAAGTTTTTCCATCTCTCAGTTGAAAGCCTTTCCCTCCTGCAGCTGCATGGTTTTGCATCTCAGGTTCTCCCAGCATTATGACAAAATCCACCTGATGGGATTTGTACCCCCAGCCCTGTGTGACTTCACCTGCTGTGGGTGGGCTGAGCCATCTGTTCAGGGGAGAAAATCCTGTGCTTTGCTCAAGTTTCCCCCATTTCCCCAATCTTTCCCCCCCCTCTCCAAGCTACACAAAACTCCTTCCTCATTCTCCTCTGTGACCCATGAGTGGTTTCCACCATCCTGCACCCGTGATGTGATGTGGGGTGACATGATTGATGCAGCCTGACCTGACACGTCGTGACGCCGCTTGTCACATGTGGAATTCAGCAAGAAAAGCTAAATAACCAACCCTGGCATGTTCATAATAACTGAGGATTCCTCCTTTCCTCATTATCTCCAAATTACCCCAGCATTTACTACAGAAACGTTGTCGCCGTGAGAAAGCAAGTTACCTGCTCTTGAGACCACAACAGCTGGACTATGATCCCAAAATCTTTACATGGGTGTTTTCTTCCCCCAAAAAACTTTGCCAGAGCAAAGACTCAAGGCTTAAATTGCAGATTCCCCACTACCAACGTGAAGCAGGGTGCACATTTCATCCCTCCTGTAAATCAGGGAATGCAAACAGCTTGTCACTCCCCTGGAGACCAGCAGGTACCTTCCACAAAGTGCCAAAAGCTGAGCCAGCACTAATGACTCTACATTTCCTTTGAGTGGATGCTGGAGTCTTTTCTTTGAGTGTCTATTGAAAATGCAAGAAAAAAAAAGAATGGAAATCAAGATTCTGCATAGCTTACCTGCAGTTCTAATGTGCTGGGTGCTACAAAGCAGCAGAGTCTGGCATTAACAGTGTGCACTTTGTGGCTTCTCTGCTTCTAAAATGCTACTTTTATCCCTAAAAAAGTGATAAAGGTCCTACAGCACCTCACAGGCAGCTTTAATAGCCATTGCACACTTCTTTTGCCAGAATATTCTTTCTTTGGTATTTCATTTAAGGTATAAGAGTCCAAGAGGAGCCTACAGAAATATCCTGGTTCTCCAGAAAGCATCCAGGGCTCCCTGCTCTGCTTCTCACAGCAACCACTGAGGGGCTTCATCAACATCAGGGGGAGCAACATCAGATCAGAAGCAACCCAGAGCAAACAGAGCCTGGGTTTTTTCATGCTCAAGTCAGCATGTGAGGGAAGGTAAAGGTTAGCTGGCATTTTAATAAGAGTGACTTGAAATAATTCCAGTTGGTGCCACTTTCAAGGAGAAAAAATATTGTCAAAATGGTAGAGTTGTCAGCAAACACTGGATAACACCCAGTCTCTGGGTATTCCCAATATCTTCCACAAACTACAGGCAGAAGCACCCCTAAGTTTTACCTGATGCTGGATAAATCCCTAAACTTCTTCCTGGTAATTTTTAGCACCTTTCCCAAGGCAACCTGGCACCTGCTCTCTTTGGACACCTCATTTCTCCTCTGGGGTCTACCAGCATTGCAGGAGACAAGGTAAAGTAGTTTCCCATGAAAACCCTTCTATCCAGGGCTCTCTTAAGCTTTCCTGAACATTTTTAATGTTTCTACATCAATTACTGCTTACTTAAAGCATTGCTCTGTCCCTAAAAATACAGTTGCATTCTTTCTTCCTAGAAATGACAGCCAGAAACAGCTGCCATCATTTTGGACTCATGAAAAAAAAAAAAAACAAAAAAAAACAAAAAATGCACAAAACAAACGAACAAACAAAAAAAATAAAATCACAAAACCAACCACAGCCTAAGACAAGACCAAAAACTACCTAGTCTATGGAGGAAAATAAGACACAATTGAACAGAGGTTGAAGTCCTGCAACTATGAAGTGACACAGTGGGAGGGCCCAGCAGCCAAAGACTTTAGATTGGCACTAGGCTGAAATGGTAGCTTTTACTTCAAGAGATAAACCAGATTAACTATTGCTCAAGACTTAGTGTATTGCTGGAGCTTGCTGAACAGTCTGGCAAAAAAATGGGATCAGGCGATAAGGAAGTGAAAAGCTCCCTGGAAGTATAAACAAGCAAGGGCAAACTTGAACTATATTTTAGTAAACACATACCTCTGTGGCCAGCTAATATTTCAGACATCAATTACCAGCACTGGCCTCGAGTGCAGCAGTTGTTGACTTTGAAGACTGGAGGTGATACCGTTAAATAAAGTGGCTCCATTGTGATAAATCCAACTGCGCCAAAGCCAACCCCGGAAGGGTCTGATCCAAGTCTATTTGACTTCAAGATCAAAACAATCTGACTAAAATTTTCTGAGGGCCAGTCTAATGGCTTTTCTTTGCTAGACAATGTTATCATAGGCAAATATCCACACAAAGAACAGGGCAGGGATCAGCTCCGGTGCTCCCGAGCAGCGGCTGCGGAGCAGGAACACCGTGCTCGGGTTGTGTCTGTTGAGTCACTCAGCTGTGTGGTGGTGTTTGGGCACAGTGATGTTTTACACTGCTCAGACCTACAGAACACATGATTCCTGCATTAATCATCTGTGTCCCACAAGGGTTTCAGATACGGACTGACAGTTGTGTGTTCGGGGTGGGCAAGTCAAGTTTGGGGCTGGCTTTGCTCGGAGCTGAATTTCTTCTGAAAACAAACAGCCACACAAAGCAGCTGAGAGCCTGAAAAACTGTTCAAGTCTTCTTCAGGCTGAAGTTAAGAGTGAATTTGATTTACTTGCCTGTTTGCTGAAACAAAGTTTTGAAGAAAGATTCACTTTCATGAAGCCACAGAATCACAGAATATGCTGGGCTGGAAAGACCCACAAGGATCATCAAGTCCAGCTCCTGGCCCTGCACAGAACAATCACCAAGAGCTACCCCATGTGCCTGAGGGTACTGTCTGAACAGTTCTTGAACTGTCACACATTTCTTTCATTTTCACCACTAGTCTTAGATCATCCATAAAAACAGGTAGGAAAAGACAATTAAAAGCTATTCATTCATCATGAAGCTTGACAATATGTTTTATAGACAAATTCCCTCCACCTTGAAAAAAAATCCTGCAGCTTTAACATCAGATATGATGGCTATTCCTCAGTCAAAAGCAGAACAAAGTTGTAGGGTCACAAAGACACTTTAATGGTACAACACCAACTCCAAGAACAAAATTTGCTTTTAGCTGCTGTAGAATCAACCCGCACCAGGATCCAGCATCCGAGTGGGACTAAAGCAGAACTGGGAGCTCAACACACAGCTGAGCTCACCAGGCTGGTCCTGGGTCCCCAACAGGTAGAATTGAGCCACGTTCAGATCTTGGACCAGTATCTCATGGATACCCACGTGGCACATTCATATCTTACACTCAGGTCTATCTAGGGTGAAACACTGCATAAACACCTTTGTAGTAACCAACTCCTTCCAGTTATGTGCCAGCTCAAGCTCAAGCTGGGGAAGCCCAGTGCAAAGCTGAGCTGTGGTGACTGAAACCTTCTTATGGTAAATGCTCACCAGGAAAAACTGGTAGAAAATCAGTCACAACCTTCCTAATATTTGCATTTTCCTTATGCAGGAGAAATTCTTCTACAGGTCTCCCAGTCCTTCTCACATACCACAAAGCCTTTAAAACAGTAATAAGATCTATTGACTGCCACTGGTTTGTTTAATGTAGCATTTGTAACCCTGCTAAAATCCCTTTTTCTGCCTCCAGTAATTTCTGGTATCTATACCAGAATATATAGGGGAGGATAGAATAAAAAAAATGCAACTTAGAGTTGGAGAGTTGCTCCCCACCTTTTTAAGAGCCTCAGTTTTCAAAAGGGAAGCTTTTCTATCTCATGTAGTCACTGTTAGCAGTTTGTGACATTTCTAGTCTGTCCAGGGTGTAACTAGTACATGACAGGTCAAGTCTGTCACCTTCATAAAAGCAAAGAACATCTACACTGGCACACTACACTGTGCAGTCCCCCTGAGAATTACCAATGTCACACCAAATATCATCAGCAATATTTATCTTCTCTTCATCTCTGCCATTTGTAGGAGCTTCCAAAAAATTTCAGATTATATTTACATGGGGACGGCTTTCTCCATACTCTTGTGATGTGAGTGCCATAAACCAAAGCTTGAATCCACAAGATTTAATTTGTCCTTGTGACAACTATAATTAAAATACAGCTCTCTTTGGGGAATACCTGGAAAATGAAAGTTATTGTTGTCATTGTAATTAATTAAATATCATCATACGCTCGCTCTTAAAAAATTATCAGTCTTCAGATTTGATGCTCCCTATTATCCTCATTAAGTAAATGGTGAAATAAAAATGAATTAATTGCAAGCAGATGAATTAATGATTAGCCACGAATATTTTCAATTGAATTCTGTAACCAGCAGGTTACACGTCCTGGCACACAGGGCTCTACTTTGGGCTCACATGAAGACAGTGCTGCAATTAGGAAACTTTCCTCTATTCACAGAAAGAGTCAGATAAACCAGAGGGAGGAAGGGAAGGTGAATCATTCTCATGGAGCTGGTCAAGGATTTAGCAAGGAAACAATAATATGGGTCAATCCCAGACACATCAGATATGGCATTACCCTAAACGAGAAGCTACACAAAAAGCAATAGATCACTTCTGCAGGTGAGATGGGGGATAACAATGGGCCAAATTTAGAGTGAAGCAAAGCACTGGAGTCCTCCAGGGAAGCCCTTATGCTTCCCTGATTTCCAGGCCAGTGCCAACACTTGCACAGCACACGCAGCATGGGAGATGCTCTTCCTGATGTGTTGGATGTTTTGCCAACTGTATTTCCTTCTCTTCCTCCTGTCTCCACCCCAGCATGTTCCTTGTTGTGGCAGGTGCAGGAACATGGGCTCCATGGCCAGATGGGCAGCCCCCAGGAGTTCTCCCATGTCAGCAATTTGCCAGAGGTTTTTCTTGGACCCCTTGACCTGCTGCAAAACTACCCCTCCAAAGGAGCCCAATTCCCCAGCCCCAGCCCTTCTCACCATTTCTGTTGTTCAGTCAACAGGAAAAACAAAAAAGAAAGAGATTGATTTGGAGGAAAGATTCTATTTATTTAACAAAGAGACAGAAGAAAAAGGATATTTAGACCTACCCTAAAAGATCAAGTTCCCTAAATCCTCAGTTTCTAATGTAATTTAGAACAGAAGCTGAATGTTACAGCAACATTCATCAGTTATTCAAATGCACTTGTTGTGCAGTAATACAGAGTTGGCCTTTGCCGCATATAATGTCAAGACAAGCTATTTTAGGGAGCAATATCCCCTTTGCCAATCTGTGTGATGCCACACACTCAGATTATCCCCAAGAACATCTCTGCTGCAAAGGCAGGAAGCTGATAGTCCCTTCCTTCTTTCCATGGTTCTGTTTCAGAGGGTCCTCAAATGAAGCTCAAGCCTCACCTGTACATGACATTTATTCCTCAAAGGCACATGCCCTGTGTCTGCTGTCACCATTTACAGCCACACAGCACTCAGAGCCAGGTCTGTGGTGGTCCTGCAGCCCTTCAGAAGCTGTCTCCCTCAAATACAGCCACTGCTCAGGTGCTTGCTGACAAAATCCTGTTCTGTATGTGCCAGACAGCATCCAAAGCCAGCCTTACTTATGATTTTATCACCTACTTATCACCTCAAAAAATCCTGAGGTAGGCTCTTAAATAGCAAAGAAATTTAAAGGTATATGTTATCCAGCTGATGACTTAGGGTGACTGCAGCACATTCCCTGCACAGCACTGACACGGACTATGGATTTGTCCTCTTGGTAAAAGTTCATTCTCCAAAGGAACATAGTTCCAGACAGTGTCAGTGCTCAACCACACAGGCTAAGCTTCTGAGGGGCCACATATGACAACAGATATATGTTTAAAGTATCAATTATTGATTGCAGTCACCGTGTAGCCACAGCAACCTGCTCTTTAGGATGTTTTATGCATCAGATCCACTTACACAGTGATTTCCATGGGGAAGCACAGTTACAGACTCATGTCTGTTGCCCAACCTGTACAAGAAATGCTGACTGCTCTGTCACTGGGATAAGAAACGCTCAGGAAAGGCCTAACTGTTCCCACTAACTTCACTGGAAAAAAGGACCAATATTTAGGACCTCTAAGTCTTGTGTGTTTTATCAATGGTTTAGTCCCTGGACTCAGATTTCCACTCTTCCCTTATTCACATTCCAAGAACTGCCCTTACAGAGCAGTGGTTTGCAGAATTATGTCCTCCGTTACTTTATTCAAGTAGATCATCTAAAATATATTGCTAACATGCTACATTATTACATGTATTAAAAAGATGACACATATTTTTCCCCTCTAACTCCGATTTTACCTTCTCTTCATGCAACCCATAGCACACGGGCTGGTGATCAAAGTATCAGGGATATCAGACAGTGAGGGGTTTGTCCCTTGTTCTTCTGTAAAACTATTGTTTTGCTACTGGGGGTGTGATTGTGCCCTGAAACTGTTTTGTGAGGCTGCAGTTTGAGCAGATGTTTTCTGGTGGCAGTTGTGGCTTGAACACCCTTCCATTGACAGTCTGTTCTGCTTCCAGTCACCTTCACCTCCACTGTTACTACTGGTGTGGCTGTAGGGCAAAGTCAAAAAATTTAAACTGCCTTCTCCTTCTGGCCAGGTTGTTCTTCAGCCAGATCATCTTGTATATCTATGTACACAGCAGTGGGGTGCCATGGGAGGGAGAGTATATTAAGACTGCAGCAAAATATAGGAGTTTTTTAAAGCCGTTTAATCCCTCTGGAACAGCCTGTGATCACAGATGACCCAACACCCTATTCCATAATTCCTCTTCAGGGAACAGTCCAGGAAACCAGCAGGCCCAGCATGACACCCTTGTTTTAGTTCCTTTAAATCCCACTTTTTATACTGGTATTAATATCTTTAAAAGAGCAATGACAAGTAGCATTAAATCTTTGTTCCCTTTTCCCTCATTGTTAGTTCAATAGGCTGTTGGTTAAAATATACAAAAGAGAGGAAGACTGGCTGACTTGAGACCTGCTGAAGAGGCTTTTGCTTACATTGCCTGCATTTCTTTGTTTATCTGACTGTATTGTTTTGCTTCAATAGTTATATTTAGAGCATTCATAAAAAGGATGAAATAAGGGGTTTTTTCTCCCCCAACAAGCTGTGGCTATAGCTGGGTTCTACTGAGCACTCAGGAGCTCTGCAAACAAAGAACTGAGCAAACAAAGAGAAGAGCTACACAGGAGCTGGGGAGTCCTGCCCCAGCCCAAAGCCAGACAAATGGCCTTGGGTAGTTACTGAACATGTGAGGGTGAGCAAGACAGAGAGTGACTGCACAAGCTGGGCTGTCAAGTCTCTGTTCCTGACTGGTTTATTTTATTGCTCACCTATGAGTTTCCTCAATCTGAGGGCATTTTCACATGGAAGTGGATACACAAACAAGGGGCATAAGAGGGTGATTATCATTTTGCTTTTGCACTTTAAACATGACTGAATTAATTCTCCCAACTCTGCTGTAATAGTGAAGTGGTGTAATTCAGTCAGGAAGCAGGCATGGGGTTCATGGAGTTCTGCATGTTTGCAAAAAATCAGGGAACACCACCTTATATCCTCCCTTACATCTTCTCTACCAACATTCCTCCCATCAGACCTGTAAGAGCTGGAAAAGGAGACACACCTTCTAGCAACCTTATTTTCCCTGAAATTTGATTGTTGTAGCTGCTGGATGCACAAATAAGCTGGAATAGCTCAGCTGGAAACTCTAAGTACACAGAGATCAAGCTCCGACTCAAGCAAGAATGACTTACAAATTATGATAGGAGCTGGATGTTGTGGTTTGAGCCCTTCTTACCCCACCACCAGCACATCCCACTTTGGTGTCCCCCCAGTTCCCCCAAAAAGGGGTTATGATCAAACCAAGTTATCCACGTGGAAGAATAAGCAGCAGCACAGAGGGATATATGCTTTTTGCAAGTCTTTAAATTTTTACCACAGTATTTATTAACCTATCCCACTGTTGACTTATGCTTCAATAAGGTGTCCAAAGAAGTTGAGCAATATACAATTGTTCCAAGGAGAATGGCGCATTATTGCTGATCTCAATTTGCATCAGAGAACAATCAAAGGACTTTTATGGGAGTCATTACTACAGGCACACAGTGAGTGCAGAGCCTCAAGTTAAAGCACTGCTGTAGT
This sequence comes from Pipra filicauda, assembly GCF_003945595.2. NCBI lineage: Eukaryota > Metazoa > Chordata > Aves > Passeriformes > Pipridae > Pipra > Pipra filicauda. The sequence goes on from NW_024103874.1 coordinate 276,265, forward strand.
GGCAGAACTACCACTTTCATTTGTCACCTCAACAGAAGACATTAAAAAATATATAGGTAATGAAACTTAAGCATAACAGGTTAATAATTAAGATAGCACAGATTTCTCCCAGCTGAAACAAGAACAAAAAGGCTGCACAAAGCATCTGTGCCATGACAACGTGGCGAGCAGAAATGCTGTGAAACCACAGGTTGGACAAAGAGAGGAATTCAAGGGTGGGGGTTTATTCCTCTCCAGGATATTTCAATATTTTTGCAGCTTTCAGAGATGAGGTTTGTGACAGCTTTATCACTCTCAGCTACCTCAACCCTATCCTATCTTTCCCTCCTCCCCTTCCAAAACACACGCAGACACTTCTGTCAGAGCTGACCATCACGTGCCACAGCCTGCCTGTCTCTTTAGCCTCTGAAGTTGGATGCTGAAGAGGTGAGACTGGCTTTCAGAAAAGGTCAGCCAGTGCTAAAGGAGGAGACAGCCCCAGAGGTAGCTCGAAGCACTTGAAATGATAGAATAACACTTTTGAATTGGCAAAGGGGCAGAGAGAAAGACACACAGGAGGAAGCGGTAGAGCTGAGACAACAGGAGACAAAAGTGAGGAGAATGGGAAAAAAGGTATCATGGAGAGGGGAAATGGAGATGCCAGGTAGAGACAGGGAGGCACAGCATGAAGATAAGCACAATTTTAATAGCAGAGAGGGCCCAAAAGACAACAAAGCTCTAATTGGAACAGTAGCATAATGAGCAGCAACATCAGCCCTATACTTCTAAACTTTTATATTACATCCAAGTGTGGTGGGAGGGGAACAAAGCACAGCTAATTTCCTCCTCCAGAGAGGGAGACGAAGCTGCATTTCCAGGTTCTTGTTCTCTTTTGCCCACCACCACACTTCCTACAGTCCCTCACCCTCTGTCCTCTCCCAAAGGAAGCTGTTTACCCTCGTGTTCTCCTACCAAATGTGGTGACATGGTGATGCACTAAAGAATGACACAAGCTGTCACTCTTTTAGAGGGTCTTAAAAACCGTGCTGTTTTAATCCCCCTCCAGATGTGAGTGTTTCTGCCTTTCCTTCTCCCCCCAACACAATGTGCTGGTGAGGTTTCTCTCTGGCAGATGCTGGAACCAGAGGCACAGTAAGAGCCCTGTATCAGCTCAGCATGTGCTGCTGCACCAGCCTCTGCCAGGTTATCTGGAACACAAGGTAGCCAGAGTCCCTGCTTAGGAGAGGGGACCAGAATCTGTCTTGACAAGTGTTTTGCATGCAGTTAAATAGACAAATGTATTCTGCTGCCAGGCTCTTGCAGGAATTTGACTTGATGCCTGTCACCAAACAGCTTCTTTTGCACTGGAAGAATTACAAAACACTCATACCCTATAATGATCAAAAAGAGAGCCCCCATGCCCACATTAGGTTTCTGAGCTGCAATCCAAACTTCCTTACAAGCTAAGAATATCTAAGCCTACCCAGAATTAGGGTATGCATTTCTGAAGGGCAAAAAAAAAAATTAAGCTATGATATAAAGGCCTATAAACTATGATATGAACAGGCCTCTCCTGTGGCCTGTTTGCAGCACCAACAATCCACCTTCAAGACATCACCCTGCTCACATGTACAGTGCAAACCTTTTCTCCATTACACTAATCCCTGATCAGTCTCTCATGCAGAGCAGACAGGGGCACACAGCTCAAACTGCTTTTACTTAGAGCTAATGTTGTTTGGATACGCTCAGCCCACATGCCAATATCTAATATGACTCCTACCAACACAATTCAGTGGTTCTTTGTAGCAGTAAGCCCAGTTCATTAGTTATTTTTCCATTCACCACTTGTTTTTGTGTTATGGTCAAACACCTGCTACTGTGCATGATTAAAAACTTGTTTCAGAAGAGCTTGAAAGTAACAGTGACTCTCATTTGCTGCAAATAAAGCTCTGAAGAGACAAAATAAGTCCCTTCCTTCTTTCACTTTCTGTATCACTTTATTTCTACCGCACCCTTTCTCAGAGTACATTTCAGAGTACAGTGCACCCAAAGCTCAGAACCACAAATAAAGACATTATCAGAAGAAAGAGGCTTTCAGTCAGATTGTGCCTCTTTAGTTATCAACACTAAATACTGCAATTGAAGACTTAAAACAGACAGTGGCATTTTACATGACAAGAAATAACAAAACCTCCTTTCTGTGAATTGATATCTTGCAGTCAATTGAAAGCCAAGAAGCTGCAAGATCCACCTGTGCTGCTGGATCATCCCTGAAGGATTCCTCAGCTTCCTTATGCCCAAAGAGTTTATACATGATCATTTCCCCCTCCATTTGGCCACCCACTTTCACCCAATTTACAGGTGTCCTCTATGCCTCAGGACTTGAGGGATATCTGCTTCAACTTATTACCTACTGACAGTATTATCACATTTAGTTTATTTTCATGTGAAATCAAACAAAAGGACACAATCAGATATTCCCTTTATTGTTCCACTTGTTTAATCAGTCTTGCAATGCAAACAGACCAACAAAAGAGGCTGTGAAACCTCTGTCCTGAGATATTCAGAGCTCAGTTGAAGAAGCTCCTGAGCAGACTGATCTGACTTCCAGGTTGGATGTAACCTCAAACCTAGTGCCTTCTTTGATACCAGACAGGCTCCAAAGTACCTCTTAATTCAAGTTGGCTTTGTTTCTCATAGAACTCACAGTTCTGAGCATGTTTGATAAGCTTCCTACAGTATTTAGATAACTAAACTGAGCCCTCTATTAAAAGCTACTAACAACTACTAAAGCAGAGTCTGGAAGGATGTTGGAAATACTCCTCTCTGCACATTACAGCATCCATTCCATGACTGATGAGCATTGCTCCTACCTGGAGCATCCACACTGAACATCCAACAATGCCCAGGCCACAAGCACAACCCCTTTGGGTACCTTTGCAGCACTTCTGGAAGGCACCAGTGGCACTGCCAAGAGAATCACAAGCCCAAAGCAGCCCCAGAGCCCCTGTTTCCTTCAAGACTCTCATTCTTTGACCTCTCAAAGAAGAAAGACAAATCAAACCTCAACAACTCATCTCATGGGCTCCCAAAAACGGTAACAACTTTGTCACTTCTGGCTATGACTGAATTTAAGTTGGCAATTCCACCAACCCTCTGAGCCACCCAGCCCCTCAAGCCTCTCATTTTTTTAGGATCTGGTTAGATCAGCCCATCCATTATAAATGTGACACAGCAGTACCCACAAGCACCACAGACTTTTCATCATTTCAGCTAAAACCCCCATTTTGGGAGGATTTACAGCTGGGCTGAGGGATTGGCGTCTGGCTGGAACGTGGCACAAAGTCTGGCCACTTCATAATAAATCAATTGGGCTATTTTTAAATTAGAAGGCTAAAAAATACAGATGAAGTTGACCATTTGCTGACACATCTTTGATCCCAGAAAGAATGTGAATTCCAGAGGCCAACTCTTCAGCTGATGTAAATCAGCAGAACTACACTGGCATCAGTGGAGCTCCAGTGATTTACATGCCACAGATCTGTCCCTGGATTTATTAATGGAATATTTGTAGTTGGCTTTTGGGTCAGGTCCTCACTGTTGATGTAACCCACTGGAATCAATGGGGAGTTGCTCATGCAAATGCAGAAAAAGACTTGGGTTTCTTCCTTCCCATCCCTGATTATTTAATTTTTAATTAAAATTGCAAGGAACAAGCCTAATCATGGAGAACTCAGAGTTTAAGGCAGCACATCTTGGTTGAGACCATAATGAGATTTACAAGCAGCTGTAAGGACATGCATCAATTGCTACTTTTCATCTTTATGGGTTGATCCATAGAGCAATCTGTGCTATTGCTGATCTATGTTTACACCACAAGCCTATATTTGGGTAATTTCATAGGGAGACCTGCTGAAATTAAAGAAGAAAGTCTGAACAATTGAGACCAAATATTTGGTGTTGTATTCAGGACTTTGTTTTCATCTCTCCTCTCCCACCTATTTCTTCCTTTGTGTTTTAGAAAGGGCCAAACACCTCTGCCTCTTCAGCCCACATGTGTGCAGAATGTCAGTGACTGGAAAGCCCAGAGAGTACCAAGGGAGGAAGGAAGATGAGGCACTAAAGCCAAAATCCAGGACATCCAAGCTCAATTTAAGTCTGCCCCAATTTCCCCCACAAGGCAAGTCCCATCACCTTTTGGCCCTATTTCCACCCCCTCCCCTGCCACAAAGCCAAATGGGACTAATGATATTTAACTGAACTGTGTGTGGAATTGGGATTTATGTCCAACATATGCTAAACATACCAGCCATTTGCATGTTTATGGTGCACATGTCACTGTGAAGGTGGAGCTGCCTCTGCACATACAGCATTTTACAGCCATTTCTCAAAACCTGGCTTACCTGGGTTATTGACCAGGTGTTTTTAAAAGTGGCATTTTGTATTTAGTGCTGCTCTCACCACAAAACCTTTCCTGACACCCAGCACACGCAGTGCCTGGCTCCTGTGGTGTATTCAGAAAACATTAATTGATGCAATGCCCAAGATAGAAAATGTTTGTTTCCCTCAGTACATTTCTCCATTTACTGAATAATTCAGCTTCTATACAGGCTTAGCTGACCTTTGCTTGATAAAGCCATATTTCTGAGCATTTGCTTGCATTTGGTGTTTTTAATCAGGTTCAAGTCCACTCGTTCCACATCAGAGCAGAGAATAATGATGCAGATCAGTGTTTTAGCCAAGTGATGTTCCTCTAGCACACACACTTCCCCCAAATCACTGAGTTGTTAACTAAAGTGTAAGAGAATTTATGATGCTAAATAAAACCAGGGAAAAAAAAAAGATGTTTTAATAAGATGAAAATCCAAATGTTAAAATAATGAGCCATCTGTATGGGTGGCCCTCTCCTGAGAGATGCCAAGAGCTTTACCATCTGTGAAACATTTACCAGCTGTTTCCTTCCTTTTTCGTGAGAACAGAAGAAATCCTTGCAGTTGGTGTTTCTAACTGACACATCCTAGTGAAGGGAACAGGTTTGTTCAACGTCAGGGACCTCTCCTAAACCAAGCCTGGCTGGAATTAACCTAATATTTTGGTAGGCATTGCTGTTCCCTGTTTCAAAAAGGTCTTTCCAAACAATGGTCCAGCAGCACACAGAGCACTTAAAAACAGAAAAGGCAGAAAACATCCCACAAAACACAGACTGGTTTCAGGAATAATATACTGAATATTTGATCTGAATATTTCTTTACTGTTTTGCTTTTTAAAACAAATCTGTTGCAGGAATTCAGGATAAATTGTAATCCATATAAAGCACCTGCAGTAAATAAGTACAACCCAGGTATTACTTGATTAAAAGATCTGGACCTTTCTTTGTCTCCTCTGATCATCTGATACCTGCAATCAGCACATCCCTGCACCCACCTTCGAGCACAGGAGTTGTGTGGTCCTGGGATCACACAGTGCTGATGCTCTACAGGATTTTAGTTTGCAATAAAACAGACCAAAGGCTAAAAAATACATATGTGTTTAATCCATGGAAGGAGATATCAGCTTGTATTTATTTGCATCCTGATGTGCTGTGACCCTAATTGTACAACATTTCATTATTTTCTCAGTGCTCCCTTATTTCAGCAGCTGCCAATGTGAACTGAAGAGGATATAACTTCAGGAGCAGAATTAGCTCTTAAATTCCAAGTCAATGAAATTTGCCCATAGAAATGATAATTGAATATTTCATAGAAACTCCCCTTATGTTTTCAAAAGTTCATTTTTTCAAGAGATTTGTGCAGTGAGTCGGGGGGGGGGGAATTAGCATCTAATCAAATTGACAGTTTATGTGGCTGTGTAAGGAGCAATAGTTGCTTATCACTCACATGCCAAACACCACAATATCCCACACTTCACAACTAGGAAAACTATAAGAGACATGGAAACAGGCACCAGTTCCACACAACACTTACAGCATCTCTATAGTATAAAGCCCAGTTCTACAGATACCAAAAAAATAATAATATCCATGCTCTGGTTCATATCTTAAGTACAAACCAAAATAGAAGAGTCATTTATGTCCTCTTGGGCACAATTCCCCCAGTACAGCATCCACACCGTCAATAATATTATTTTCTCCTGAGAATGAAGACTCAGATTTGGAATTTAAAGTAATATCAAAGCACAGCACAAAATCTTTGCTAGGATTATTTTATAATTTGGTCTAATACTGAATGGTACCAGAGAATTTATTAGCTGTTCTTTAAAAAGGAATTATGAGGCTTGGTAGCTTGCACAGTGTTTTAGAGCATAGTTATACCACCATCAAATGAATCTACCTTTTACCAGAAAATCTAAAGCCTTCAAAACATGGTAAAAATTAAGTTTCATGTCATCCTTGAAAAGTAAGTCCTGGAAAACATCATATCAATATTTATTCCCAGACAAACTGAGGCATGAAGTAATACAATTTATTTTCAAGCTGATGTATCTATTCTTGCCTCCAAACTGTCAAACCAGCCCAGTTAGATGGGAATCCTAATGGTACCACAGCCCTTATATTCTCCTTTAAGTGTTATAAAATCCTTGGGACACAGGATGGTATGGAAAATATGGGTTGCTTGAGTGTTGTGTGTTCAAAGGAGAATTTCCTTTGGAGGTCAAGAGATTTTAATTCAAATGTATCGTCTGGTGACCTGAGCCCATAACAGCATCCACACTTCCACGAGTGTTATTGGGATGTGCTTAAAAAGGGCTGAAAAGCCAACCCTGGCTGCATTACAGGCTGTGTTCCCTGCTAGAGTGAGAGGGAACTCTTGGGGAGCTCATGGATGTGCAGAGCTGACACTGCACAGGATCTGCACTGCTCTGCCCCCAGTGCTTCTCACCCCCAGCACTCAGAGTGTAGAACACATGTGATTAATCAGAGATTACCAACAAAAAAAAATGGGGTTTGTAGGTGTATGAAATCATCTGTATCTTTCTGGTTTTGTAGAATCTCAATTTGGGTTGGAAAAAAACTTTAGGGTCGTCAAGTCCAACCATTCCCTCAGCACTGCCGGGTTTGCCACTAACCCATGTCCCCAGGGGTCACATCTACACAGGTTTAAATCCCTCCAGGGACAGGGACTCCACCACCTCCCCAGGCATCCAATGCTTTACAAATATTTCAGCAAAGACATTTTCCCCAATATCCAACCTAACCCCCTCCCTGTGCAGCTTGAGGCCGTTTCCTCTTGTCCTGTCCTTTGTTCCCTGGGAGCAGAGCCCAACACCCCCTGACTCCTCCCTCCTGTCAGGGAGTTGGGGAGAGTGAGAAGGTCCCCCCTGAGCCTCCTTTTCTCCAGGCTGAGCCCCCCCAGCTCCCTCAGCCCCTCCTCGTGCTCCAGCCCCTCAATGTCCTTGTCACAAGAGGCCCAGAACTGCCCCCAGGACTGGAGGTGCCTCAGCAGTGGGACAATCCCTGCCCTGGTCCTGCTGCCACAAGCCAGGACACCACTGGCCTTCTTGCCCACCTGGGCACACCCTGGCTAATGTTCATATTTATAAAACCCCATGGCTGAGTCTGCTATTTAAGACAAATAATAGCCAGGTTTTAAAATTAAGCAATCTTGGTTTTTTGTTGCTATTTGAAATCTCTCAGGGTGGTTTTTCCATGGTTTTCAATTCCTTATATGGCATCAACATACATTTGTACATGTGTAATTAACCCATTTTGTTCTTGGTTCTAGTTCTAAGGAATATTGCTCTGAACAAAGCCCACCTGGAATACTCCCACACACAAGGAAAACCTCACTTGGCATTTGAAGTACCTGCATAACTGAGGAGGTGTTAGACCTTGCTTTTCTGTTTTGAAAGCTGCAGTTTGAGCAGTTAGTACATCTAAATGACACCAGTTACAGCATTCACTGTCTAAATTCTGGGTTATAAAAAATGGTTTGTAACCATTGCCTCCCTTTCCACGCTCCTTGAACTGCTCAGTGGGTTGGTAGGAATGACAGAGCAGCTCCAAGGAACAGCAAGGTGCCAGGGGTGGGTTCCTGCTGATTTACTGGGCTGCACAGAGCTCCTGGTTAGTGGGCGTTTGAGAAGTAAACTCACAGAATCCAGGCACTCAGCACAGCTAAAAACCCCACTTTACTTGCTGGAAGGGGAACCACGTTACCCAGAGTATCCTGGACAAATTCCAGTCCAGGTAACTGCAGTGTTCTTTAGTAAATTCTCCCTCCATTTCCGATTAGGAAAGATATTAATCATTTTTGGCTCCGTGCTGCTCCCATGACACGGGTGAACAAAGGCAGCAGTTGACACCGATCAACTTTTTGACACGTGGCTGAAAAAATGGGCTTGCTAAGTAAGTAATGGTGAATATTAACATTTTAGATGGAGAGCCCTGCACAGTTCACTCAGGGACAAGTGGTGCTTTGCCAGGAGCTACAGGAACCATCCACAGGCAAAGAGAAACAGGGACTCAGCCCAAGTTCTGAGGCTGCACCACCTCAAGGCTCTGGATGTATCATGTGATAAAGAACTAGGCAGCATTAGGCTCCTGTTCTTTCTCTATTTCCAGGTAACTTGTCTGTTTTACCACAGCAAGTGCTCAGAGAAGAACCATCACTAACCAAGAGAAGAACAGACTCACATCCCACATTTTAAGTTTGCCTGGAATGAATGAATGGCTCTATAAACCTTTTAAGCCCGTGTATGTCCTGTGCAATCAATGACACTAAAACAAGTCACAGACTGCCAGGGGATGCTCTGAAGACTGAGCAAATCACCTCATCAATACACAGTGAAAGAGGCTTTGCTCCAGGATTTCTATCCAGCTGGGAATATCAACCAAGCCTTGGACTTGCTCTTGACCAAGAGGTTTCATTTGAAAAAATGCCACTGTACAATTTATATGCTTGAATACACTTAAAAATATCATCTCTTTTGGTCCAAGGAGGCCCTAAGAGCAGTTCTAGGACAGGAGTAAATACATTTTCAGGTTGATTGACATTTCTCAGCATCATTTTTATGTGAATGATAACCAAAACGAGGCAGCTGAAAAAAATCCCCTGCAAGGATCTCTGGCTTTCCTGACCCTGTCCTTCCCTTATTTGTATAATATTTATGATCTTGTCGATCTTAATTCCTCCATTCAGAGCCTGATGCCGATTCACAGACCAGGTGCTGTGTAGGTGGGTGCTGTGTGGGTTTCCCCTCTACTCAGATGCCTGAACTAGAAGAGCTCAGCATCATGTTCAGCCAGGCCTGAACACCCTTGGAGCCAAGATTAACAATCTGTGCCAATCTATGGAGGCAGCCTGGGATCAAAACACCTTTTAGAAAAAACTTTTGTTAATATCTAGTTATATAAAGAGTACAAATCTGTCCATAAAAAAAAAGTCTCTTGCTCACTTGTGCAGTCAAAATTATGCCTAATTTGTAGAATATAATTAAACGGGAGATGCCCATCCTTGATCTCCAAGTAGTTCATTATCAGTTAATGCCACAGATTTCAATGGAGGGGATCAGAAATCCTCTTAAGGGATGAGAAACCAAAGTATATGTTTTGGCACTTAAGGACTCATTTGTGAGCAAATTTGCTGTTTTCATAGAGTTTCAAAGGAATATCTGCTTTAATAAACTAAATCAAAAGCTGTAACTATCCAATCTCAACAGTCTGTTAGATCTTCATCTTAGTCATAATCCCAGTGTATTTCCCAGTGCTCTCCAGAACCTGTGTCAGCTTCCCAGTGGGGAAAGGCATCTACACTTTGCACTGGTCTGGATTTCTGGAACACTTCAGACTCCCCCAGAGCCCCCATTTTCCTCTCCACTGTCAATCTTCCTGTGCTGTCAGTCTTTTTTTACTGAGTCTTTGAAGTACAAAAACCAATATAAAATTTAAATAGGACTGGGAAGTACATTTGGTATCAGATTGCCTCAAAACCTACTGCAGCTTTTTGCAAAACTATACCCATGTTCTCCCAAGCTCTTGGGCACATCTGGAGTTTCACAGTTTTGGATCAAACCAGATGACAGCAGTCTGTCAAAAGACAGCCAGAAGCCCATCAAACAGATATGCAGAAGAATTATATGTAGAAAACTCTTTTGAACCCAAAATAGAATTTTATGTAACACAGAAATAGTTCTTCTCCCCAACTTCCTTTCACGGAAAGGACAGAAAGTTGATTCTTTCTGTCTGAGAACAACACATTGGCTTTACTGATGACAGTCTTTAGAAAAGAAGGCAAGAGCATTTACTACTGTGAGATCATTTTACACACATGAAAGCTCTGATCACCTTGTGCACAGTGGGCAGAGGGGATGGAAATCACACCAAAATCTGGGGCCACCTGTAGGGGACCCGGTTCTGCCCCAAAAGTTTTGCATCTCAGATACAGAAAAAATCCTAAAACACACAAAAACAAGATAAGTTTTTTCAGGAAGGGTTTCTGGCTTGATTTGAGAGATGGTGGCTCACAGCACTGTACTTGGCCTCAGAAATTTAATTGTACCTAAATTAAGACTGAAAGCTGATCAGGTTGGACTAAAGCCTAGTGGGATTCTGAAAAAGAGATTTCTCACTCTGTCCTTTGCTAATATTTTTCCAAACTGCTTTTTGGCAATCCCTCCATTTTTGCACCCAGTTTTCCCTGTAAATGAGCAGTGAAATTCCAAAGGACTCTATCAGGAGTTAAAATCACTCAGTATATATTTGCCAGCGCATGCAGTATTTATTTTTAAACAGTGCCAAAAGTGTTTATAGATAGAAACAACAGGACAACCCATAATTAAATAACTGTTTCTGCTACATCTGCTATTTAGCAACTTGAAGGAAAATAATTTCCCAACAACAAATAGGAATGGTCAAGAAAGCTCTCAAGTTTGGGCCCATTATTACCATATAAAACAACATATTAGTTGCTTAGCTACCAATCATAAAAGAAGCCCAATTAAAAATGAAAGAATCTTAACTAGCTGCATGGAATATAAAAGTGAAAAGTTAAAAGCTGTCAGGTGGTTAGTGGAGAGAATACTGAGAAGTGATTGACAAACTGGGCTTGCTTTGCTTCAAATTTGGCTTTGATTCAATAAATGATTGACACACTGATGTCGTCTGAAATAGCAGATTGTGCTTTGGAGAGGCTATTTAGCAGCCCATTGATTGACAGGTTACTAAAATTGTCCCATGGACAGAGGTAACCAAACAGAGCTATATTTTGACAGGTGGGCTTTTTTTTTTTCACCTGTATTTGCTATAGCATTTATATTAAAAGCAGTAGAAAAAGGACCGCAAAAGTGTCATTGAATTTTCAGGAAAATGGCTGGATGTCTCCTTTTGTAATATTGCTCCACAAACCTACAATTCCATTCCCCCATTAAGTATCCTGGGGTTTTTTTAGGGAAAACCCTATAAGCCAACCTGAACAGCCTCAGACTTTGTGCACTGAGCACCTTCACAGGGCATTGGTTACACCCAACGTAACCAAACGTGTTTCCAACAGGTACCAGGTAACAAGGCCCAGCTTTTTAGGAACAAGGCATCATCCCAAGTCTTGGTCTCACCAGTTCCTATAAACTAATCAAGCACTGGATCAGCACCTGAATTTGAGCTCTCCAACCCCAGTAAGGCAGAGTTTGCAGAACACCTTCAATCTCCTCAGAAACAGGTGAAAGGCATGACAAACAGAAGTTCTGCCCTTGACACAGGTGCTTCAGAAATGCCTCATCATTTGGGAACAAAGGAAAGAACATTCTCAGCAGAGATAGTCATTAAAAGATTCCTAGAACTTGCCTTTAATCAAAGGAAGAGCACCACACAGCATTTTTCCTGAATAAGCACAAGTACAGCATTATTTCTCTGCACTGTTAGCCTCCAGACTCCCAAATACTACTTTTCTAGGTTTATCATTGCTCTTACTTTTGGCATTTTTCACACAAACCCAATCACTATTGCCAAACAATAAGTCTTGTTTCTGAATAACCTCCTTCTCATCCCTAAATTTCCAATTAGGATGTTGCCCACTTTGCCTCACAGTTTTTACTCTTCATGTTTCAGACTTCCACGTGACTTTAATGTTTCTGAGCTGCCTTTTTTTTTAACTCTCAGTCACTTACAGAGAACCTTCTTTCCTTTCCATCTCCATCTTCTCAAGTGCTTGTGATTCATCAATAAAACTCCGTTTGATTTAAACTAAGGAAGTTTGCACACAGTCACAGAGAGAACACCAAGGATGAACACCAGTTTAGGTGAAAGCACTTTGAGTTTGGTACCTGAGTAAACCTGCAAACCTGAGCTTCTCTCCACTTATGGAGAGAAAGAAAAAGATTCATTTCCTCCAGAGAAATTCCTTCACAGAACAAATCAAAACCAGACCACGCAGGAAGCACAAGAAAATATGACAGATAATCACTTACCTGAGGGAAGCAGGTACAGGGTTCAAGGCAGGAGCTGCATCTGCAGAGGTAAAACAGCCCCACAAAGCACAGCCTCGGTCTTATGAAGCCCAAACCCCCTTGGCACCTCCCCTAAGTAGTGCCCCTGCCCTGCCCCAGCTGCAGCTCCTCAGGGCATTTGCAGCATCAATTGGGAGCACCTGAGAAGAGACAGCGAGTCCCACCCAAAATGCAAACTCACTCTCTGGGCCCAGAGCACAAATGTTTTCATGAACATCCAGAAACTTCTGAGAGGTCTTCCGTAGGGGAAAAAAAAAAAAAAAAAGTTTTCCTTTAGTTTTCACATGGGTTTTTTGGTTTTTTGCTGTACAAAAACTTTGGCCCTTCTGTCAATTTATGAAAATTACATTTTAATTAAAACACTTTGATGATTCACAATTAGGCATTTTGTCCCTTTTAGTGGTTTTAGAATTTCAGTTAAACTTTCTCAGCATTGTTTATTAAACAAATGTACTTGGTATGTGTAAACTGTGTTTGTCCATTTATCTTTACTTGACATTTAAAAAACTTCCAGTATCACTCAGGGGGGTCATGGAACAAGTGGCAATTCAGGGAATTACAGATTCTGAAAGCATTTAGTGCCTTACCTTTTCCCCAGCCATTATCAGAGGCTTTAGAAAGCACCACTATCATTTTAGCCCCCATATTATTTTACAGATATACCAATTATTTCAGTTGTCAGCATAATTTTATTTTGTAACTATAAATAATAAAAAATAATCATGTCAATAGAAGGAAGAATAGGATTTCACTGCAGAAACATGGCATAATGGATAGGATCCATCCCAACACCACAGTCACTGGGTGTTTGAAAATGAAATTATCCAGACAGAGAGGGGTATTTGCATATTTTTTAAGGAAATTTGCCATTTCTAAAGGAAATTTTAGTCCCAAATATCTCTACCTCTGTTGGATCTTTAAAAGGAAGGGAGAATTACAGCTCCAAAGGCTCCCAGCACTCACTTACCTATCTCTACCAGTGGCCTGGCCTCCCCCATCCTCTTTGTGATCTCATCACAGGGAAGATGTTCCACTTTCTGAAAGAAAAACTCCTTCTGCCTCCTTTTTGTGCCCCCTGCAGAAGATGCAACCTCAAAACCTCTGAACTGCTCCCAGACCAACCAGCAGCCGAGACCTTTCCGAGTGTGAAATTCAGGTGGGCACAGGATTCCTTAGAAACAATCCTCTCTAAAAAAAACACCAGCCTTGTGCTTCCACTTCCCTCCTTCCCAGCTAGAGCAGTGCACACCCATATTTTTGATTCCCTTCAAAAAACCCACCCTGATATCATCACCAAACCTCTACTTTGCAGGAAGATATTCAGCAGCCACACAGGCATTGAATAAAACATCCATTTTATAATTTGAACATTCAAAGCTTATTTTTAAAAATCTATTAAAACATATTTTTTCAATGGAACACGGTATTTTAAGAATAAAGTGTTGGAAGAACACTGCCTTCTTCATGTTGCTTTTTCCCCCTAAAAATGACAGTTCTCAGTTTTTCTAGTTTTAAATTAGGTCTTTTTCCAAGGACTCTTTGAAGACTAAAGTCCATTTCCTGCCCAGTCCCAGCTAATTGTTATTATTTTAAAATATTCTAACGATGTTGCTATTTTTCAGAAAAGAAAATAAAGTCCAAGTGCCTGCTGATTAGGGACTTAATATCCACTGAAGAAAATAAGAGGTTTCTGGATGGCAGCATGAACAACTTTTAGATCAAACTAATTTAATCAGCTGCTTTTGCTGGTTTTTTGGGGAAATGATATTACAGAGTTGCCGTGCTTATTTCAGGAAAAGTGGTGCATTTACTGCTGGTTTTTTAAACTGGAGGTTTGTTGTGATTTAAAGAGAGACAATTCAGTTCCTAAACTGAAAGCTTGCAGGCTGTTTCAGTCTGCAGTGGGTTTGCAAGGCTGAGTTATGGATTCTGGGAATAGGATGTCATGGTTCAAAAATGCACAGCGAGGTGTGTGCAGGGTCCTGAGCGAGGTCGTGTGGGAGCCTTTGGCTGATGACATCGGGGTGGGAGATGAGCCACAGATGTGGCTGGAGAAGGTGGCTGCAGCCAGAGCTCTGCAAACCCCTGCACTCTTTTAAATCCTTGTTGCTTGGCCCCAAAAGAGTATTTTTTTTTGCAGTTAGATGGGAGTTCAAACTCAAATGCCTGTTTTGCAGCCAAAGAGTGAATCCTTTAGCTGATGTTTAGAAGGCAAGGGGCTCTGGAAGTGCTGCCTGACTCGAAAGTATAAATTATCAGCAATATCAGGATTTCATCCCAGGAGGGGAAATTGAACCTTCCCTCCCACCCCTCCAAACTGGAGTAACTGATCTGTGTGCAGAGAAATGCCTGAAAAGGGGAAAAAGACCCAAAGCTCCTATTTTACCCTTTTGTAGGTAAAAGGACTGTTCTATTGCATGGCAAGGATTATTTTTACCAAAAAAAATCCTAAATATATATTCTACAAACAAATGAGTATTTTTTCTAAATGTGAAAACGTGCAGAAAAGACTTATCTTAGTTCCTTATGGTGGCCATGAACACAGAGGGAAAAAATTACAAAGAGAAAGTCACAAAATGAGATACAACCAGAAGGAACATAATAAGAAGAAAGTGTTTGGTAAGTGCCTTCTCTATGCAGGAAAAGACCCAGGAAAGATTACATCTGTCACTCAGCAAAGAGAGAAAGCTCTGACAGATCACCCTAAGAAAGCCTTTTTTACTTTCATCTTCGCTCCAGGAATCAGCTGTGATCAGATTGCAAAAATAATCAAGGCCAGGGGCAGAGGAGTGTGAGCTGTGGCTGCAGGAGGAGGAAGAGTTTCAAGAGTACTTTGAGAGCACAGAGATAAGGTCAGGCCATTAAAAGCATCCTACAAGAAGCTCAGAACTACCAGTGACCATCCCTGAAATCTTGTGGAGCAACAGTGGTTTCCAGTGGAAACACAACAACTATCTTTCAGATGGAAGGGAGGGAAGGGACCGTTGGGTCATCTCACCTGCTCTTCATAGGAAAGTGCTGGAATAAAATAAATCAAAGTAGCCATAAGAACATAGAATAAGATTTTTGGGGACAAAAAACCATGGGTTTATTTTGGATAAATTATGTCAAGCCTACCTCTTCTCACTCCATGGGGATAAACAATGTCCACCCACCCTACTTAATCTCATTCCGTGACAGTGTGACAGGCTTTGTGGACAGGGAAGTCAAATATCTTGACTTCTGTGAGCTTCCACCACTGTCTCACATGATAGTCTCACATAAGTGATATACAATCAGGTACAGGATACAGAATCACAGAATCACTGAGGTTGGAAAAGCCCTCCAGGATCACGAAGTCCAAGCTGTGCCCGATCCCCACTTTGTCCCCCTGCCCAGAGCACTGAGTGCCATGTCCAGGCATTCCTTGGACACCTCCAGGGATGGGCACTCCACCACCTCCCTGGGCAGCTCCATCCAATGCCTGACCACCCTCTCCATGAAGGAATTCCTCCTGATGTCCAACCTGAACCTCCCCTGGAGCATTTTGAGGCTGGTTCCTCTTGTCCTGTCTCTGGTTGCCTGAGTGACACATCCTCCAGATGACATTGCAGGGGGCTGTAAGAGGTAAGAAAATCATACTCCAAAATTATACCTTCATGGCCCATTCTCAGGCTAGAATAATGTCTGGAGCGTATCCTGGGCCCAGCAATATCCAGTACTTTTATTAAAGTCTTAGAATGTGGAAAAGAAAATATTTTGCAGGATATCTGCAGATGGTACCAAATTGGGGAACAGCAACAGCCTTTGAAGGCAGCATTGTAATACAGAATGATCCTGACAAATTGCAGGAACAGTCTGAAAAAAATAGGATGCAATTCAAGATGAATCAGTGCAAAGTTGTCACTGATGCATAATCAACTGTTCAAATATAGGATGGGGACAACTGATTACAAGGCAGTTCTGCAAGAAAGCAGCTGGGGTTACAGTGAATCAGAAGCTGCACATGAGTCAACAGTGTCATGCTGTTGCAAAAAGGGCGTACGTCAAACTGGGACATGTAAACAGGGCTGTCATATGTTAGACATGTGAAGTAATCCCACTGGGTGCTGGGAAGATTTAAAACACAGCACAACATCCAGTTTCACTCAAAGTTGCACTCTGAGACATGTGTTGTCCAGCCACAGAGCAATGAGCTGAGTGCCAGGCCCGGAGAACACGACGTACAAGGAATGACTGAAGGAACTGGGGTGGTTTGGGGAGGAGATGTAAAACGTCTGCAAATATGTTAAAAACTGCTGCAAAGAGGAAGGAAATGAACTGTTCTCCATTTTATCTGAGAACACCATAAAAAGAAACAGGTTTCCCAAAAGCTTTCAATAGTAGGACAAAGTTCTCTGCAGTAAAGCCACTAGAGGGGATCAGCCGCAGGGATTGTTGGATCTGCATCGTGTGGGTCAAATGTGCCCCGAATGGAACAAACACAGCTAATGCTGTCACTGGGCAGGGAGAACTGCAGATCACTTCCCAACACACTCTGTTTCCTCTAAGGAATCTTCAGTCTGTCCGTCAAGTTGATTCTTTCAAAATTACTGTAACCCCAATTCCTTTTTTAAATATTTTTTCTCCCAATAATTCCGAATAAGAAGGAAGCAAACACTGAAGCTGACAATGTCATTAACTACATAATGAAATAGTTTTATTTATCAAATCCAAATAATGTCTAACTCCTTTCTTTTTGTTTGTTTGTAGAACTTGTCAGAATTTCCACTTTTCCTTTCCCTAAAGTGGTAGGCAAAGCGTGAAAGGGGTCATCAACACTGCGAATTTCATTCAAGATGAGTTGTGCACCTACGTATGTAGGACTTACAGGGGAAAAAAAAAAGAAGGAAAGAAAAAAATCCCTATGTTTAATTATCAGCATAGCACTGAAAGAAAGACAGACAACAAAAATAAGTAAGATAAAACACTTCAAGTAACATAGCTGAGCTTGTTGTGACTACTCATGATGGGAACTGTTATCAAAGTCAGGTACACGAAGCACATTTGGCCCTTTATTGTGCACAAAAATGTCTGTAAACTTTACTACAACACACAACAAATCACACACACTATTTTGAAAAACCCAAATCACCCCAGAGCTGTAGCAAGAGAGGATTTTCACAATCCCACATCACACTGTTGTTCCATGTAATCTGCACCTGACAAAGAAATCGAAAAATCTCTAAGAACACACCTCCTTGATTGTATATTGCTATATTTGGGGAGAAAAAATTCCTCCTGGATCCCAGTGGGGAATTCAGCTCATGCCCCGAAGCATAAGATTTGATTACTCTTTTTTGAACATGCATAACTGCCATTGCTGTTACTGGTCATAACATTTTGTCAGGAAAGAGAAATATTATTCTGCAATGTAATAAAAATAGATAAAATTCAATATAGCTTCAGAATCATTTGCTGCATTTCCAAAGTAAACATTAGGCACCCATCAGGATTATTCCATTGGATAAGCCAAGGAAGCCTCCAGTTCTATCCGTTCGTTTTATTATCTCTAATTTTCAAGAGTGCAAAAATGCTTTCAGTAAATATTATGGGTTCTTCCTGTGCTAAAAGAGATGCTAAATGACCTTCACCAACTTAGTTATAAATAACAGGAGCAGGGAGCACACACACGCCGTGTAGTTTCAGCTCTATTCAAACCTATCAGCCAGTTCTGCCCAGTGGATAAAAATGGACACCAGACCCTGCTTGCTTTTTTTCCCCTTCTCCATAATCCCACCCCAGTTCCCTCTTGAAAGGCATTCTGTTCTGTCAGCCATAATGGCATCTGCTGGTGGAGACAGGAAGCCATAAATCTGTAGGGTTCCTCTCGACCAAGCCTTGTTAATGCTCCCATTTATCACCGAGGATAGGGTGCCATCTCACTACTGCTCTGCTCAGAAGTCCATCTTCTCAATTTCCCCTTCCCGAAGGAGTAACCATTTAAAACAGTGACTTTCTCATCTTGCATGTTGAGACTGAAAACGCCACTGATACAAATACCATACCCAGTGTGTAGCATTTGGATTTAAGCCATGACTCTGGAGAACAATAGCTGTTACTTGCTGAACCCAGACTACAATGAACTGCAGCTCTGCTTACATCTAGAGCTTGGATCTTTTCAACTTGCATGAGAGTAGCAGATCCCAGATGGAGAAGTTAAAATATGAGGGGACTCTGTCATTTGCTTTTCCTCCCTGTCTGATGCAAGTGTCCCAACACATTATATTGTGTCCCACAGTTTGGGAGAATTGTTAATAAAACATCACTGTGTTAAAGCAGCATTTAACACACAGGTCTTTGTAATAAACCATCCATCAGAGGTGTAGCATCTTTCTGTGCAGCCGGGGGGGGGAGAGGAAATAGAAAACCAGCTAGAGGTATCTGAAGGTTTCTGATTTGGGAAGCAGTAGCTGAAGGGTTCAAAATCACAGATCAAGGCAGCATGAAACGCAAAAAGAAAATCCTAGTTTGCCACCCTGTCCCTGAACTACCTGATCCAGGTCCAGTGCTGCACTTTTCAAATCAGATAGTGTGTCATTTCCTCTCATCCCAGTGCAGGGATAATTGCCCCACTGCTATGGATGCTGGGGCCCCTCTTGGCCCTGTGTTTCCACCTGCCTGAACTGCAGGCAAACCGAAATCCCCGGTGTGCACTGACAGGGTTTTACATGTGCTGCACACAGGGATGAGAGGGCTGTGCAATTCCAACTGATTCAAACAGAGCTGTTCACTCCTGGGTGAGTTATGCCGGGCAGAAGTGGAAAAATGAGTATTTTATGATAGTGTTATCCTATTTTATCTTTCAAACTAAGCATTTGCCTGCACCAATAAATACTTTCACATTGCTTATAAAAATTGCTAGAGTTCGTGCAGGGAAGGCTATCAAATAATTTAAGTGAAATCAGTTGGGTGGACACTTTTACAAACACAATCTCATGTTAGGCTGCTAAATACAGAGGTCACTTAGGGGTCTGCCCGTGGACACTCCCTCCCTGCCGGGGCTGCAGGGCTGTGGTTTGCACATGGCCAGTGACACTGGCTACAAGACAGCAGCTCTTGCTGGTGCTTTGTAACAGAGCCTGCTCTGACAGTTTGATTGGAGAGGGGTGCAAATAATTCCTATTAAACCCAACAGTTTCATTAGAAAGAGAACAAATGCCAAAACAGAAAAAAAAAAAAAAAAGTATGTAAGAACTCAGTCCCACGGCAAACTCTGGGGTTAAGCTATGGAGTATTGGAAAAGCCACTTCGAAGAGGTTTTATGTTAATTATCATTGAACATATAGAAATTAATCCATTCTTTCAGCTCCACATCACTTTTAAACCCTCAAGATATTAACAGAAGGGGAAAAAAAAAACAACACAAAACTGATATGAATAAAGGGGGCAGGGGAAGTTGTCTCCATGTGTCTTAGGGACCAAAACTATTCTAAGCTCCAGTGTCACCTGCCCCTGCTTGGCCTGACAGTTTGGTGTGTCTGCGAAAGGGTGAGAAACTCTGGTTGCTTGGACAGGACACAGATTTGGCTTTCCATGAGGATGCAGAAGCACCTGATGGATATACCTGTCTCCCCCTAAATCCAGGTGCCAGAGGGAATTAGAGGATCAGAGGGAGCTTGAGCATGACATACCAACCCTGCCCTCCGAGCTCACAGGGGGGCAGCGCTCTGGTAGCTCAGAAGGGCCTCAGGTGCTGCCTGGGATTTCACCTGAACTTCACCGAACTTTGTGTTTGTGTCCAACCCCTCCGATCCCCCCCTGCTCCTTCCACAGGAACACCAGGGTGTGCAGGGAGACCTGCATGGTGAAGGGACCCGGTACTTGGCCCCGAGCCCTCCACAGGCGGGAGCACCTGAGGGAGCATCCACGGGTACCCAGCCCCGGGAGCACCTGAGGGAGCATCCACGGGTACCCAGCCCCGGGAGCACCTGAGGGAGCATCCAGCGGTGCCCAGCCCCGCCGGTGCCCAGTACCGAGCCCTCCGCAGGTGGGAGCACCTGAGGAAGCCCCCACGGTCCCACGGAGCCGCGCATCCGCCCGCACAGCGGGACAATTGCCATAAATCCCTCTTTTTCTCCCGGAACCGCCCGCGTCCCGCGTGTCTCGGTGGCAGAGGGCGGAGGGCGCTGCCGCCCCGGCCCCGCAGCGCCCTCCCTTGGGAAGAGAACCCTGCGGGGCGCGGGGGCTGAACCCGCGTGGGGAGGGGGCGGTCCCGTGGGTGTGTTTGGGTGTGTTTGGGTGGTGGTCCCGCGTGTAGGGGGGGTGGTTCTGCATAGGAGGGGGGTGTTCCCGCGTGGGAAGGTGGTGGTCCCGCGGGAGGCGCTGGTGGTCCCGTGTGTGTGTGGTGGTCCCGCATGAGTGTGGGGGGGTGATCCCGGTGGGGTGGGGGTGGTCCCGCATGGAAAGGGGGTGGTCCCGCGTGGGGAGAGGACGGTCCCATGTACGTATGGGGTGGTCTCGCATGTGGGGAGGGGATGATCCCGCGTGGGGTTGAGGTGGTCCCGCGTGGAGAGGGGTGGTCCCGGCCGGCGGGGGTGGTCCCGGCGGGGGTGGCGGGGTCGCCCCGCGGGCGCGGTGCCGGCGCCCTGTCTCTTTAATGAGCGGCGCTGCCGCCCGGCTGCGCGGAGCACATTTCATCCTGTCATCGGGTCGCGGAGGAGGAGTTTGTTAATGTTCAGTTTGCTCGGTGGATCGATGTTTGCTGGCATCGCCTCGCCCTGCCTGTGTGTGTGTGTGTGTGCGTGCGTGTGTGTGTGTGTGTGTTTGCGGGTGTGTGTGTGTGTGTGTGTGTGTGTGCGTGTGCCCGAGCGCGGGTGTGCGTGTGCGCGCGTGTGTGTGCGGATCCCAGATTTCCTCCCATCCAAAGCCTCCCTGTCCTCTCCCATATCACTCACTGCCTGGCATCTGACAGCACGGAACCTGCAGCGCTCCGCGCACACACACACGCACACACACACACACACACCGCACACCCGGGCACCGCTCCGCCATACAGCTCTGCGAGGAGGAGGAGGAGGAGGGCAGGACAGGGAAGGGAGGAAGCAGCCAGCCCCACAGTCTTTCCAGAGCTGCCTTTTTTAATATATACATATCTATTTTGTTATTTATTTATTACCATTCTCTTGGCACTGTGGGCGCCTTTCATTTGCTCCTGAGCTTGGATGTCTGAATCAAAGCAAAGCAAGTGTTGCAACAGTTAAAAAAAAAAAAAAAAAAAAAAAAAAAAAAAAAAAAAAAAAAAAAAAGAGAGAGAGAGAGAGAGAGAGAAAGAAAGAAACCTAGATCTGTAAAATAAAATAAAAACCAAACAGGTTCCTATCAGCGAAGTGGAAAGGAGGGGGGCAGGGGAGGCTTGAGGGGGGTGCTGGGGAAGCAGCTGAGAGGCAGAGGAACACGGCTCAGGAGCGTCTCAGGGCTCTCGGATCTGGGGACAGAAGTGAGATTGGAGAAAGTAGAGCGATGCCAAGGAGGAAACAGCAAGCACCCAAACGGGCTGCAGGTAAGGAGAAGCCATCCACTTACACAGCCTCTGTCTCTCCACTCCTTCCAATCCTACCCCCCATCTTTATTATTATTTAGGGTCACCCTTGCTTTTCCGGGCTGGATCTTTATTTATTTATCCCCCCTCCCCCTCCCTTTCCCTCCGTAACTCCATGGAGCCAGTTTCATTCCTTATTGCCAAGATCTTTACTCTGACATGGGCTGTCCCCTTCCACCCTCGCCGCTCCCCCGGTCGCTTCCCGCTCCCGCCGCTCCCGCTCCAGCCTGCCCTGCCCAAACTTTTCCCCCCAACTTTCTCCCACTCGGCTCCCCTTCTCCCCCTGCCCTTTCCCCTTCCCGAACCGAAAGCAGCCAGTCTCCCGTTTCCTTCTCGCTTTAGTATATTTATTTTTCCCTCTGTCTTGATTTTCCCCCCTCCCGGTGGTTTTTGGTTTTGATCCGTGTGTTTCGCGAAGTGGGTCGGGGTGTTTAATCTTTTATTTCGCCGTGTTTCTGGTGGCAGTTCTGGCCGGGTGTGTGTGTGCGTGTGTGCTGTGTGTGCCTGAAATAGTACAGGGACTCTCTCTGCTGATGAACCCGGTGGGGAAGTTCAGCCTTTGATCATCAGTGGTGAAAATTGCAACAGGAAATAAAATGAAACGTTCTGACTGTTAGAAGACAATCCACATTTTCAAATCAAATCCTTCTTTTGTTTTGTAGCCCAGTTTATATATTTGCACATGCCAAGTGGTTTTGCAATTTATTAATTTTTTTTTCCTTAACAGAAGAAAATAGTTTGCAACTTTGGAAGTGTTTTGTTTGTCGTTGTAGGGTGTTCTTTTTCTTTTGGGGGCCAAGAAAAAGAAACAGATGAGTGGGCCTGTATAGTAAATCTTTTCAAAGAGTTTTCTTTCAGGCTGCTTAATTGCTTTTTATTTTTTTTTAATAGTGTGGTGGGGTTTTGTTTCTGGGAAGCGCAATATGGAAGTTCATTTTTCTTCTGCCAGACCCACCCACTGAAAAATCAGCTTTCCAGTTGATTGCCAGCTTTGATTTGACATTTGATTGATCACCTGTCATCTTGCTGCCTTTGATCTATTCATTCTTGATATATATCAATAAATCACTCACCATGGTAACCCAAGTGCCAATGACGTAAGGCTTGCCCTCTAGATTCTCTTAGCCAGACATGCACAATTATTATCTTGTTTGGCTTTTAATGTAGGCGGGTTTTTTCCCTTCTTTTTTCCCTTTGTGTCCTTCACCGGATTAGTTCTTTAAAGAAAACTCATATTTTACATCTTTACTTTACAAACGGTTTGTTCATTTTTCCTCCCACTTCCGAATATTTTCTGGGTGTAGCACAGGATATGTGGGACAAAATGTATGGGCAAGTTTAGTGGCACACTTGAATAAACTTTGGAAAGTAGTGCTTGGGAGTCATGCAAAGGTAAATGACATTTCAGAGAAACTGGGACACGCAGAACTTTTACAAACTTCCATATTTTGCCGTTATTCCTGTAGGTGTAGGACAGTGGTCTGCAGGCAGAGACTTTTGGGATGTGACCAATAAATGTACCTATGCAGGTTTGCCAGTGTGAATCCTGGCAGGCAAAGATCCCAAATTTATATTTAAAGCCATAAATAACAGTTACACTAGAAATTCATATTCATATATATATATATGTATTCAGAAGAACTCTCCAATGAGTTGCTATTATTGTTTTATTCACAGAGGTTTTATCTGAATAAGGCATTAACGTTTTCAACTTGCAGGATAAATAGCTATTTTTTCATGGATGCTGATCATCACAGTGACAGTGCTAGAATTGCTCCTTTTTTCTCTCTGTCAGGAGTACGAGGCTTCATTTTATTTGGTTTTCAAAGTAGAATTTTCACTTGGAGTGTGTGTAGTATCCTTTTGTGGAAGGGGCAGCCTGTTCTTTTTTAGAAACATGGGCTACAGAGTAAGTCAATTTTTGCGAGCAGAGCCCAGGCTGTTGTTTCCCGGGATTTCCCTGCTGAGATACAGTAAGATGTGTTTTTATCCAGAACACTACAGTATTTTTAATATCTTAATGACGAGGGAGAAACTCGACTGACCACAATTAGACCTCTCCTTTCTTGTTCTCATTAGAAAACGTGCATAGCTCTTCAGTGGTGCATTTCTTTGATTATATTTGTCCTCAGCTCAATGTTGTTTCAGGTGAGCAAAATACTGCAAATGCAGTCCAGTTTCATCCAGCATAACTATTTGAAGTAGGTTTATACATTTGCAGTAGTTCTCCTGCTTTGAAGTTGTATTTGTGTGTTTGTGGGGGGTAGAGGGGGTTTCAAAGAGCAGACGTGCCTGTTGTATATAGTTCTTAAAACTGACTTTCATTTTCAGGGATAGTACTGAGGTTCTGTTTTGTATGGGGAAAAATACCTCAAAGTGACAGGAGACAGACTGTGCACTAAGAAATGAATCGCTCATCAAGGCTGATAGCAAAGCTCCTTATTCCGTTTATTTAAAGGAGTTAATACATTATATATTACTTAATTTTCACTTTTATTTATTTTTGGTTGTGCAAGTTCAAAGGTATCAGTTGCACTGCATTTTGTCTTGATGGCAGCAGAGATATTGAAGAGAAGTTTGCAACTTTTAGCTTCTTTAGCTAGTTCACCTCCAAGGGAAGAAAAATGATAAGCCTTATGATTCTGGACATGCCTGCTTTTGTCATTGCTTAAAATTAAATACTATGCACAACTGTAAATAATTACTGCCATGCACTGACTTTGAAAGCAGGTTTCTAGTTTGATTAATGAATAATGTAAAGGTTAGAGAGACCCAGCGAGTGAATCAGAAGTGAAGTCCTGCTGCTCGATGAAAATCTAGCTAGAGGAATATACATGGCAATTTTGTCCTTTTCTATTATTAATTTTAAGCCTTGTATTCCTAAGAAATATATTACAGGCCATTCTAATGAAACTAGGTAGTGTAATTGGATAAATGGGGCACTATTTATGTTTGATGATGGGGATTTTTGATCTCAGATTACACTTTTAAAGACACTTTATTTCACGTCAACACCGAAACTATGTCAAATGCATTTTGATCTTTGCAGGGCCGAATCTTTTCTGAATCATCATTCCTTTTTGAGATCGTCATTCCCATTTCGATAGTTCTTGAGGCAGATATTTGCAGCTCTTTGCATCAGTGCCTGCTTTAGTATCACACTTGTGTTTACAATAAACAACCCATTTGTGCTGTAGCTTTCACCCAAATGAATCACAAAGGGCTTTACAAACTCTGGGCCTAATTCTTGTCTTGCTCAGGTGCAAATCACAAATAGCTTTACTATCAGCATCAGTGCAGTTGCAGTGAGTACTGCCTGCTCCTGTGAGTAAGAAGAGGCTCAGGCCCAGAAAGTATTTCATCCTTCAACGAAATGCAGCCACCTCTGGGGTAAAAGTCTTGTAACGATTCCATAACAAATGGTAATATATTAACAGAAGGGTGGAAAAAGGGTGGGAGCAAAGCAGAATTGCTATTCAGATTTTATTCCTAGGGGTATGAAATAGCTTTCAAACACAATTTCACTGGATTAAACTCTCCTTTCCCCTGCAGCTTGTTTAAATGTGCATATTTTATTTTGTGATCATGAATTGCTAGTTTGCTTTTTTAAAGCCTGTAAAGAGGAGTCTGGACTTAACGCCCTTTCAGGTTGCAATTTTGTATTTCTTCTTTTCTTTCTCTCCCAGCCCCAATAGACTATCTAAGAACCAAAGCTCAGGAAAAGTACAGCAGAAACAGATATCAGACACATTAATTCTGTTTATTGGAGCCGCAGAATAACAGGGTTTTGGTTTTGGAAGAGTCCTCATAGAGCAGCAAGCAGAAGACAGTTTACAGGGAGTTCTTTAAAGCTGCAGTTTGCACCTTAGCAGTAAAGGTTATTTAAAACATATTTAGAAAGAAACATATTTAGAAAGTGAAATTCTACTTCTGCAGAGAGCAGAGTAAATGACCAGCAAGGTTTGATATGTCTATTTCTGTGGCGAAAGGAAGCGAGAGATACACATACATATATTTATATATATTTATATATATGTATATTTTTCAATAACCAAGAGTGTTTTGGCTGTTTGTGTATTATTTGTATCCTTTCTAACAGGGGCAATAGAAGCAGATTCCAAGCAAGCAGTGCTGAATGAAACTGTAGAAATGGCAGCACTTGTTTTGTTTAAACATCCTCCAGAAAAGCAAGTGCACATCAAACCCACCTAAATAGTTCATGCCTCAGAACCTTTCACTTACTCTGCACATCACGGTGCTGACAGATGACAAAAAAGCCAAGGTGTTCACAAACAAGAGGAGCCTTTAAATCCTGGTTAATTAAATATATTCCAAAATAGGTACTTTTGCAACTAAAGAGACACCAAAATTAGGCTCCATCTGCGTTTAATTCTGGAATCGGCTCCTAAGCCCAAAGCTGATCTGTAATTTTTTTTCCTGTGTCAGAACTCAGGTCTGAATGGGACAATTTGAACTCACGTTCATTTTAGTGCCTGTTTCCTCATTTCAGTTTTACTCTCACATATCAAAGCCCAGTGTATCACCAGTGGGACTCCCCAACAGTTCAGCCCCTGTGACTGTGAAACAAAAGACATTTCCTTCAGTAAATGACACAATTTTACAACACTTTTGAAAACACGCTCATTGTCAGAAATTCTTCTGCATAAACCCTCTCCCTCTCCTGTGCTCTCTGACTGAAAAGCCCATTTTCTTCAAAACGGCAGGATTTTGGAGCTTTCTCCTCCTGATTTTTCCTCCTATTAGTAGCACCCACCTCAAGGAACTATTTCCTCTAGAAGAGGTCTCTCGAGTTCCTCTGGAGCACAGGGCCAGGGTGAGCTTTTCTCTCATCATTTTACTTCCCATCCCGATGAGGACATCGCTCCCAGAGAGCAACTCCAGACTCAGGGAGAAAAAAAAGCCGTCAGTTGCTGTGGCTGCAATTCCCAACTTAGCAGCAGCAGAGGGAATGGAACTGTACTCTATCAATTACAGTTGGAACCAGAGGCTAAACACTTATTGTGTTAAGCTATTGTGCAGATCTTAAGAGCTCAAATGTAAAAAAAATACCATGTCAGCTCGTGGAGGGGAGAATAAGGCCTGGTTCTTGCACTGGATGACGTATTATTAGCAAAGGCAAAGTCAAATTATTCAAATTCTATTTAATACCTCTCGGGTTGAGATGTTTGTACCACATTATGCCTTAAAAAGGGGGATCCTGTAGACTTTGCTGCTAAAATAAGCCTCTGTTTTTCCCTCTTCTCTGCAAAATGAAAACATTTGGGAAGTTTTACCTCTAAAGCCTGCTCATGCAAGCAGAGAGTTATTTTCATTCGTCTCTGAATCTGATACAATAGTCAACTGGAAACACATTATACTCTCAGCTGAAATCTTACATTGCATTCATGTAAGAGCAGTGATTTTTCATTACCTATTTAATTGCAATAATTTACATGAGAGTGGGCCCAGTTCTGCAGTTCTTACTCAGCACTTTGCTTCAATGGGTGACTGGTCTGTGTGAGGACTGTCTATGTAACACTGGGCTCTTCAGCTACAAAATTCAAGATATATGTTCCTTTAGCAACGCTTTGCCTCTGAAGAGGGACCAGATTCTCCCATTAAGCTTTAAATCCAGGGAGAATTCTGTTTGTAAATTCTGTTCCTAACGCTTACATGCTATTCTTTTCTGAAGTCTGTATGACTGAGAGATTTTGCTTGCTCGGCCAACTTCACTTCTCAATCACGTTTCCACCCTCTGTGTTAATTACTGAGCACTGTTTCTGGGTACCAGTAGATGAGATGGTCTTTTAAAGAATCTTTTTTTTACTGTGTGGTGGTAACATTGTGCACAGGGGCGGCAGCTCTCGAGTAAATGCATGAAAATGGCTTTGCAAATCCGAAGTCTAAAAGTTCCGTGTGGTTTTAGGGACAAAAATCGGTTCTTTCTCATTAAGGTGACTTCTGTTGGATCTTGGCACCGAGTAATTTTTGCCATGTTATAATAACGGCTTCTGCAGCTCAGAACTACCTTGACAGCGAGCTGTGTATTTTTTAAGGTTTCAAGGAGAAACATCACAGTGTTTCCCATTAGATTTACACATCCCTCTTTAACTGCTGCTGGCTTTTCATCCGTTAACTTGTGAGCTTTTTCAGGCAAAAAAGAAGTGGAAAAACTGGTCTTCTGATCTAAGTGTTGCATTAAGTGTTTCATTTAGAAAAATGAAGAGAATCTTTGTTTCCCTAAAAGAAATGTTTCCCCTCTTTGCCCTAGGAAAAAGAAAGGCACAACAATAGCTTTGAAATGACAGGGTTTGATTGTGAAAAATACATAGTTTGTAACGTGCAGTGCCTGATGGTCCTAAGTATTGGTAAAATTCCACAGCTAAATAGAACAAACAGTCCTAAATGTATGGGAAACGGATCCTTTCCAGGCATGCACACATCCATACCTGCAAGAGGGAGAGAAAAGTGCCTGTATGGGAGAGGGATGTACCTGGTACACTCTGTTGTTCAGAGCAGTTTTTAATTATTCCACCAATATTTGCCCAAATGTCAGAACTGTGCTGTTAGGAGTGGTGTCCTCTGAAACTCCTTTGTTTGGGTTTATTTTCTTTAAATCTCCAGCTCCTGGAGTCTGGTAATTATGCAGGTGTCCAATATGCATTTTAAAAGGAAAATTAATTTAAAACTCCTTGCTATGGAGAACTAAGGAGCTCAAAAACATTCAGGCTTGAAGTTTTATGCCAGAGGAAAAATGCTGTGATTCTCAAAGTGACTGTTTTCAATATCCGATCGTTTTCAGCTGCTCTCATGATTTTTGGGTTGTGCATTGTGATTTTTGGATAAACAGGGTTGGCAATATTGCTTTTGAGTGATTCTGATGCTGAACTGGGGTGTGTGTATGTATAATTATACATGTACACACAGATAACACCAGTAAACAAAATACAAAACATAATGATGGAGTGGAGTGAGTTGCAGCTCTGGGTTTGTATTGCCATAAACAAAGCAGTTTGGAGAGCTCAGACCATCGGTTCTTGAGGAGTGACTTTCAACTGAAGTTTCGTGGAGATTGTTTTCGGTGGCAATTAAATCCAGAGAGTTAATAGCCAGTAACTGTTCTTTAAAGGATAAATACTACGAGGAATGCACAGCCCACCTTTTCCCAGATGTAATCAGGCTGAACTTTATTGAAAAAAAAATTTACAACTGGCAACATTAATGCTGTATTTTTATTGTATTAATGCAAATGAGATGCTGACTTCTTTCTTTCATCTCCATGGCTTGTATCTATTAGAGCTGTATCTCATTCCTTTCTGTGTCTTTCCTCCCTGTGTTCTGTAAACTGCTTTCGTCTAATGATCCTGAGGCTCATTAAAGTTACTCTCGATGCTAAAGAGACTATGGGAAACATCCTGAGCTCTACATGGCTGTAGAAAAGCAAAACTACTCAGTATTTGGGGAAAACTAATCCGGATCTACCCTTCCATTCATTGGGAAACTTAAAACTGGTGGGTCAAACAGGAAGAAAAAACTTGCAGGAAGGATAGAACAGGAAAGAACATTTTTAATACACAGCCTTACCTGACAAAGATAAAAAGCAATAAAGTTTTAAGGAGCTTTCTGGCTCTTCCTGCATCTCTCTCAAAAGACTCATTTAATGGAAAAGCCTGTTGTGCTTGTTTTTATGCATGTAAAAGAGAAAAGGGGCAATTTTGCACAGGGCCTAATATTCCAGCACAATATAATTGGAACTCTTCTTGCCTGCTTTTTAAGTCTCTCTGTTCATATAAAATTAAGACCCACTTATCTTAAATTGTAGTAAATCTCATTCAATATTGCTTTCATAACTTAAAAAAGGCTGTTACATATTCCCAAAGCAACTTCACTGAAGTGATATTGGGTCTGTTTATGTGGAATCGCTGCAGAATTTCTATTGAAAAAAAAAACGGAGCTGCACACAGTTCTTGTTTTTAATGAAAATAATTAAATTCTCTGGAATACCTTGATAACTATGATTTTTTTTTTTTTTAGTGAAACTCTGCTTAGAGGGAATGAAAATCTGCACATTGGTGCAGTTTGGTATGTGCAGGCAAGAACCCTGTTTCTATCACTCGCCTTGCTCTTGGACAGAAGGAGGGATTTTTTTGGTAGAAAAATTTGACTCAAAATTTTCCATATATAAATAATTTTCATGTGAATTGCACAGGGAATCACCACCACAATTCCTAAGGCCTGCAATTTTCTTTGTACATATAGGAAGAACTCATTTACTTCCTGCAGTTGGAGTGGATTTCACAGGAAAGAGCTGGATTTTTTATGATGTGCAGTTTTGTATCGAAGAAATGTAACCTTTTGCCAACTGGTATATTGGTCTACCAAAATTATTTTTTTGTGTGTTTTTCAGCCATGTTATAACATATATAAGCACAGTCAAAGGAGCATTAAATTAGTATGTGAGAGGAGAAAGAAACTAAGTAGTTATATTGATCATTAGCATTAAATGCTAAAAAAATTAAAAGCTTTCTGGTGCTCTTGATGAGCTGCATGGTTCCTGCTCATATTTGTGTGCTTTGTTAGGAAGTAGAGCAATATTTCTTCACACTTAGCACCTTTCTACCAAGGATTTCTTACTGATGCTGTGTACTCCTCAGGATAAAGCCAGTGATGCAGAATATTTTTCCCTGTTTTACAGAAAGGTGAATTGAACCCTCCCTGTGATGGAGGAAGAGGCGCTTTGCTCATGTCTAGGAGCTCCCAAAAATGAGAAGACTCACAGTTTGGAAAAGCAGAGCTCTGTTAATTGTGTTGGCAAGCCAAGGGAGCTTTACTAAGCAATAGTTTTAGACAGAGTAATCAAGTTTTTTACTTTCTCTAAATTATCCTCAGATGCGTTTTTGGCCAGTGGGAAGTTTCAGGACCAGGGAATTTGGTTATGGTTACTTTTCCTCTCATATACTGTTCTCTGTTTCTCTGGCAGACCTGGGATGTGTCCGTATATAATGCATTGCCCTGAGAAATATGTAAAACCTGCTCTAATTGCAGCTAAACAGGACATACACATTTTCCTCCACCCAGACTGCCAGAGGTGGTTGGAAATCGCTGAGTTTGAGGCTCAGCTTCTGATGTTACGGGTCTAAATCCTTACATGGGCATCTAAAGAGAAACCTGAATTTTCAGAAGCTTTTAGCACCAAGCAGTTCCCATGGACCTTCCTCAGTTCCCTGTCTTGTGTAAATTGGAATTGTTGGGCCTCGATCAAGGGCAGTGCTGGTTTTCTAAACTGGAGATGTATGTATTGCCTATAGAAGAAATATGATGCAAGTAATAGCCTGTGGATTCATTAAGGATTGTTTATGCTATTTTCACATGGTATTACCTTTCAGGAATGGTCATTTCAGCCATTATATTGACAGGAACTCAGAATAAATCTTAGGGAATATAGGGCTAATCTGCCATACCTGGGAGACCACCTGCTACCCTGTCGAGCAGAGGCCAGAGCGTTTGGTGCTGAATCACCAGGTAGGGCTTTCTCTGGAGCTGGGGACTTGGGAGGCTCTCCCATGGCTCCTTTTCATGTGGAAATTAATGCTTGCCTCTATTTCTGAATAGTAGGTTATTAAAGTTCTTATGCAAATTCCCAGGATGGGAATTTGTCTCTCTTTGATAATTGATATAATAATATATATTTTTAGTGGTCCAAAGTCCTTGAGCTTGAGCCTTGTATACGTAATTTATGTTTATTTCTTACTGTTATTAACTGTAATTTAGTTGTTGGCGCCTTTCTTTGCCTTAGATTGAAGGGAGTGTCTCTACCCATTGCCCCTCCATAAACAATGCCCTTTCAGGGTTCCTTATCCTGTATCCCTGCCCAGACATTTCCTAGCCTGTCAAATACTGTCATTTTATTCCTTACAGATCATTCACAGTACGTCTCCTGTTGCACACACAAATAAGGAACAAATGCAATCAGGATGCATCATCGTTTAGCATAACAAATAAAAGCCGATCTGTGCAGATTTGCCTTAAAGTGTCTCTTAATATGTATTGTCAAAATGTCTGAAGATGTCTCTTACTCATAAGCGTTTAATTATTTGTGACAATTAAACTAATATTCAGAGCAGGGGGAAAAAAATGAGGGTATTAAATATTTTCTCTTGTCAAAAGCTAACAAAACGTCACCTGACATAGCAAACTCCTTAAATTTTGTATTTCAAACAGACCTTAGAACTGAAAAAGCACTTGAACAAAATTGCAGGGCTCCATTTCACAACACTGGATTTGCTGTGGAATTTGAGGAAACTGTATTCTAAAACTAGACCAAAATTTAAAGGCATGTCATTAAAGCATATATCAGTAATGAGCAGCTGAATACTTGATGATTAAAAAGGAGTTCTATCAATTTTTAAGTCTGTGCTGAAATTTATGGCCAAGGGCCCCTCTGACTGAATCAGGGACTCAGATCTGGGATTTGTAGCCTCGCCTGGTTATTGTTTTACTTGAGCATGAGAAAAAACAGCTCAAATAAGACAATGTAAGTCATCAACCTTTTCTGTGTTCAGAATTGCAGATTTATTTTGTTGATTTTGTCTGATGATCCCTCTTGCTGGATGGAATGTCTGAGCTGGAGAGGCAACATGTTGTGGATGGGGAAGACCAAGTAGACAACGCTGATGTTCAGGGCTCAGCACCTTCACCTGTGGCAAAAGTTCAGCTAAGTGATAACCAAAAGGGGCGAAAAAAATAAGGAAGATCTTGAAAGGAACAGAAAACCAGCAGGGGCCTTGAGTGCTGTGTTGTATGGATGTGGGAGCACTGGATAGCCCTGGGCACAGCAACAGTAACATCTGTATCGTGGGCTCAACAATTCCTATAGTCCAGATTGTTTGGGGTTTCCTGTTGAGAGGTTTGATTTCTACTGGTTCTAATGTTTCCACTTCTGAGCTGCTCAAAGCAACCATTTCCATTATTAAAATCTGTGTTTTCTTTCCTAAAATGTTCTTCCTGTAATTTAGGGTAGGATGTTATTTGGCAAAAAATAAGAAGACGTTCATCAGGGTTTATTTCAAAGCTGTGGGACCACTGAGCTTTCTGTCAGTGACGTGAACATTTTTCAGAGATATCTTCTGCTTTCCCTGAGAAAATCCACCCAAATTTGTCTGACTTATAAAGCCTAAAAGTTGCTGTTGCCAAAGAATTTTTAGAAGGTGACACAGCATTCTCCAACGTGCCATCTCCACCACGCATGCTCTGTTCTTAGTTTCTCTTTTCCAATTACATTCCCTTAAAAAACATTTGAGCTGGGGATAAGTAGGACAATTGCTTTCCCTGCTGCAGGGGCAGCGATGGGTCCGAGCAGTCAAGGAATGAGGAAAAGGTCTGTTGAGGTGGAGCCCAGGCCCTAAGGTTGGAAAGAAGGAAATTTAGGGAGCTGAACATGGACAAGCAGGGGCAGAGAGCATGACATTATCCAATATTCATAGAAAACAGAGGCAAAAATGTAATCTTGACTATTGCCCAGTTGATGTAGAGCACAGTGTTCAGCATTAGCTGGTGCAGTGAGCGCGTCCAGATCGAGACCTAGGTCGGAGCCAGCGTAGTTCCACGCGTGCAGCTCCCAATGTTCCTCAGCTGGCTTTTCCCAAAGCCTGCACACATCCATTCCTTGTGGAGGGGATGGATTGTGCAGGAAACCAATGCGCCTCAGCTGGGGAACAGGGACTGCAGGGCCGCTGACGCGTTGGGGTAGGAGTGCCCGGCGTGAGGGGCCACTACGTCAAGGTGGGCCTGGCGCTCACGAGGTGGGACCTTCTTCTGTGGGGAAAAAGTGAAAAAAATAGCTTAAAATTCACCAGAGCTGTGCCCCTCATGTCCGTTAAATGGCAGTGGTGTGGTCCTGTCCCCAACCATGGAGCAGGCAGCCCAAGAGGGGTGCAAAAATCCATCGAAATGAGGCAAACTTTGATCCCTGGCTGGGAGTCGGGAGAAGATGGCGGGCACTGAGGCACAAGGCTGCAGCTTGGGTGGCGAGAGTCGAACGGGAGGATTGAAGAGCTCAGGTAGTGCACTGAAGTTGGTGGAAGCCACATAGAATTTATAACAACATATAGTATGTGCAGGGCTGTTGAGAGGTTTTAGTGTGTGAGGTGGGGGAGCCGGTCAGCAGGTGGGGAGGGTGTGGGGGGCCAGGGCACGGCCGCAGGTGGGTCAGGGTGAACAGCACGTGGACGTTACTGGCAGTTGAGTAGCTGTGGTACAAAAGCAGCTCAGAGACAAGACAAAGACTCATGCCAGGAGTTTCAACCACAGATATCTGTTTAGATAAAAAGGGCCTGTTAGTCTGAGAGCCTGAGTCCTCCTGCCACAACATGCCCATCGCAGAGGGCTAGTCCCTCTGTCGCTCTGGGGGTACCTGCCATGGGCCCCCGAGGCTCTGACTCGGTTTTACTTGGGGCAGGGGATTTATTTTATTTCACTTGCTGCCCTGTGGGACATTTTTCCTATAAATCAAATCTTTCTGTCTGAAAGTGAGCAACAAAACTTGAGCCAGGCTCGGCAGAGCAGGTTACCTTCAGGATATTGTACAGTTTTGTGTCACCTCCAGCATTTGTATATTTAATAACTAAAATCCTGAGAACGGTAATCTAGAAAACAGTCACCCCAGCATTACTCTTTTGCTGTTTCTGTGAACTTATTAAAGATTTAACAAACTTGTGATTTTGCTTAAACAGAGGTAAATCATTTGGAGAAAGAATTGTGAGGAGGCAGAGGAATGTTATGATGCCATCAACATCTGGGTTTCCACTTGTTTGGATTAGGGGCATTTTACCTTAATCATTCCCAAACATGCCTGCTAAAATCCCTTCTTTCATTTTTTATCACCTATGAGGTACAGCCAGGCAGGTTTTCAATTTCTGTTTGTGTGTTAGGGTAAAGCGCTGAAATTTGTTGTTACAGTGAGTATGTAGTGAGAACAGTCTCATATTTGCCTTCATTCATTGTAATTGTTTGGAAACATTTTACTTCAGTTAAAATGCACTATTTTCAATATACAAAGTATGTAGAGGGGAACAAGGGAGTGATTATGAGTTTCTCCAAGGAAATAATCATCTCTTAGCCATCATCCTACAACTGGGAAAGTTCTAATACATGACATCTCTATAATTTAACCTAATAATATTTTTTTTTTAACAGTGATGTAATGGGGAGAGTGACCTGGACTTTGTAAAAGTTCCCCTACTTACTACAGATTCCCAAGGGCAATGTAACATTCTAGACAGTGTTTTATATGCCCTGATTAAAATGTAACATATTTTTGCATTTCCTGTGCAGTGACCTGTTAGTGCTCATAGACAGAACACTTAAAGAACAGTTACAAGGAGACATTTCCAAATGTGCCTAATATGGGCGAGTTTTTATAACATTCTTATTTCATTTGAAATTGCAGCTACAGCAGGAACCATTCAGACGGTGCATTGATTTAACTTTTTAATCCACTGTTTTGCTACGTCAAGTAAAATAAATGTTTGTTTTTAGCTCCCTTTTTTTGCATTGCTAAAACTCGTAACTACTTGCTTTAAGCTTGGGATTCTAAAGGGAGCTACATTATCTGAGATTTAAAGCTTGCTTTTTGTAGCTGCTTTCTCACAACTCCCCCAAGAAAAAAAAAATACAAAAGTACAACTTTAGCAAAAAGGGCTTTTATATCTCTATCAATTATAGAAACACCAGCTGCAGTAGATTACAAATGTGTTTGGCTGATTGTGATGTTGTGTGGGGAAAACTGTCACAAGGAGCTGGATTCTGTTCTCCCCGGCAGCACCGGGACGTCGCTCAGCTCCCGGGGCTGCTGTCAGAGCTGGAGTGGGCAGGAGCAGGATCCAGAGTGCTCCCTGCCAAACCCAGCTCAGCTCTGGAGAACACATCCCAGCACTGGGAAAAACCAGGGAGCTGCTGAATGGGAGTGCAGGTGCTCCCTGTGTGTCACTGTGTGCTCCCTGAGCTGAAGGAAAAGCCACAGCGATACTGCTGCAACCTGGGCCAGAAACCTCTGGGGAGAGTCACTCCAGTGGTTGTTGTTCTTTATTTTTTATATCGAAAGGTATTTGTTTACTTTTACTTTCTTGAAGAACAAAGTGGGGGGAAAAGGCACCACGGAACAAAAGTTGTTTGAGCAGCCCGTAAAGGTAAAGCAGCTCCAAGTCATGGATGAAAGAAATATGATATCAAGCAGTGTAAGTTTAACATTTTTGGTGCTGTTTAGCTCAAGAAAAATTATAGTATCAAAGTGTGTGCAGGTCATTATTGCTTCACTAATACCCTGGGTACAAGGGTAGCAACCCAAGGGCTCTCAACCGGTTGTGCCTTGGTTACTGTGTCATTTATCTTGTTGTGCTTTGGGTCTCTCTGGGAGGACGTGGTCAGGCCCTGGTTTGTTTTAACAAAGAGAATCTGACATAGCAAAGTTCTGTGTATACTTTACAGTGAAAATGCAATTTTCTATTTTCATTTAATCCCAGGAATGTTGGCATTTTCCAGGCTGTCAAACAAATGAGTGCACTGGAGGACAGTTAGATGTGTCTGTCTAGTTCATCTATCTAATCTACCTCATTTCTAATGTGCCCATCACCACGGTGTCTAGGCAGAAAGTATCTGCCTTGATTTTGCTTGTTGTCTTTATTGGCTGTGGTAACTTAATTGTGTCCTAAGAGCTTTCAGATTCATCTGCAAAAATAATAACAAAAACATTATCAGAATAATGATTCATATTCCTACTCTTACTCAGAATTTCCCTTTCTCTTCTGAGTGTATTTGGTTAGTGGATTACTGCTGTCTTATCTGGAAGACGTTATATTTTAGAGGTGTATTAAATTGGAGTTTTACTTGAGTCAGCAGTGACTCAAAACTTCATTTGGCTATTAAAGTGAATTCACTCATGTCTTCTAACTTCCTTCTGCTTTTCTCTGCAGAAGTTGACTTCATTTACTAAGCCATCCAGCTTAGCATCTGCATCTGTTTTGTGAACCTTTGCCATATAAACCATAGGTAAAGGTAATAAAAAGTAATAGAAATTGTGGCTTCAAAAATTCTATCTTCATTTGGAAGCCCTGGTTTCTGTTACATTTAATTACTTCTCTCTCTGCCAATTAGGTAAAAATGCATGGTAAGACTGAAGTGAGTGGTTTTTCAAGAGCAGAGGCTGGAGGTCCACGCTGAGGGGAGGGAAAATCCCTGCTGATGTGCTGGGTCTGTGCCCGTGGTTGTCACAGCCTGCCTGTGCACGTGGGGACAATGTGCTGCAGTGGCCCCGTGGTGCTGCCACCCAGCACAGTCATCCTGCGTCACTGGGACCGGGCACAGTTATTTTAAAACGTGTCTGCGGGGCACAGGGTGGCATCTGCACGGCCCTGTGCCACCTTCTGCTTTGTAAAACGTGTCCTAAGGAGTCATCAGTCTGCAGGAGTCAATAAACTCTGGAGCTGAAGAGGCTGAGTAACCAACGTGGTGCTCACTGAGGGAAAGAGTTCACTGGAAATGCTGCAAATTCTCAGCTTTAATTGAATTTGATCTCAGCTGTACAGTTACACACAGCCCCTTTTCCACTCCTCTCCTACTCGTGCTGAAAGTCTTTACAAACCCACCCCTCAAAGATAATTTCATTGAGAGCCAGACATTTCCTACGTGACAGTGATTTCTAATCCCATCTGGAGTGGCAGATCCCAGATTCTCAGCCCGTGGCCTCAGTGTGTAACAGGAGTTCACACAAACCCAGCAAAACCAGCCCTCTGGCTGTTCCCTCTGGCTTGGAGTGATCGAGGAAGAGATGGATTACCCTTTGTAAGATTTAATTTCATCTTCCAGGTATTTGCAGTGGACAAAAGTATGGACATGATTACATTTCACAGGTTTTTCTGTGATTTAGAACAAAAATTATTAGCAGAGCTGGCTCAGCAAGGAATTTCTGATGTAATCTATACCAGTTACAGGCAAGGGGTGTGGTAATAGGGAAAGAAAAAGGAGGGCTAAGTGTTTATCCCCCTTGACTGAGACAGAAAACAGGACTGGCAGGATGACAAACTGGCATAACCTTACAGTAGAAAGTGCAATGATTCCAACAAAAGTTCCAGCCATAATGCAAGGTTTTTAAAAGAGCCAGGTCCTGGAGAAGACAGTTTTTGGTACATCCTTCAGCATAGCTAAAGCAGGCAAGGGTAAGATCCATATCATAGTTTCTGTAGGCATTGTGGCAGTATGTGTGTTAAATAAGTGCTAGGAGCTGGTTTGCAGGGGTTTGGGAGTGGGGTTGGTAGAAAAATATATCAATGTTAGATACACGGCCACTTAATTTCCCCTGTAACAGCACTGTAAAACATTTTTTCATCAGCTCTGTTAGGAACAGTGACAGATGAACCTTCAGCATTTCTGAGATTTTCTGCAGTTCAGATACAAGTACTTCATACTCTCTGAAGGTTTCAGGAAACTACATAAATAACAGAATTTCTCAGGCTCATATTCCCACCTTCCCTACGATGCAGACGTTTTCCCTTACCCCTCTTTCCTCCGTGGGTGAGCTGTGGCACAGAGATGTTTAATGACTCAGCAGAAGGGTCAGGAATACAGTTCAGGCTTTCTGTCTCATCACAATGGCCTCCAAGAGACTATTACATGGTCATCCTGGGCCTAAAAGTTTTGATACTTATTGGGGCCTTGTGCAAAGTGTATATTCACAGCATTAAAGAAAAAGTCACACAGAACTCCAG